>NW_026683349.1:0-315511 GCF_030247195.1 Topomyia yanbarensis | reverse complement strand
TTCGCGGACCCCCAATAACAGAAACAAATCATTCTTCGTTATTACTAAGAAATTCTCGCTTTTTTATTCATGCAGCTTATTATCGGTGAACGACATCTTGACCTTGGCTAGCTGATTTCACTAATTCTTAATCTGAACAATGTAACGCTGGAGACTTTTGGCTTAATCTTCATTTTCGCCCAGTGGTTGTCTATTGGAAGAAACTGGGAATAGTTTGGTGGATTCAGCTTTTTAGGATGCCACAGGAGAAAACGATTGTTCCATTGCCGTTTAATCATTTTCAAACATAATGGTGAAATCTATTTGCAATGATATTTTAGCGCTTTCAAATTCGTAGTCTTATCCGTCACAAAACGTTGGTTCCTTGTCTCAGGAACAGATCCTTTGCGAAACCATAGATCTTTTTCGTGAAAACAAACTTGATTCTTCCAGGAAAGTTGCCGCGATCAAGAGTCTTGTAGAATTTGAGCACCAAAATTTGTATAATATCGTTTTTCGCACGTGGTTAATTGTCGTTCAAGGAACATGTATTGAAATTCATCAGCATCTTGTGGTACAGCATGCGTTACCGCGATCTAAGACAATAAATGTCCGTAAAATTGTTGGCTGAAGATGCATCTTAGTGTTTGCGATGCTCTGCTAACTGTATATGAGATGTGCTGTTTAAACGAAACTTGTGAATCTAATATCACTCCTAGATCCCTCACGTGACTAACGCGTTCAATTTCTGTATCCAGTATACGGCAGTTCAAACAAATAGGGTCTTTTTTCGTGAGAATGAGATCACCGAGTACTTCTTCAGATTTACAGAGATGTGTTTCGTGATATACCCTTAAGCGTAGATTTCAAACTGTTGTTGGAGTAATCTACAATCTTTAGTAGATCGGATGAGAAGAAACATCTTGAGATTGCCTGCAAAGGACAGGCGTGGAGTATTCAGAACTAGATGGACGTCGTTGAAGTAAAGCAGAAACATCAATAATCCCAAGTGGCTTCCCTGCGGTACTCCTGATGTAGAAATAAATGTGGATGCCTTACAATCACTATTTCTCGATCTGTAAGATCGAAATAGTTGCAAACTACCAACAGCACTCAATGAAGTAATCCCGCAGTGGGCAGTAGTATACACGTATTAGTAATTATTAGTAATTTCCTGCTTCGATTTACGTACGGGTCTGGCCAGTGTCGGTATTCATCAATTATTAATTTTCGATTACCAGGAGTTCTACGTTGAATGATTTGTTATTCCCAGGCATTACCACCTATTAATATTCTGTGCAATTCCAGCTAATCCCTGCTAGTCGTTGTTATGTCAACCTTCGAGCTTCATGGTTCATTCACAGTTTGCACATTGAGTTCTACAAGATGACGACACGAATGAACCCATGATGAATGAAGTTCATGTTTGATAATTCTCGGTGGTTTGCTTACTTGTCAGTTGCATGAGTGCGAGTGCAACGGGTGCTCATCTGTTACATTCGAACTCACGTAACTACAATGTAAACAAACCACGGAGAATTGCCAAAGGAAGTTCATCCGTCTCAGTTTGTGGGGTTATGTCGGTTGGTGTAAAACCTAATAGTGACCCACTGTGACGCTTTTTCAATTCCTCTCGCTATGTTATTCATGGTTATCTGTGAGCACACTTTGGACTGCTTTGTGATCAACAGTTATCAGCTGCCACAGGAGTGAATGAATTTTCATAAACTTGGTTGCTCGTATCTTTAGCAGTACTGGGCATAACGAAAATTTAGCATAATTTTTATCTGCAAGAATTCATTTGGCATATTTTTTATTTCATTCTGATGGAACATGCACCTCCAAATGCAGTCTGCCACTAGCATGGATACAATACAACCAGAACACAGCTCACAATACTGTCCTCACAGTATAACAGTCTTGTTGAATTAAATGCCCCGTAATAAAAACTCTGTTGGTAATACCACAGACTAACAGATATAACACTATGAAGAAATTCCCTCAAAAAACATCGATCCGACCATTTTCCCAGAACACTAGCTCCACCTTTTATTCACGGTCCCAAACACTCATTTACTGGTGGGTTACCCCTCAGGTTTGGGAGCAATTTTTCACTAGTGGACTATCCCCCATATACTTATTCATATGTCAGTGGCGCCATAATTTCAAATGTGGCCACAGTCCCAACTACAAATATATTTAAAATGACCGTTAAAGCGGGCGAAGCTTTGTTTTTAAGTGTTATGTCTGTTAGTCTGTGGTAATACCATGTATCGAAACATAGTTCTGCATAAAAAACGCATTACTTGGAAAACAACATCAAAAATAGTATAGAAAAATATATCAGCGTATATCGAAACATCATTTCTGACATATGTTTTGTAAACCAGTATTCTTTTTCTAAACTTTAGGGCCCCTCCCGAAACTTTTTTTCTGGCTACGTGTTTAAATGTTTGCCATATAACCGGAGTGTCGTGACCAACAGAATCATTAGATTTGAAATAAATTTTCAAACTATTCTTTATGGTAATTATGGTGGTTCAGAAAAGAACCTTTGATGTTTGTGCTGAATTCAAAGATTGTTGGATGCTGCTGACTTTTGTCAGCATGACATGATTGGTGTAGGTCGTAACCCATTTGTTGTGTATTGTAGATTTCAAATTAATCAAATGAAATATTAGTCTTAGATTTGTAAAGCATGAAATATATCTTCTACTTTCTACATTGACGTTTTTCTGCACCAAGAAAAATAGTCATCAGCGCTAAAAGTAGTATCAGAAGTGTTGTTACGAAAGTCCAGTTATGTCATGGACATTGGCCACCCATCGTTTCTGTGTTGTTTGCTGAAAATTACATTGTTACACAACAAAAAATAGAAATTTCAATTAAAAACTCTTACTAGAACATAAATTTGTCCAAAAAAGAACTATTGATTGTTTGAGTGTGGGAACATAATCTAGACTGTTCACTGCGGATACGGCGAGGCAGTTGGATGTCTTCAGCATAATAGTTACGCGCTTGCAACGCTATTTTTCATCCTCGAACAAACCGACCAAGTAGGCATCGCTGGCTTCTTTTGGTGCCATTCCGGCTGAGCTTTGTAAGCATAACTCGACTATAGAGTCCTGCGGAATCTCACGAACCTAACGCTGGAAGGGCAGCTAGCGGATTTGTTGTTCCGTTGATAGTTCCTGGTCTGTATGTGGTAGCGATTAATGCCACTAGTGGCTAAGGCACTTTTGAGGACTGTTTACTAGTACAATGATGGTCAAACGAATGATGAGAAAAACCGATATTTATGGGTCATTCCGCGCTAAGTGATTAGGGCACGTGTAATCGACTTTCGCGGATTTAAACCAATTTTGGGTTGTTCATCTAGGGCCAATATATCAAAATTCAAAATTTTGTGCCAATTAAAGCACCCCTCGGACCAAGGAAATACCCCCCGTTGTGACAAATTGGTAAAACGATTTTCTTTTGAATATATCTT
The DNA here is from genome assembly GCF_030247195.1 of Topomyia yanbarensis. Taxonomy (NCBI): domain Eukaryota; kingdom Metazoa; phylum Arthropoda; class Insecta; order Diptera; family Culicidae; genus Topomyia; species Topomyia yanbarensis. Next base: position 312,042 of record NW_026683349.1, on the reverse strand, counting down.
CGGTTCTATTTACTCTAAAATCAAACCGCAAGTTGCTTTTTGCAAGAAATTGTAAAAATTCTGAAATTCTAAGATTCTAAATTCTGAAATTTTAAATTAAAATATCCTAAAATTCTGAAATTCCAAAGCTCTAAAGTTCTAAAATACTAAAATTCTGAAATCATAAAATTTTAAAATTCTAAAATTATAAAAAACTAAAATTCTGATTTTTATATCGTAAAATTTTCAAATTCCTATATTCTAAAATTCCAAATTTTTTTTAGGAGAGTTGTCCTACTGGAGCTGTAGGGCTAGGTTCTCGAAAGGGCTCCCCTTCAAAATCACATGCTTCAATTTGCAGACGAGACAGCCAATGGCGCCCAATAAAACACTGCTTTAGGCCAATTGTAGCGGGCCGTGATTCTGAATGCGATATTCATTGTACGGTTCAGGTATGTGCGGGCGTAGGGACTTCGCAATCGCGTGTATCATCGCGAAGGACTCAAGCATTTGTACGTTAACGTGTTCGATCGCGTGTGCGCTTGTATGTCGCTTGTGCTAACGTGTATGTAACTTCGCATGTATGAATTTTACACACTTAATTTTTTCTGCCGAATCTCAGATTTTTTATCTTTTGCCGAAATCTCATCAGCTGAGATTCAGCAAGCATTATTTTTTGCTGAGATCTCAGTAAAAGTGACATTTGATTGCTGAGACTCGGAAAACATTTCACCGAAAATCAGCAAACTAATCTCACTTTACTGCAATATCAGTTTTTAAATTTACTGACTACACAGCTGTTGGGAAATTACCGAGCCGAATTTAGTGTATTTTATAATCGTGTGCGCTTCGCACATTCGCGTGTGTTCTTGGATGATCGCGCGCGGATCGTGAAGCTGATGCTTAATTTTTAGTGTATGGTACAGATGGTAGAAGAGGGTCCGTTTCCCCAGGAGTTCCAGGTCATGTCAGCATGGAACGTCTTGTTTAGTGAATATGAGCGTCACGTTTTTATTGGTTCAACCACAGATAACAGACGTTTAGGCTCGATTTGAATCGTATGTAAATACCCGCTACTGAAATTTCGAATAAATCAGATGTTTGAAACACGTTTGGCAAACGTTTGTAGATGGCGCAGTTATCGATACAATGCAGTTAGAGTGCAGCTGTCAAACACGTGTAGCAATAAGTTGCGCAGATGACAATAGTGATACACGGATTTCCAATGCTTATCGATTTGAAAGTTTACACGGGTTTTTGAAGAAATTTTGTTCTAGCCTAAACCGTTTCATGATTGCGAGAGTGGTTAATGTTTGAGGCCGCCTTTGGAAGTGTTTTCATGTTGGCGAAATCGTGGGTGTAATTATGTGGCTGCCGCGTATATAGCCTTCTGGAACGACGGTTATTTGCTAGCTATCGACTAAACACGATATTAGAAAAGCGAATGAAAAATTTAATGAAAGCCAAGAAACGCAGTTACTGGCACCGGTTCGTCGACGGGTTAACAAGAGAAACATCAATGAGCACTCTTTGGGGCACGGCCCGATATATGCGAAACCAAAACGGTACTAACGAGAGCGTGGAATATTCAAACCGTTGGATATTCGATTTCGCCGCGTCGTCTTACAATATTAATATTATTTTTAATATTTGGCACTAGGCCTTTCTGAGAGGACCCAGACATGTTGGAAGAAACAAATATTTCTTTGAGATGAGTTATTCTTGAAAAAAGTTTTAGTCTTCAAAAGACTGTTTCAGTAGAAAAAGTAAGTATTGAAAAAAATTATGAAATCCTAAAATTCTAATATTATAATATTATAATATCCTAATATTCTAAAATTCTAGAATTCTAAAATTCTAAAATTCTAAAATTCTAAAATTCTAAAATTCTAAAATTCTAAAATTCTAAAATTCTAAAATTCTAAAATTCTAAAATTCTAAAATTCTAAAATTCTAAAATTCTAAAATTCTAAAATTCTAAAATTCTAAAATTCTAAAATTCTAAAATTCTAAAATTCTAAAATTCTAAAATTCTAAAATTCTAAAATTCTAAAATTCTAAAATTCTAAAATTCTAAAATTCTAAAATTCTAAAATTCTAAAATTCTAAAATTCTAAAATTCTAAAATTCTAAAATTCTAAAATTCTAAAATTCTAAAATTCTAAAATTCTAAAATTCTAAAATTCTAAAATTCTAAAATTCTAAAATTCTAAAATTCTAAAATTCTAAAATTCTAAAATTCTAAAATTCTAAAATTCTAAAATTCTAAAATTCTAAAATTCTAAAATTCTAAAATTCTAAAATTCTAAAATTCTAAAATTCTAAAATTCTAAAATTCTAAAATTCTAAAATTCTAAAATTCTAAAATTCTAAAATTCTAAAATTCTAAAATTCTAAAATTCTAAAATTCTAAAATTCTAAAATTCTAAAATTCTAAAATTCTAAAATTCTAAAATTCTAAAATTCTAAAATTCTAAAATTCTAAAATTCTAAAATTCTAAAATTCTAAAATTCTAAAATTCTAAAATTCTAAAATTCTAAAATTCTAAAATTCTAAAATTCTAAAATTCTAAAATTCTAAAATTCTAAAATTCTAAAATTCTAAAATTCTAAAATTCTAAAATTCTAAAATTCTAAAATTCTAAAATTCTAAAATTCTAAAATTCTAAAATTCTAAAATTCTAAAATTCTAAAATTCTAAAATTCTAAAATTCTAAAATTCTAAAATTCTAAAATTCTAAAATTCTAAAATTCTAAAATTCTAAAATTCTAAAATTCTAAAATTCTAAAATTCTAAAATTCTAAAATTCTAAAATTCTAAAATTCTAAAATTCTAAAATTCTAAAATTCTAAAATTCTAAAATTCTAAAATTCTAAAATTCTAAAATTCTAAAATTCTAAAATTCTAAAATTCTAAAATTCTAAAATTCTAAAATTCTAAAATTCTAAAATTCTAAAATTCTAAAATTCTAAAATTCTAAAATTCTAAAATTCTAAAATTCTAAAATTCTAAAATTCTAAAATTCTAAAATTCTAAAATTCTAAAATTCTAAAATTCTAAAATTCTAAAATTCTAAAATTCTAAAATTCTAAAATTCTAAAATTCTAAAATTCTAAAATTCTAAAATTCTAAAATTCTAAAATTCTAAAATTCTAAAATTCTAAAATTCTAAAATTCTAAAATTCTAAAATTCTAAAATTCTAAAATTCTAAAATTCTAAAATTCTAAAATTCTAAAATTCTAAAATTCTAAAATTCTAAAATTCTAAAATTCTAAAATTCTAAAATTCTAAAATTCTAAAATTCTAAAATTCTAAAATTCTAAAATTCTAAAATTCTAAAATTCTAAAATTCTAAAATTCTAAAATTCTAAAATTCTAAAATTCTAAAATTCTAAAATTCTAAAATTCTAAAATTCTAAAATTCTAAAATTCTAAAATTCTAAAATTCTAAAATTCTAAAATTCTAAAATTCTAAAATTCTAAAATTCTAAAATTCTAAAATTCTAAAATTCTAAAATTCTAAAATTCTAAAATTCTAAAATTCTAAAATTCTAAAATTCTAAAATTCTAAAATTCTAAAATTCTAAAATTCTAAAATTCTAAAATTCTAAAATTCTAACAATTCTAAAATTCTAAAATTCTAAAATTCTAAAATTCTAAAATTCTAAAATTCTAAAATTCTAAAATTCTAAAATTCTAAAATTCTAAAATTCTAAAATTCTAAAATTCTAAAATTCTAAAATTCTAAAATTCTAAAATTCTAAAATTCTAAAATTCTAAAATTCTAAAATTCTAAAATTCTAAAATTCTAAAATTCTAAAATTCTAAAATTCTAAAATTCTAAAATTCTAAAATTCTAAAATTCTAAAATTCTAAAATTCTAAAATTCTAAAATTCTAAAATTCTAAAATTCTAAAATTCTAAAATTCTAAAATTCTAAAATTCTAAAATTCTAAAATTCTAAAATTCTAAAATTCTAAAATTCTAAAATTCTAAAATTCTAAAATTCTAAAATTCTAAAATTCTAAAATTCTAAAATTCTAAAATTCTAAAATTCTAAAATTCTAAAATTCTAAAATTCTAAAATTCTAAAATTCTAAAATTCTAAAATTCTAAAATTCTAAAATTCTAAAATTCTAAAATTCTAAAATTCTAAAATTCTAAAATTCTAAAATTCTAAAATTCTAAAATTCTAAAATTCTAAAATTCTAAAATTCTAAAATTCTAAAATTCTAAAATTCTAAAATTCTAAAATTCTAAAATTCTAAAATTCTAAAATTCTAAAATTCTAAAATTCTAAAATTCTAAAATTCTAAAATTCTAAAATTCTAAAATTCTAAAATTCTAAAATTCTAAAATTCTAAAATTCTAAAATTCTAAAATTCTAAAATTCTAAAATTCTAAAATTCTAAAATTCTAAAATTCTAAAATTCTAAAATTCTAAAATTCTAAAATTCTAAAATTCTAAAATTCTAAAATTCTAAAATTCTAAAATTCTAAAATTCTAAAATTCTAAAATTCTAAAATTCTAAAATTCTAAAATTCTAAAATTCTAAAATTCTAAAATTCTAAAATTCTAAAATTCTAAAATTCTAAAATTCTAAAATTCTAAAATTCTAAAATTCTAAAATTCTAAAATTCTAAAATTCTAAAATTCTAAAATTCTAAAATTCTAAAATTCTAAAATTCTAAAATTCTAAAATTCTAAAATTCTAAAATTCTAAAATTCTAAAATTCTAAAATTCTAAAATTCTAAAATTCTAAAATTCTAAAATTCTAAAATTCTAAAATTCTAAAATTCTAAAATTCTAAAATTCTAAAATTCTAAAATTCTAAAATTCTAAAATTCTAAAATTCTAAAATTCTAAAATTCTAAAATTCTAAAATTCTAAAATTCTAAAATTCTAAAATTCTAAAATTCTAAAATTCTAAAATTCTAAAATTCTAAAATTCTAAAATTCTAAAATTCTAAAATTCTAAAATTCTAAAATTCTAAAATTCTAAAATTCTAAAATTCTAAAATTCTAAAATTCTAAAATTCTAAAATTCTAAAATTCTAAAATTCTAAAATTCTAAAATTCTAAAATTCTAAAATTCTAAAATTCTAAAATTCTAAAATTCTAAAATTCTAAAATTCTAAAATTCTAAAATTCTAAAATTCTAAAATTCTAAAATTCTAAAATTCTAAAATTCTAAAATTCTAAAATTCTAAAATTCTAAAATTCTAAAATTCTAAAATTCTAAAATTCTAAAATTCTAAAATTCTAAAATTCTAAAATTCTAAAATTCTAAAATTCTAAAATTCTAAAATTCTAAAATTCTAAAATTCTAAAATTCTAAAATTCTAAAATTCTAAAATTCTAAAATTCTAAAATTCTAAAATTCTAAAATTCTAAAATTCTAAAATTCTAAAATTCTAAAATTCTAAAATTCTAAAATTCTAAAATTCTAAAATTCTAAAATTCTAAAATTCTAAAATTCTAAAATTCTAAAATTCTAAAATTCTAAAATTCTAAAATTCTAAAATTCTAAAATTCTAAAATTCTAAAATTCTAAAATTCTAAAATTCTAAAATTCTAAAATTCTAAAATTCTAAAATTCTAAAATTCTAAAATTCTAAAATTCTAAAATTCTAAAATTCTAAAATTCTAAAATTCTAAAATTCTAAAATTCTAAAATTCTAAAATTCTAAAATTCTAAAATTCTAAAATTCTAAAATTCTAAAATTCTAAAATTCTAAAATTCTAAAATTCTAAAATTCTAAAATTCTAAAATTCTAAAATTCTAAAATTCTAAAATTCTAAAATTCTAAAATTCTAAAATTCTAAAATTCTAAAATTCTAAAATTCTAAAATTCTAAAATTCTAAAATTCTAAAATTCTAAAATTCTAAAATTCTAAAATTCTAAAATTCTAAAATTCTAAAATTCTAAAATTCTAAAATTCTAAAATTCTAAAATTCTAAAATTCTAAAATTCTAAAATTCTAAAATTCTAAAATTCTAAAATTCTAAAATTCTAAAATTCTAAAATTCTAAAATTCTAAAATTCTAAAATTCTAAAATTCTAAAATTCTAAAATTCTAAAATTCTAAAATTCTAAAATTCTAAAATTCTAAAATTCTAAAATTCTAAAATTCTAAAATTCTAAAATTCTAAAATTCTAAAATTCTAAAATTCTAAAATTCTAAAATTCTAAAATTCTAAAATTCTAAAATTCTAAAATTCTAAAATTCTAAAATTCTAAAATTCTAAAATTCTAAAATTCTAAAATTCTAAAATTCTAAAATTCTAAAATTCTAAAATTCTAAAATTCTAAAATTCTAAAATTCTAAAATTCTAAAATTCTAAAATTCTAAAATTCTAAAATTCTAAAATTCTAAAATTCTAAAATTCTAAAATTCTAAAATTCTAAAATTCTAAAATTCTAAAATTCTAAAATTCTAAAATTCTAAAATTCTAAAATTCTAAAATTCTAAAATTCTAAAATTCTAAAATTCTAAAATTCTAAAATTCTAAAATTCTAAAATTCTAAAATTCTAAAATTCTAAAATTCTAAAATTCTAAAATTCTAAAATTCTAAAATTCTAAAATTCTAAAATTCTAAAATTCTAAAATTCTAAAATTCTAAAATTCTAAAATTCTAAAATTCTAAAATTCTAAAATTCTAAAATTCTAAAATTCTAAAATTCTAAAATTCTAAAATTCTAAAATTCTAAAATTCTAAAATTCTAAAATTCTAAAATTCTAAAATTCTAAAATTCTAAAATTCTAAAATTCTAAAATTCTAAAATTCTAAAATTCTAAAATTCTAAAATTCTAAAATTCTAAAATTCTAAAATTCTAAAATTCTAAAATTCTAAAATTCTAAAATTCTAAAATTCTAAAATTCTAAAATTCTAAAATTCTAAAATTCTAAAATTCTAAAATTCTAAAATTCTAAAATTCTAAAATTCTAAAATTCTAAAATTCTAAAATTCTAAAATTCTAAAATTCTAAAATTCTAAAATTCTAAAATTCTAAAATTCTAAAATTCTAAAATTCTAAAATTCTAAAATTCTAAAATTCTAAAATTCTAAAATTCTAAAATTCTAAAATTCTAAAATTCTAAAATTCTAAAATTCTAAAATTCTAAAATTCTAAAATTCTAAAATTCTAAAATTCTAAAATTCTAAAATTCTAAAATTCTAAAATTCTAAAATTCTAAAATTCTAAAATTCTAAAATTCTAAAATTCTAAAATTCTAAAATTCTAAAATTCTAAAATTCTAAAATTCTAAAATTCTAAAATTCTAAAATTCTAAAATTCTAAAATTCTAAAATTCTAAAATTCTAAAATTCTAAAATTCTAAAATTCTAAAATTCTAAAATTCTAAAATTCTAAAATTCTAAAATTCTAAAATTCTAAAATTCTAAAATTCTAAAATTCTAAAATTCTAAAATTCTAAAATTCTAAAATTCTAAAATTCTAAAATTCTAAAATTCTAAAATTCTAAAATTCTAAAATTCTAAAATTCTAAAATTCTAAAATTCTAAAATTCTAAAATTCTAAAATTCTAAAATTCTAAAATTCTAAAATTCTAAAATTCTAAAATTCTAAAATTCTAAAATTCTAAAATTCTAAAATTCTAAAATTCTAAAATTCTAAAATTCTAAAATTCTAAAATTCTAAAATTCTAAAATTCTAAAATTCTAAAATTCTAAAATTCTAAAATTCTAAAATTCTAAAATTCTAAAATTCTAAAATTCTAAAATTCTAAAATTCTAAAATTCTAAAATTCTAAAATTCTAAAATTCTAAAATTCTAAAATTCTAAAATTCTAAAATTCTAAAATTCTAAAATTCTAAAATTCTAAAATTCTAAAATTCTAAAATTCTAAAATTCTAAAATTCTAAAATTCTAAAATTCTAAAATTCTAAAATTCTAAAATTCTAAAATTCTAAAATTCTAAAATTCTAAAATTCTAAAATTCTAAAATTCTAAAATTCTAAAATTCTAAAATTCTAAAATTCTAAAATTCTAAAATTCTAAAATTCTAAAATTCTAAAATTCTAAAATTCTAAAATTCTAAAATTCTAAAATTCTAAAATTCTAAAATTCTAAAATTCTAAAATTCTAAAATTCTAAAATTCTAAAATTCTAAAATTCTAAAATTCTAAAATTCTAAAATTCTAAAATTCTAAAATTCTAAAATTCTAAAATTCTAAAATTCTAAAATTCTAAAATTCTAAAATTCTAAAATTCTAAAATTCTAAAATTCTAAAATTCTAAAATTCTAAAATTCTAAAATTCTAAAATTCTAAAATTCTAAAATTCTAAAATTCTAAAATTCTAAAATTCTAAAATTCTAAAATTCTAAAATTCTAAAATTCTAAAATTCTAAAATTCTAAAATTCTAAAATTCTAAAATTCTAAAATTCTAAAATTCTAAAATTCTAAAATTCTAAAATTCTAAAATTCTAAAATTCTAAAATTCTAAAATTCTAAAATTCTAAAATTCTAAAATTCTAAAATTCTAAAATTCTAAAATTCTAAAATTCTAAAATTCTAAAATTCTAAAATTCTAAAATTCTAAAATTCTAAAATTCTAAAATTCTAAAATTCTAAAATTCTAAAATTCTAAAATTCTAAAATTCTAAAATTCTAAAATTCTAAAATTCTAAAATTCTAAAATTCTAAAATTCTAAAATTCTAAAATTCTAAAATTCTAAAATTCTAAAATTCTAAAATTCTAAAATTCTAAAATTCTAAAATTCTAAAATTCTAAAATTCTAAAATTCTAAAATTCTAAAATTCTAAAATTCTAAAATTCTAAAATTCTAAAATTCTAAAATTCTAAAATTCTAAAATTCTAAAATTCTAAAATTCTAAAATTCTAAAATTCTAAAATTCTAAAATTCTAAAATTCTAAAATTCTAAAATTCTAAAATTCTAAAATTCTAAAATTCTAAAATTCTAAAATTCTAAAATTCTAAAATTCTAAAATTCTAAAATTCTAAAATTCTAAAATTCTAAAATTCTAAAATTCTAAAATTCTAAAATTCTAAAATTCTAAAATTCTAAAATTCTAAAATTCTAAAATTCTAAAATTCTAAAATTCTAAAATTCTAAAATTCTAAAATTCTAAAATTCTAAAATTCTAAAATTCTAAAATTCTAAAATTCTAAAATTCTAAAATTCTAAAATTCTAAAATTCTAAAATTCTAAAATTCTAAAATTCTAAAATTCTAAAATTCTAAAATTCTAAAATTCTAAAATTCTAAAATTCTAAAATTCTAAAATTCTAAAATTCTAAAATTCTAAAATTCTAAAATTCTAAAATTCTAAAATTCTAAAATTCTAAAATTCTAAAATTCTAAAATTCTAAAATTCTAAAATTCTAAAATTCTAAAATTCTAAAATTCTAAAATTCTAAAATTCTAAAATTCTAAAATTCTAAAATTCTAAAATTCTAAAATTCTAAAATTCTAAAATTCTAAAATTCTAAAATTCTAAAATTCTAAAATTCTAAAATTCTAAAATTCTAAAATTCTAAAATTCTAAAATTCTAAAATTCTAAAATTCTAAAATTCTAAAATTCTAAAATTCTAAAATTCTAAAATTCTAAAATTCTAAAATTCTAAAATTCTAAAATTCTAAAATTCTAAAATTCTAAAATTCTAAAATTCTAAAATTCTAAAATTCTAAAATTCTAAAATTCTAAAATTCTAAAATTCTAAAATTCTAAAATTCTAAAATTCTAAAATTCTAAAATTCTAAAATTCTAAAATTCTAAAATTCTAAAATTCTAAAATTCTAAAATTCTAAAATTCTAAAATTCTAAAATTCTAAAATTCTAAAATTCTAAAATTCTAAAATTCTAAAATTCTAAAATTCTAAAATTCTAAAATTCTAAAATTCTAAAATTCTAAAATTCTAAAATTCTAAAATTCTAAAATTCTAAAATTCTAAAATTCTAAAATTCTAAAATTCTAAAATTCTAAAATTCTAAAATTCTAAAATTCTAAAATTCTAAAATTCTAAAATTCTAAAATTCTAAAATTCTAAAATTCTAAAATTCTAAAATTCTAAAATTCTAAAATTCTAAAATTCTAAAATTCTAAAATTCTAAAATTCTAAAATTCTAAAATTCTAAAATTCTAAAATTCTAAAATTCTAAAATTCTAAAATTCTAAAATTCTAAAATTCTAAAATTCTAAAATTCTAAAATTCTAAAATTCTAAAATTCTAAAATTCTAAAATTCTAAAATTCTAAAATTCTAAAATTCTAAAATTCTAAAATTCTAAAATTCTAAAATTCTAAAATTCTAAAATTCTAAAATTCTAAAATTCTAAAATTCTAAAATTCTAAAATTCTAAAATTCTAAAATTCTAAAATTCTAAAATTCTAAAATTCTAAAATTCTAAAATTCTAAAATTCTAAAATTCTAAAATTCTAAAATTCTAAAATTCTAAAATTCTAAAATTCTAAAATTCTAAAATTCTAAAATTCTAAAATTCTAAAATTCTAAAATTCTAAAATTCTAAAATTCTAAAATTCTAAAATTCTAAAATTCTAAAATTCTAAAATTCTAAAATTCTAAAATTCTAAAATTCTAAAATTCTAAAATTCTAAAATTCTAAAATTCTAAAATTCTAAAATTCTAAAATTCTAAAATTCTAAAATTCTAAAATTCTAAAATTCTAAAATTCTAAAATTCTAAAATTCTAAAATTCTAAAATTCTAAAATTCTAAAATTCTAAAATTCTAAAATTCTAAAATTCTAAAATTCTAAAATTCTAAAATTCTAAAATTCTAAAATTCTAAAATTCTAAAATTCTAAAATTCTAAAATTCTAAAATTCTAAAATTCTAAAATTCTAAAATTCTAAAATTCTAAAATTCTAAAATTCTAAAATTCTAAAATTCTAAAATTCTAAAATTCTAAAATTCTAAAATTCTAAAATTCTAAAATTCTAAAATTCTAAAATTCTAAAATTCTAAAATTCTAAAATTCTAAAATTCTAAAATTCTAAAATTCTAAAATTCTAAAATTCTAAAATTCTAAAATTCTAAAATTCTAAAATTCTAAAATTCTAAAATTCTAAAATTCTAAAATTCTAAAATTCTAAAATTCTAAAATTCTAAAATTCTAAAATTCTAAAATTCTAAAATTCTAAAATTCTAAAATTCTAAAATTCTAAAATTCTAAAATTCTAAAATTCTAAAATTCTAAAATTCTAAAATTCTAAAATTCTAAAATTCTAAAATTCTAAAATTCTAAAATTCTAAAATTCTAAAATTCTAAAATTCTAAAATTCTAAAATTCTAAAATTCTAAAATTCTAAAATTCTAAAATTCTAAAATTCTAAAATTCTAAAATTCTAAAATTCTAAAATTCTAAAATTCTAAAATTCTAAAATTCTAAAATTCTAAAATTCTAAAATTCTAAAATTCTAAAATTCTAAAATTCTAAAATTCTAAAATTCTAAAATTCTAAAATTCTAAAATTCTAAAATTCTAAAATTCTAAAATTCTAAAATTCTAAAATTCTAAAATTCTAAAATTCTAAAATTCTAAAATTCTAAAATTCTAAAATTCTAAAATTCTAAAATTCTAAAATTCTAAAATTCTAAAATTCTAAAATTCTAAAATTCTAAAATTCTAAAATTCTAAAATTCTAAAATTCTAAAATTCTAAAATTCTAAAATTCTAAAATTCTAAAATTCTAAAATTCTAAAATTCTAAAATTCTAAAATTCTAAAATTCTAAAATTCTAAAATTCTAAAATTCTAAAATTCTAAAATTCTAAAATTCTAAAATTCTAAAATTCTAAAATTCTAAAATTCTAAAATTCTAAAATTCTAAAATTCTAAAATTCTAAAATTCTAAAATTCTAAAATTCTAAAATTCTAAAATTCTAAAATTCTAAAATTCTAAAATTCTAAAATTCTAAAATTCTAAAATTCTAAAATTCTAAAATTCTAAAATTCTAAAATTCTAAAATTCTAAAATTCTAAAATTCTAAAATTCTAAAATTCTAAAATTCTAAAATTCTAAAATTCTAAAATTCTAAAATTCTAAAATTCTAAAATTCTAAAATTCTAAAATTCTAAAATTCTAAAATTCTAAAATTCTAAAATTCTAAAATTCTAAAATTCTAAAATTCTAAAATTCTAAAATTCTAAAATTCTAAAATTCTAAAATTCTAAAATTCTAAAATTCTAAAATTCTAAAATTCTAAAATTCTAAAATTCTAAAATTCTAAAATTCTAAAATTCTAAAATTCTAAAATTCTAAAATTCTAAAATTCTAAAATTCTAAAATTCTAAAATTCTAAAATTCTAAAATTCTAAAATTCTAAAATTCTAAAATTCTAAAATTCTAAAATTCTAAAATTCTAAAATTCTAAAATTCTAAAATTCTAAAATTCTAAAATTCTAAAATTCTAAAATTCTAAAATTCTAAAATTCTAAAATTCTAAAATTCTAAAATTCTAAAATTCTAAAATTCTAAAATTCTAAAATTCTAAAATTCTAAAATTCTAAAATTCTAAAATTCTAAAATTCTAAAATTCTAAAATTCTAAAATTCTAAAATTCTAAAATTCTAAAATTCTAAAATTCTAAAATTCTAAAATTCTAAAATTCTAAAATTCTAAAATTCTAAAATTCTAAAATTCTAAAATTCTAAAATTCTAAAATTCTAAAATTCTAAAATTCTAAAATTCTAAAATTCTAAAATTCTAAAATTCTAAAATTCTAAAATTCTAAAATTCTAAAATTCTAAAATTCTAAAATTCTAAAATTCTAAAATTCTAAAATTCTAAAATTCTAAAATTCTAAAATTCTAAAATTCTAAAATTCTAAAATTCTAAAATTCTAAAATTCTAAAATTCTAAAATTCTAAAATTCTAAAATTCTAAAATTCTAAAATTCTAAAATTCTAAAATTCTAAAATTCTAAAATTCTAAAATTCTAAAATTCTAAAATTCTAAAATTCTAAAATTCTAAAATTCTAAAATTCTAAAATTCTAAAATTCTAAAATTCTAAAATTCTAAAATTCTAAAATTCTAAAATTCTAAAATTCTAAAATTCTAAAATTCTAAAATTCTAAAATTCTAAAATTCTAAAATTCTAAAATTCTAAAATTCTAAAATTCTAAAATTCTAAAATTCTAAAATTCTAAAATTCTAAAATTCTAAAATTCTAAAATTCTAAAATTCTAAAATTCTAAAATTCTAAAATTCTAAAATTCTAAAATTCTAAAATTCTAAAATTCTAAAATTCTAAAATTCTAAAATTCTAAAATTCTAAAATTCTAAAATTCTAAAATTCTAAAATTCTAAAATTCTAAAATTCTAAAATTCTAAAATTCTAAAATTCTAAAATTCTAAAATTCTAAAATTCTAAAATTCTAAAATTCTAAAATTCTAAAATTCTAAAATTCTAAAATTCTAAAATTCTAAAATTCTAAAATTCTAAAATTCTAAAATTCTAAAATTCTAAAATTCTAAAATTCTAAAATTCTAAAATTCTAAAATTCTAAAATTCTAAAATTCTAAAATTCTAAAATTCTAAAATTCTAAAATTCTAAAATTCTAAAATTCTAAAATTCTAAAATTCTAAAATTCTAAAATTCTAAAATTCTAAAATTCTAAAATTCTAAAATTCTAAAATTCTAAAATTCTAAAATTCTAAAATTCTAAAATTCTAAAATTCTAAAATTCTAAAATTCTAAAATTCTAAAATTCTAAAATTCTAAAATTCTAAAATTCTAAAATTCTAAAATTCTAAAATTCTAAAATTCTAAAATTCTAAAATTCTAAAATTCTAAAATTCTAAAATTCTAAAATTCTAAAATTCTAAAATTCTAAAATTCTAAAATTCTAAAATTCTAAAATTCTAAAATTCTAAAATTCTAAAATTCTAAAATTCTAAAATTCTAAAATTCTAAAATTCTAAAATTCTAAAATTCTAAAATTCTAAAATTCTAAAATTCTAAAATTCTAAAATTCTAAAATTCTAAAATTCTAAAATTCTAAAATTCTAAAATTCTAAAATTCTAAAATTCTAAAATTCTAAAATTCTAAAATTCTAAAATTCTAAAATTCTAAAATTCTAAAATTCTAAAATTCTAAAATTCTAAAATTCTAAAATTCTAAAATTCTAAAATTCTAAAATTCTAAAATTCTAAAATTCTAAAATTCTAAAATTCTAAAATTCTAAAATTCTAAAATTCTAAAATTCTAAAATTCTAAAATTCTAAAATTCTAAAATTCTAAAATTCTAAAATTCTAAAATTCTAAAATTCTAAAATTCTAAAATTCTAAAATTCTAAAATTCTAAAATTCTAAAATTCTAAAATTCTAAAATTCTAAAATTCTAAAATTCTAAAATTCTAAAATTCTAAAATTCTAAAATTCTAAAATTCTAAAATTCTAAAATTCTAAAATTCTAAAATTCTAAAATTCTAAAATTCTAAAATTCTAAAATTCTAAAATTCTAAAATTCTAAAATTCTAAAATTCTAAAATTCTAAAATTCTAAAATTCTAAAATTCTAAAATTCTAAAATTCTAAAATTCTAAAATTCTAAAATTCTAAAATTCTAAAATTCTAAAATTCTAAAATTCTAAAATTCTAAAATTCTAAAATTCTAAAATTCTAAAATTCTAAAATTCTAAAATTCTAAAATTCTAAAATTCTAAAATTCTAAAATTCTAAAATTCTAAAATTCTAAAATTCTAAAATTCTAAAATTCTAAAATTCTAAAATTCTAAAATTCTAAAATTCTAAAATTCTAAAATTCTAAAATTCTAAAATTCTAAAATTCTAAAATTCTAAAATTCTAAAATTCTAAAATTCTAAAATTCTAAAATTCTAAAATTCTAAAATTCTAAAATTCTAAAATTCTAAAATTCTAAAATTCTAAAATTCTAAAATTCTAAAATTCTAAAATTCTAAAATTCTAAAATTCTAAAATTCTAAAATTCTAAAATTCTAAAATTCTAAAATTCTAAAATTCTAAAATTCTAAAATTCTAAAATTCTAAAATTCTAAAATTCTAAAATTCTAAAATTCTAAAATTCTAAAATTCTAAAATTCTAAAATTCTAAAATTCTAAAATTCTAAAATTCTAAAATTCTAAAATTCTAAAATTCTAAAATTCTAAAATTCTAAAATTCTAAAATTCTAAAATTCTAAAATTCTAAAATTCTAAAATTCTAAAATTCTAAAATTCTAAAATTCTAAAATTCTAAAATTCTAAAATTCTAAAATTCTAAAATTCTAAAATTCTAAAATTCTAAAATTCTAAAATTCTAAAATTCTAAAATTCTAAAATTCTAAAATTCTAAAATTCTAAAATTCTAAAATTCTAAAATTCTAAAATTCTAAAATTCTAAAATTCTAAAATTCTAAAATTCTAAAATTCCAAAAACCTAAAAACTAACATTCTAGAATTCACTAATTCTAAGATTATAAAATTCTGAAATACCATAAACCTGAAAAGCTAAATTCTAGAATTCTAAAATTTTAAAATTCTAAAATATAAAAATTATAAAATTCTGAAATTCTAACATTTCAGAATCCTGTAAAACACAAAATTATACAAATCTAAAATTCCAAAATTCTGAAATCCTAGTATTCTAAAATTTTAAAATTCCAAAATTCTACAATTCTAAAATTCTAAAATTGTAAGATTGTATAATAGTAAAATTCTAGCATTCTAAAATTATAAAATTAGGCAGCTATTAAATTCTAAAATAAAAAAAATTCTGACATTCTAAATTCCTAAAATCCTTGAATTCTAAAATTCTAGTCCTCTAGAATTTTAAAATTTTACGATTCTAATTTACATAATTTCAAAATACTAAAGTTATAAAATTCTAAAATTGTAATATTCCAAAATTCTAATGCTCTTAATTTCTAGAATTCGAAAATCTTAAAATTCTAAGATTCCAAAATTCCAAAATTCTGAAATTCCAAGATTCTGAAATTCTAAAGTTCTGAGATTCTAAAATAGTAAAATTTTCAAATTTTTATTATTCTAAAATTATGAAACTCTAATATTCTATAATTCTAATATTCTAAATTTTTTATAATTCTAAAGTTCTAACATTTCAAAATTGTGAACTTCTAAGATACTAAAATTCTGAAAACCTAACATTCTAAAATTATGCAGCTCCAAAACTCTAGGATTCAAAAATTCTAAAATTCTGACATTCTAAGATTATTAATTTCTAAAATTCTAATATTCTAAAATTCTGAGAGTTTAAAATTCTAAAATTCCAAAACAATCTAAAATTCTGAAATTTCAATATTCTAAAATTCGAAAGTTCTAACATTCCAAAATCATGAAATTCTTAAATTCTTATATCCTAAAATTCTGAAGTCCTAACATTCTAAAATTGTGCAGCTCTAAAATTCTAGAATTCAAAAATTCTGACATTCTAAGATTTTTAATTTCTAAAATTCTAAAATCCTAATATTTTAAAATTCTAAAACGAAAACATTTTAAACTTCCAAAATTCTGAAATTCCAAATTCTGGAATTCTAAAATTTTAAAATACAAAGATTCTAAAATTCTACAATTATAAAATCATAAAATTATGAAACTTTGAAAATCTTTTAAATATTTTAAAATTTTAATATTCTTAAATTATGAAATTCAAATATTCTATAAATCTAAAGAATCTAAAATTCTGAAATTCTGAGATACTTCCATTCTAGATTTCTAAAATTGATGATTCTGAAAATCTAGAATCCTGATATTCTAAAGTACTAAAATTCTAATATTCTTAAATTATAAAATTCTAATATTCTACAAATCCAAAGATTCTAAAATTCTAAAATTTTGGATTTCGAAAATTGTAAAATTCGACGATTCACAAATTCTGAAATTCCAGTATTCTAAAATTTAAAATTCTTATATTCTGAAATCCTAGAGCATGAGCATGAGCATGATGACCATACAATTCGTAGTTGCTACTCCGTGATTGACCTGAACAAGCGAAATTGCACAAAGAACCAATGAATGGAGCCTGGGAGTAGCTTTCTATTCTCCATGTGCACGTTTCGAGAGTTCAAAATTTTGAAGTGTCAATAACGGCGCCGGCCACGTCCTTACAGTCATCGGGGAAGGAAGGGAATGTTAGTGTGATAACCGTTGGTATGGAGACCGTGTATACCTCTGCATCTCCACGGTTTTCACGGAAAGGAGGTTTTGTTAGTGAGTTAGGATAAATAGTTGCGTAGATCCGGATTCACCTTGTTAAGTGATACAATCTATGCGACTCTCAGAAGTGTTATCATGTATTAATTGCTCTGGGCAGCCGGTTGCCGAGAATTTTTAGAAGATTTATCATTTGTTGTATTAATTCGGGAACTCTCGGCGTGTAGAATACGTAACTTGAACTCCGGACAGCCAGCCATCGGGAGTGCTGCTTCTTTTTAATTGAACAAATATTTTTTATTTTTTTCAAAGTTTCTTTACTTCGATGAAGCGATTTCAGAACAATAATCTAGAATGTGATACGATTGTCTTTGTTGTCTAGAGATATCTATCGTAATAGAAAAGTTGATATTATTGAATCTTACTATCTTAGAAAAATTATCGTGTTTAACTCGTTATATTATAAGCATATACGCTCTCTTTATAGAGTAACGTGTCACATGCCAGCTCTTTTGTAACCATTATCCACGCACGACGTTATGCTATTTGACGACGAATTGCTTTGAGAATAAATAACAAACCGAGACGATAGGGAGCAGTATCGATTATATTCGCGAAATAACCACGAGAGCAATCCCGAGTGATTTCAAGTATATATGTACCAAATACCAAAAGGAAAAATCTTGCATGACACACATGTCAATCTCACGCGCGCGACGTTCGTTATTATGCCAACTACATACTTGGTTTCCCATCCCTGATAGATAATAGAACTGCACAAATACCACTCACTCATTTAACGATGCTGAATCCCTCCGGACAAACACTCGACAGGTTCATCACCATCTATCCCCCAGTGCCACTCCAGTCGAGCATGAGACCTGTCAAAAACCCTCGCTTCAGAAGGATTCGAAGCGATTTTCTTCGGATTGGGTGCCCTCGCAGGCCCCAATACCGACCGGAACGACACCAACAAAAAAACAATAAGAATAGGACAGAGATAGCGAGTCTCTATCCAGAGGGATTCAGCGTCCCTAATTCAACAATGACCATGAGCATGAGCGTTGCTAAAATCTTAATCACCATACAACTCGAAGCCACTTTGTGGTGGACCAGAATTCCGCGGAGTGACAGATGAGGATCCACAACACAGTTTACATAGACACAGCACCTCACGGTAAAGCGGTGAGCACTGACCGAAAAACGATGAAACGAAACAAGGAGAAGTATTGAATTTAAGGGCCTGCTTCTGCTGTCTAACACGACCATGGAACAGGAGCCCTTTGTACCAACATCCGTCTCTGTCGATGAATGCCACTCGAGTTGCTTAGCATATAGAATGTGTATAGTGTGTGTCTACCCCGGTGTTTTAGTTTGTGTTGGTGGTCACTCATTCACTAGTATTTTTTTATGCTTAAAGGACACTCATTCACTACTATTATGTTATGTTCAGTTACACACCTTATCAGGTTCTTATTCTGATCTGCACCAATACTAATTCATTGAAAAATATTCAGTGCAGCTTTGCTAGCTTTCTAGGCAGTTCAATGTGTCTGGGTTCGTCTCCACAGCTTGCTCCATTCGGTAGTTCAGCTCCCTTCCCCTTCTCCCAAATATCGCACAAGCCCCTGTGATGGAGCAGATTTTGGATGATCACGGTAACCGTCCTTGGATGACTATAATTCCTGGTGATGGAGACCGTCTGCTCGGCTCCATCGTTCACCAAATCTACGGAATAACACCAAAGCATCCTCTGTCCAAGTCGTATAGCCAACAGGCACGTTTAACTGCGGCTGCCGAGATACGAAACAATCCTCCCCACCACCATGCCCAGGTAGCTTCCCATGCCGCCAACGAAACCACCCTGGATTGCCCTATTGAAGAGAAGGTCGAGTGATATCCCGCAAATCTGGAACCCTCTGGCTTCTGGGGTGGCGAGGAATCCACTTCGGCTCCTGCAACCCACTATCAAGTGACTTTCATTCCTCATCAGGAGGGGTCCGAAACCGAGTCTGTGCCAGTACATTTCGAAACGAGAAACCTCCCCCGTTACGACATCTACTACAGAAGCCCCTCTTCGCGTTTCGGCCGATCGCTAACTGTGAAGACACATTACGACAGTGTGCCCTGCATCGGGGGTACGAGCGTCAGATTGCGAATGCACCAGACGCGCTGATGGGGCCACGTTCGACGTCGAGGCTCAACACATCCACCACGTTGCGCTGCCCGTCCACGTCCAGACAAATTACGAGCGTGCAGGCCCAGTTCTATCTGGTGGGACAGCACACTTCAAATTATGCAACGATTTGGGGATCTCATATATGAGCAATGGAAAGACCCTGCTACAGATAAGGAACGATTTCAACAAAAGTCAAATCAAACTTATGATTGTGAGGAATCAGATGCTCGTGACTGGGGTACAAACGATATATTTTATCACTTTTGTCCTAGGCAATGTTTGATTTTTACTTTTCAGAGTCCATCCCCGATGAGAAACCCCAATTTTAAGTATCAGCAGGTATTACTACCAAATGAGACCACATGTCGCTCGACATGCATCTAGACAGGAACAATGTTTTGATATTAAACATAAAAAACATAATTCACAAAATCTCCCTCTATATCGGCTGCACTGTCGCTCCCACACAATCTCACTATGCATATAGGGAACACCATTCAACATGGACCGATGTAGCGAATCCCTTCTCATCTTTTAGAGCAAGAAATCCAATATTCCCAACATTGCTCTCACCGGAAGCAAACCACATCCATCGACCCAGAAAATTGAAGACTTGTTACACACAGGCCAGCGAAGCGTCAAAAACAGCAGACAAAACACCGTCAAAGCGCGTAGGAAATACTCCCTCCGGCCGCAAGTCCGCAAAGAGTATTTATATAAAATCATATCCGCAGAAAACAATTCACAAGAAAATACAAGGCAATACAAGTAGCGATTAATTCTGTACTCAATTAACGTAGATAATCGATTAATCATTAGGACATTCAAAGATCGATAATCGATTATTAGCTTTGGGAAAGTCGAGCAAATCGATTAGCTGACACCTGTAATTAATTCTTATATTCTGAAATCCTAGAATTCAAAAATTAAAGATTCCGAGGTTCCTAATTTCGTCGTAATGCAATTTAATAGCATTTTTGTTTTTACTTTGTGCTACACCGATGTAGTGCAAAAAAGAGATAGAATGATTACACTTAAGCTTGAATGAGTGTGACACCCACTACGCGGTGTAGTGCACTGTCAAAAACAGAAAATTCCATGCCTCACCACTATCCTCTGAGAGTAAATCAGTAAATTCCAGCTGCAGAATGTGTCTGTTATTCTCCACCGGCTTACACTGCTACAATTTTTAACTATAGCCAACAACCAAATGGCGCAGGTGTTTTAAATAAGCTTGCGACTCGTTCACCTTCCGCACTAACTCAATCAGGAACCAATTGAGCATTTCATTGTTAATATTTCATATCGAATCCTGGTCCTCTTGTTCCCCACTTGAAAGGCCTCGAATAGTTAAAAACAATGCTTGATCACTGGCGATATGCAGTACCGGATTCTTGGTCAACTTCAGCAGTCTCAGAAAAGCCTTAAGTAGTCGTTTGGTAAAAAATTTCTTATCACTGACAGCCAGATAGCCCAAACAGTGGGCGATATCCTCTTGGATTTTAGCTTTGTTGTGACCACACTGCAGAAGTGCCATGAAGGTTTTCATCAAAGTTGTTTCCATGCTTACAATGCCTTGATTAGTTTCCATTACCTCGGTGCCTTTAGGAGACGGTTCCGAGCTGAGCGGTAGTTTAGAGGTAGAACATATTATACAGACTTTTAATAGAGGCCGTTTGAAGCATTTAGGAAGCATGAGACATCTTTAAAACCTAGCCAGTTTTGCTGTTCGGGTCAGGCGAAAATCAGCTTACGATAGATGCATTGGTAGCCGCTAGAGTGGCCATGCCGATTTTCCAGATTTGTTGGTCAGAGCCTTGATTTGCGCCTCCAGCTTCCGCTCGTCACTGTTGTAGGGCAAAAGCACACCGTACACTTTCGGTTCAAAGATTTCCTTCTTTGTTTTCTGTAGCCAACACTTCCAGAATATTGTTGACCAAAGCGAACAAACAGGTTAACAGCCAAGGCTACCAAGGTGTCTCTTATCGAAGTATGTAATTCAACCGGTCTCTACGCCAATGCATTGTATGCCGCGTAGTGTGCCTCATTGTTTTCTTCGGAACCTGTTCCGATCAGTTTTGAAATGCCAGTCAGTAGTACTTTGGATAGTTTATTAATAAAATCCGGCTGGCCACTAAAAAAAGCACTGCTTTAAATCAATAAATAAAAGTGAAAGCGGAACTCACTTTTACACTTCTGATTAATATTCTCTCCAAACTTCGAAAATGACCTGGATGCCTTTGGCAGTAACGATCCAATCACCGACATTTTAGTAGATGTTGAAAAAGTTTTCGTCGCGCGCGGGTGCTAACGGGACTCATTTTATTATCAGGAACTTCGGAACCGTCGCCAGAAAACAATGTGTAGATTGGTGCTGAAAAAACAATATAGGTTATGTTTCTTCAGTTTGCATAACCACTCACTACTTACGAGAAAATTTTGTTGTTCTACAACGGCCGGCGTTGCCACCAAGATCCAGGTGTCCGCCGAGCCACGAATCAAAGTGTTAAAGTTTCGGACTTAAAGAAAATGCCACCATACAACAAACGAACAATGCCTTTTTTCAGCTTCTGCAGTTTCTCTGTCTTTGGGTGTTCACTGATTACTCGCTCATCCCGGGTGGAACTTCGCTGTCTTGAGTTGTCCCGTAGGTAAAAAGCACGACATTCATGAGGATCGAAAGATCGGCTTCCCGGATAATCCCAGCAACTCTTAACGATTCTCCTAGTTCTCGGGGATTTTTATTTTCTCCGGTAGCGAGACAACCGACAACCAGTTTGCATTGAAAAAAAACTGACAATGAAAAAAAGGAAAAAACGCGTTGGTATTGATCCGAAAAATTGAAAGAGCGAGAAGGTGAATAATCCGAATAGCAGAAACGCAAATCCGAATCACCCTCTCCTTTGCTTTAATGGCTTGAAACGGGAACGTCTAATGCAATCCGCCATATTGGAGCAGGATTCGCCTTTTATTTGCCGCACTATGGGAACCTCAGATCCACCCAGTAAACGAAATGGCGGCTAGGCGTGTTAAAATACATGCTGGCGAGCGGTAGCTATTGAAACATTGTTCTAGGCAACCCGCCGTAACTCACCAGCAACCCACTCTGATAGTGTGGGCAAAGTCAAACCTACACGCCATCGAAAAACTACCTAAAATTCAGTACTTTTGACTCAATCTCGTGGTATCGTGCAGGAAGGTAAAATTAGGTGAACCGTGTTGAAGGTAGTTTCCATTTAACTACGGCAAAAAAATAACTCAACCTTGAGTTTAATTTACTTAAATTTAAGTTGAATTTACCTAATTTTGAGTATACCCCAAACAACTTAAAAGTACCTTACTGCACGGAAGACCTCGACTGAGTCGAATCTCTCGTTTTAATGTAGAATACATTTAAGCTTTCAATATAGGGGTCCCGTTTCAAAATATCGGCTGCGGCACCGCGTCAGATTTTGAACGTTAATAACTTTTATCATACTTAACAGAATGATTTGATTTTTAGGCCAATTTGTTGAAAATATGTTCCTCTATGCTGTATTAAAATTTGAAGTATGTATTACATGCACTAATTACAAAAAATTGTGTTTTGAAAAATCTTTCGAAAACGACTCGGAAAAGTGAAAATTTTCAGCCCATCCCGCACAGAGCCGTCATTATGGTAGACCAACCGAACAATAAAATAATGAAAAGTTTGTATATAGGTCCACTACATGTTTGTTCCTATGATTATTCGCATTGGGTTGCTTGACGAGAGCAGTTGGTGGGGGAAAGACGGCATATTCCTTTGGTTAGGCCATTAGAAGCCGAACGGAAAGGAAAGGCTCATGCACGGCACGAGAACGAGCGAGAAAGCGATAGTAGTGCATATTAGCGCGATTATAAAAATATCTGTCGGTCGGTTTTTCTCATCATTCGTATTCGTTCAAGCACTAGCAAGCAGCCAGTCCACCGAAGGAAAGCAGTTGGCGATGACGGTCGGAAAAAGTGCCCCAGCTACTGGTGACTCATCGCAACCCGATCAGGAACTGTCGCCCTGCAAGAATTTCGCCCCAACTAAAGGGCAACAGAGCAACTAATCTGTGTTCTAATAAGAGTTAAACTGGCTCACCGTGTCCGCGGGGAGTGCGTCTGAATTATGCTCCCGCAATAAAACAATAAACGGTTCTTTACAGGACCAATTAATTGTGTTCTAATAAGAGTTAAACTGAAATTTACATTTTATGGTGTATAACAAATAATTTTCAGAAAGCTATATAAGAAATACGATGTGTGGAAAGAAAGAAAGAGAATTTAAATTATCCTCTCTCGCTCGTTTTCGTGCACTGCTTTTCCATTTCTTTCTGCTGCTAATACCATCATAACTACAACGAATGTGCGTATTCTTCCACCATCCCATGGCCAGTGTTGCCACAATTGCATGTCGCTATTACAATTTGAATTATTTTATTGAACTATTTAGCAGCTTCCGTTGATTAACTGCATAAATCGATTTGTTTGTGCAGCTCCTTGCTAGTAGCAAACTAAATATCCTTTATCAGCGCTAACAAATAACACAAAAGAATTTTAATTTGTGAAAATCTTTTCCTTCCTTCTATTCAAATCTGCAACATTCTTTGAAAATATTGTTGGAATGTTGTTATTGAAAAACTGAACATGCAAGTTTGCTAGCACTGGCCACTAGGTTGAAGGCGATTGAAAGACAGAATATTCGTTTTGGTTATGCTAGTATTGGTAGCCGAACGGAAAGGAAAGGCACAGGAACCCTCTTTTCGAAAAAGCCGCGATTCGGAACAATTACCGTATTTTGTTTGATATCATAATATGACAACACTTCCAAGCAGCCCTTTAGTACTTTTAGTTTCCAAGCCGAAGGTTTGCCTAAGTCACTTTCGTCCAATCACGAGCTGGTTCAGAATAAAGGCCCTAGTATAAAGGTACGCAAAGAGCATGCAGAAAGTGAAGCCGAAAAAAGTCTACCTATCGAGCAAAATTAGAATCCAACTTTGCTGTAGAGGTATCAGAGATGGATTCCAATGTTGCTCGATAGGTAGGCTTTTTTTGACTTCACTCTTTGCGCAACTGTTCTCCTAGGATAGGATCCGCCAAAGAGAATAGGAAAAGAGACGAATAGTGTGAAGCCAAAAATACCTTATTGAGCAGACCAATCGTGCAATGTAAATAAACATTACTCATGCCTGAGTTGGAGGAGATAAGTATTGTAAATCTATCAAAAAAAAAATTTGAATTTTCGTCAGAATTTAGTGCAATCGTGATTGTAAGGTGCATTCTAGAGTCTATGTATGAGTAAAAACAAGTTTTAGAATTATTTCATCACTTTGTTTCGAAATGCACATCGTTTGATAAACAAATTCAACGATCGACAAAAGGTTTGTTTTCAAAATATAATAGGAGTCATTTAAAGTGCTGCCTTTGGAAACGGTTGCCAAATTCTAGTGTTGAAATCATCGTAAAGGGAGTGTTGCCGTTTTGACTGATTTTCACTCTGCGTCTCTTTCACTATTCTCTTTGGGATCCGCCAGCTGACTTCTTCTTATATTTTGCTAATCCCTGCTGAAAACGACATACCCCACTCGACCAATGTTGCCAAAATATTTGTTTTGTTACAGTCGTGTCCAAAACTTCTGATTAAAATATTCTATATTATGTATCAATTTCACGCTCCGGGTAAAATCAATGATTTAGTCTTTATATCCGCATTTAAATGATCATTACGGGTTTTCCATCGGAATACAGCAAAGCAAAATAATATATATTTGTTGTTGGCCAATATAAAATATTTCCATGCTCTTCATTTTTGTAAGCTGCTTTCTGAGTCGAGCACCCTCGTTCACAAGATCAATCTTCTCTGTTCGCATTTAGTTTAAATATTCTAAAACTACTCTTTTGCAAGGCTTAATTTTTGTTTAGTTTGTATAGGTATATAGGTTTGTTCCAGTACTTCATGTGATTTTTTCGGAGAAAACAGCAGTAGAAAATAACACGCTCCTATTTACACCGATGATTGATGCAGTTGAAAACTGTAAAATTCAACTGTATCGATAATACTAAAAGAAGAACAAGAAGCGATTTCCGAAATAGCTTTCTCACGGTTTGCTCCAAAGTATTGCGAATCTTTTCTTAAATCCACATTGCGACTTTTCAGCCATGTGCCACCGGGCCGTGCGTTGAATTACGCGCCCATCTAGTCTGCATCAGTGCGAGTGAGAAAACATTTTGACGTTTGTTTTTGTTTCGACCGCACTCGTGTGTATCCCATATAGCAACAACTCGACGAAATGCTATATTATCTCGCGATAGACAATACTCCCAATTTACTCGGCGCTGGAACAAAGACAATTTTTACATGAAGTTGAAAATATTTTCATACTTAGGCTAAATAGTCAGTTACTCGGTTAGACTTCGGAAAGAGACATTTCCGCATTAATCCACACACCGCGCTACCGGATCTCTCGGAAACCTGTAGAACTTCAGTTCTGGATAATATGTTTGAATTCGTCTGCCAGAAAATGCCTTGCACTTCATAATTACAGACGGACGTTATGGAAAGAAAGCGGTATCTCGGGAAAACAAAAAAAACAACACAGTAAACAATCGTCGTTTTACATTTAATGTCACAATACGACAACACTTCCAAGCAGCCCTTTAGTACTTTTAGTTTCCAAGCCGAACGTTTGCCAATGTCACTTTCGTCCAATCACGAGCTGGTTCAGAATTGGTTCAAAAACAGGGGACAGAGCTGGCGGATCCTATCCTAGCTGTTCTCTATAGACTGTGGTTCAGAACAAAGAGAATAGGGAAAGAGACGAAGAGTGAAAATCAGTCAAAACGGCAACACTCCCTTTATGATGATTTCAACACTAGAATTCTGGCAACCGCTTCCACAGGCAGCACTTTAAATGACTCCTATTATATTTTGAAAACAAACCGTATGTCGATCGTTGGATTTGTTTATCAAACGATGCGCATTTCGAAACAAAGAGATGAAATAATTCTAAAACTTGTTTTTACTCATACATATACTCTAGAATGCACCTCACAATCACGATTGAACCAAATTCTGACGAAAATTGAAATTTCTTTTTTAATAGATGTTCAATACTTATCTCCTCCAACTCAGGCATGAGTAATGTTTATTTACATTGCACGATTGGTCTGCTCAATAAGGTATTTTTGGCTTCACACTATTCGTCTCTTTCCCTATTCTCTTTGGTTCAGAATTGGTTCAAAAACAGGGGACAGAACCGGCGGATTCTATCCTAGAGTCAAATCAAAAGAGGATTGGTTTGTTTGCCTCACGAATTACATAATCTCAACTGGTTTTTGTAGTGCAATTTTTTTTGTTTTCCTCACGAAATAATTCGGCACCGTTTCTTCTTGAACGGGAATAGAAAGGTCAATATCAACAATTTCCTTGACCTGATTCAAAGTCTGTACTAACAGGTTATCCTTCTCAATAAAATTACAAAATTACAATTCCATATCAACATTAGAATAGGGCTAATAAGATTTGTAAACAAACTTTTGTTTTGCTGATTTCTCTTAATTTGTTATATTTTCAACCCAAAAGACATTTGAAATTGATTCTACCAAGGGTAAAGATGTTGATTCATGTGTATCTTTCATTAATTTCGACTCGACAGCGGTGTAATGAGCGAAATAAGTTTGTTTACAAAAATCTCATTAGCCCTTTTGAAGAATTGATATTGAATTGTTAAGATTTCTGATTTATTATTTATACAACCACAGATGCACAGTTTATAGAGAACAGTTGCGCAAAGAGTGAGGTCAAAAAAAGTCTACCTATCGAGTACAATTGGAATCCTTCTCTGATATCTTTACAGCAAAGCTGGATTCTAATTTTGCTCGATAGGTAGACTTTTTATGGCTTCGCTCTCTGCACACTCTTTGCGTACCTTTCTACTAAGGCCTTTGCACAGATGCAATGTCTCGCCAAAAGATTAAAAGCCTTTCTATTCCCGTTAAAAACTAAACGGTCCCGAATTATTTCGTGAGGAAAACAAAAAAATTTGCACTGCAAAAACCGGTTGAGGTTAGGTATTTTGTGAGGCAAACAAACCAAAATCCTTTGGTGATACATTACATCTGTGGTAACGACGCTGAATCCCTCTGGATAAAGAATCGACACGTCAATCGTTTGTTTACCATTTATCTGTCAGTGTCATTCCAACCGAGCACGAGACCTGTCAATGGCTCTCGTTCCAGAAGGATTCGAAGCGATTTTCTTCGGCTTGAGGGCTTTCGACAGGTCTCGTGCCCGATTGGAATGACACTTACTGTTAAATAATAAGAATAAGATAGAGATGGCGGGTCTTTATCCAGAGGGATTCAGCGTCTTTAATCTGTGGTTGTAAGATGAAGTCGACATAAAACTGACGTTTACTGTGAGCCGTGTTTACCAACATCGCCATTATTCTGTGGAGCAATTAGGCTGTGTACGCAGACGAAGTAGACATAAATAATGACTTTTACTGTGAGCCGTGTTTACCAACACTGCCATTACACTGTAAAGCAAAGTTTGTAAACACGGCTCACATTAAAAGTCATTTTTAAGTCGACTTCGTCAGCGTGCACAGCCTAATGTTTGTAAACACAGCTGCATTAAGGGTATAGGTACTGTACACCTCGGGAATTCGATCGCGGGACTTGGGCCGAGATTTTGTGTCGGATTTTCATCACGGAAAATTTTCCGCCATTACCTCTCTAAACTGTCAAAATTAAAACTTCTCCTGCCTCTAAAAAATACCAATTGTTTCAGAGCAGCACAAATTTTTAAACGTAATAAAAAGATCATTTTTGCCGACGGAAACAATTCATGTTGAATTGTTTTAATTTGCATCAGTGCGAGTAAGGAAACATTTTGACGTGTGTTTTTGTTTCGATTGCACTTGAGTGTTCCCCATATAGCAACAACACGAAGAAATGCTAATTATCTCGAAATAGACAATACACTTCGGGAATGTTATTTTTCCGTGTAGACTGTTTTCCGTCACGCAAAATCAAAAATCCATCTCCAATTTGAAATAGCTGAGAAACAAAATACCGTGATTAAATTCCCGAGGCGTACATTTAACGACGGAATCATTCGTCGACGAATATGATTCGATCGAGTCCGACTTCCGTTTGTTTTGTTTTTGTTATTGCGAATGCAAATCAAATTCATTCAAAAAAGTAATCCTTCGCAAATCAGAACAAGACTGAATGCGACTGAATGATTATTCGCCTTCGAACTTGCCGAAAATCACTGGAGACTTACATGCATAGTTTGGTTTTCTTGTATTTGTATTTGTTTATTAACAATATTACGGTAACCTGTCGACATATGCCTTAACTCAGGTCAAGGAAGCAACATTTTAGATTGTACATGTAGATTATTGTTTACTGGGTTGAAAAATAAATCAGATGAATAACTAAATTTTAAGAAAAAGTAGGGGTTTAAGCTAATATTAGTTCAAGTAAGTATACAGACTTTAAGCTGAGTTTTTCAGTGCTGTTTTAAAGGATGATAGAGTTGGTTTCTGCTTAATTTCTAACGGTAAGCTATTCCAATAAGAGGCTCCGTATATTAGTAGGCTTTTGCCGCTCGACGTTGTATGTGTTGGTATGGTGAAGTGGCGGGTTCGTTCCTGATGCCCTCGTTGCATGTGTTCCAAGATGTAATTAGGTTGATCGCCGTAGAATGCTTGCCTCATGAAGCTACCTATTCGTAGTTGGTAGTTGAACGGTAGGTCGTGCCCCATTACCGAGTTTCGAACAGCTACTGTAGAATCTCGACGACGGAGGCTGAACACAAAGCGAACGGCGGACTTATAGCATCGATGTAGTTGCTCTTTGAGGCTGGCAGCGAGTCCGGGGTAGTAGACAACGTCAGCGTAGGTGAAAATAGGTACCACTACTGCTTGCACCAGCTTTCTTCTTGTCGGCAGGGAAAGCACAGTAGCAAACTTGCGAAGCGTACGAAGGGTGTTGTACACTTTCATTGTCACACTATTCACTTGGTGAGACCATGATAATTTGTGGTCGAGCTTTAATCCTAAATTCGTCACCATATTTGAAAGTGGTACTGTTTCTCCGCAGAACGAAATGTTGATTTGTGGAACCGTTTCTGCTTTACAAAATACTATTGCTTCACGGAAAGATAGAAATCAGCTCTAGTGCTAAATCCTATTTCTGATTTCAAATTAGCTGAATTTAACAACAAATTCCTAAAAAATAACAAGCGATTTAGTTAAAATTCAGCTTTTATTTTTCTAATTAAGTTTTTGTTTTTAAGGGAAGGTTTTAGTTAAATAAAAACCAGGACACAATCCAGCAAAACAAGAACTAAAAATAAAATTTGCATTTTCAACTTTGCTTGCGGTTGAATTTAGGAATGAAAACAGCATTCTCAACCAAATAGATAAAGAATGCTATTTTGTTATTTCGGGGCTGTGTATATATGCTGTGAAAATTCAGCACGGCGAATAACAGTAACCTTTACTGAACTTTATAACCAGAAACATTGTTAAAAACAGAACAGTTTTTGCTAATGTCAAATCCACTTAGCGAAAAAATAAATTATTAGTAATTGGTGTTGTGGCAGATTTGGGCACGAAATATTTTGTGACTTAACGTTGTTTAGTTTTAGTTCAAAAGGATTATTTTCAATAAGTAGTGCACAGATAAAATGAGAAGTTAATGTTGCATGAAATTGTCCACGAAAAGTGTAGTATTTTGGTTAAAAATGGTGGTAAGTTTTGACGTAGGACTTACGTCTTTCTTTACTGTACTGGGTGTCATTTCAAAATTTTCAAAACGGATGCGTTACGTACACTTTGAACCTTAATAACTTTTCTCCTACTAAAGGAATTACTAATATTGTTTCATAAATCGAAAGGAAAACGTTCAACGCTTGCTATTGATACCTTGTTTGCTATGTAAAACTTGTTTGAAAATTTCAAAAACTACTTTTAATGCGAATCAACATTAATGCTAGAACCTATAAATATGGGTGTCACAGTTTTTCTTAAAGCCAGACGTGTCTAAGCCACAGAGCAGAACACGTACGTGTGCTGCTCAACGAGAAGCTGCATTTGGACTATCAACCAAATCATAGCTACTGCCTTATTGCTGCCAACCAAGAACTGTCGCCCTGCGTGAAATTCATCGCTCTCAGAAGTGGACAGAGTTACTAATTCACAAGCTGCTCTTCCAGTGCCTGGTCCGTGAGATTGCACAGCATTTCAAAACCGATCTACTCTTCCGGAGCTCGGCCGTAATGGCCCTCTAAGAAGCCAGCGAGGCCTGCCTGGTTAGTTTGTTAGAAGATACCAATCTGTGCGCTATACATACCAAGCGAATAATCATCATGCCGAGCGGGAAACGGCGAAATAATATTCACAACAAACGGTTCTTATTAGGACCACAAAATCGTTCTCAGAAGAATTACAATTGAAATTTCCATTTCGTGCTTTGGAAAATAACTTCCCTCTTATCGGGTTAGTTATTTTCTATAATAATATCCGAAAAATGTACGATAAAACTAATAAACTGACCAATTGGACGGAAGCAAGAAAATACCTACAAAAATTTGAGTCAGAAAAGTGACATTGACGGAAAAATGCTTCGATCGTTTCTAAGTGTTTGGCAGCTGAAGTTGCCGATTTGTTTTCCAACGTCATTATTTGCGCTGTGTTGTACGGAACAAACAGATTTTTGCGCGATTCGTTGGGAAATAGTCAAAACAATTGTGTAGTAGATTCTGTAGATTTTACCATAAATTTTGATAGATTTTGTAAAAGCATTAATTAGCATGCTTTGATTGGTGGTTTTTGATAATCTTTCAAGAACATTAGTAAATGTGGCAACCCTGCTACTAAGCGAAAGCTACACCAAAAAGAATGATGAAAATATTTCCATTTGTCGCACAAAAGGATGGACTTCCATCTGCACTGAGAAGTTTATAAAAGAGATCGCATTGCGATATACAATGCTCATTCGATGTGAGCTGCGAAAGGGGAATGTTCGTGTATGTACGCAGCAGAAGCGAATTTGGGCAAGGTTCGAATCGTTAGAAAGGATTCTCGTCTGGTATCATCAAAAATAGTTATCTGCAAACCGTTCTTTTTAGGATGAAAACATAATGGAGAAAGAATTGAATTAGAAAGTTCCATTTAACAACTTGCATTGAGTTTGCGCCTGTCAAGTGTGCTGTACTTTATCAGTGACACATATAAACCAATGTTTATCGAATTAATCTACAAACTACTAAGCGAAAGCCACACCAAAAAGAATGATGAAAATATTTCCATTTGTCGCACAAAAGGATGGACTTCCATCTGCACTAAGAAGTTTATAAAAGAGATCGCATTGCGATATACAATGCTCATTCGATGTGAGCTGCGAAAGGGGTTCATGTATATACGCAGCAGAAGCGAATTCGGGGGCAAGGTTCGAATCGTGAGAAAGGATTCTCGTCTGGTATCACCAAAAATAGTTATCTGCAAACCGTTCTTATTAGGATGAAAACAAAATGGAGAAAGAATTGAATTAGAAAGTTCCATTTAATAACTTGGATTGAGTTTGCGCCTGCCAATTCTTCTGTACATGTACCAGTGATTCATCTAAGCAAATGTTTATCAAATTAATCTACAAACCCGAAGGTTTTTGCAAGTCCTAGAAAATCAGTGAATGTGGCAATCTCATTCGACATGAAATTTCCGTAAACATTCATTCAAAAAGTGCATTGGTTCAAATTATCCATGAATGTCATATGATATGCCCAAGTTTAGTCCTACGTCAACACCGCGGTTATGTCCCGGACATTACCCACTCCTAGTTTTTATTTTTCTCTTATATTCTGGCCTGGTGGAGTGAAATTGTGGCAATGTATGTATAGTCAAGAAAGAAGACTTAATGTCAGTGAAACAATTATAGTATCATCGCATAATGTATTTATTTAGCATGTTTACGTCCGTTTAGTTCCCTACGTATAAGATGTGTCAGAGGTGGATGTTGGGCGCCATTTTGAAATCCAATATGGCGACTCCCGGTTAGTCAATTTTTTTTTGCATCTCAAAATTAAAAATGGCGCCTTTCGGTTTAACGAAGTTCGGAAACATCTAATCATTAAGGTTATTCTAGGAATGGTTCGGATGAGTTGTTTCCAGAGACAGATGTTTTACGCCATTCTAAAATCCAAGTTGGCAACTTAACACGCAGAAAAATTAAGCATATTTAAACCAAAAATATGTGTTATCGAATCCAATCATTTATTGTTTATTACTTCAAATAACAAACTAATTGGTCTGAAAATATTTTTTATCGCAACAACAATAAAATTTTGTTTTCAATAAAATCATTCTTAATTTCAGTAATTTTGTTTTAATTTCAATAAAATATTTATTAAAATATATTAATGGATTAATATTTTTTTGAAACGATGAATAAATTTTTATTGAAATCAAAATAAATAAATTTATTGTCTCCCGACCAATAATTTTATTATTGAATTTAATCCATATTTTTATTGAACCTACAAATCTTTTTTTCTGAGTGTAAGTTAAGCGAAATTCTAAAACCTAATCACAGTTTTTTCGAAATGGAGGTGACGAATAGGTATTAGAGGTCGATGTTGTTTGGGGTTTTATGTGATTAATCCAGAAATTATGACAGATTCAAATAAGGAATATTTGTCAATGTTTGTGGTTTACGTTTTTAGATCCCATTTACGGGAATATATTCCTAACAAGAAATTGTTATAAGCCAAGCATATATTATAAGCAAAGGTTTCAGCATGAAAAAAAAACACTTTTTTGAGATTTTTTTAAAACTTAGCGTGAAGCGAATTGATTGAAACTTTTATACATTACAGTGAATTATTTCAATAACATGTTATAATTTTGCTATGCAAAAATATCGACAAACGACTCGGTGACGAAGCTTTTTGTAGAACGCCTCTGGAAAAACATAACTTGCGGTGTTACCTGCCATTCAAAAACTACTCAACCGAGTTCTTTCATTCGTAACCCAACTTTGTACCGGGAAACAAGTGATTTTTGTTCTCTCCGGTGTGGTTTAGTTTTTTCGGTAGTACGAAGGTGCTTGCTGT
Source organism: Topomyia yanbarensis (assembly GCF_030247195.1). Classification (NCBI taxonomy): domain Eukaryota; kingdom Metazoa; phylum Arthropoda; class Insecta; order Diptera; family Culicidae; genus Topomyia; species Topomyia yanbarensis. Next base: position 278,605 of record NW_026683349.1, on the reverse strand, counting down.
GGCAGAGGCTGCAGTAAAGCATTACTAATAAACAGTCCCGCGAGTAATAATTATTACCTGCGAAGGTAAAGGTAGTTCAGTGAAGTTACTAAAAAGTTTTCTTGCCTGAAAGACGGTTTTGTTTAGACGAGCTATATCAGCTCTATTGTGTGAAGGTCACGCGGGTGACGGATAAAACAAACGAAGGATCAATTCACCTACCAGCTCATCAGAAACCAACTGGTGAAGTGTTTCGTTTTTTACTTTTCTTATCGATTTTTTTCTCTTTTTATTGCTTTTGATTTTTTATTTTGATTTAAGTTAAACAGTGCGGTCGAGCGTGTTGCTCCCGCAAAAAATGGAACAAACAGAAGGATCACCCTCCGAAGACGAATATTATGGGGAAGAAGAACATATATCTGATACTGAAACAGATAATGTTATGGTCGATCCACTTCCCCCCAATGTCACACAGTCCCCCCGAGTTAAGGTTTACCAGGATGGATCCGCTGGTCCTTGGGTGGTATACTTTCGGCCCAAAAATAAACCGTTAAACAGCATAACTGTTGCACGGGAGCTGACAAAACGTTACTCGGCCGTAACCGAGATTAAAAAGGTTCAGTCAGATAAACTGCGCGTAGTCGTTACTGACTTGAAACAGGCCAATGATATCGTTAGCAATAGCCTCTTTACGCTGGAGTATCGCGTCTACATCCCTTCTCGTGATGTGGAGATCGACGGTGTGGTAAGTGATGCGGGTCTAACTGTCGATGATCTGATGAATGATGGGGCTGGCCGCTTTAAGGACCCTAACCTTCAATCAGTTAAGATTTTGGAGTGCAAGCAATTGCACTCAAAGTCCATCGAAGATGGGAATTACTATCCATCAGACTCGTTTCGCGTAACCTTCGCCGGATCTGCACTTCCGAGCTACGTTGAAGTGGGAGGAGCTCGTCTACCTGTACGCCTGTTTGTACCGCGGGTCATGAATTGTTCCAATTGCAAGCAGCTAGGTCACACGGCCACCTACTGTAGCAACAAGCAACGGTGCGGTAAATGTGGGGAACGCCATGCGGATGATACTTGCAGTAGGCCCGCTGAGAAGTGTGTTTACTGTGGGGAGAATCCGCATGCACTTTTGACATGCCCAACGTACAAACTTCGCGCGGATAAACTGAAGCGATCCGCCAAAGATCGCTCCAGACGCTCTTACGCAGAAATGCTTAAAAGAGCTGTTCCACTTATCTCCGAAAACCCATTCGCTCTCTTGCCAACTGACGATAACGCCTCTAACGACCCTTGCGAGGGGCATTCTTTGGCTCCGCTTGGAAACTCTAGGAAAAGACCTAATCAAAACTCACCTGAACTTCCTCGTAAGGGTCCTAGGTTGTCCCAAACAAGGGTACAAAATAAAAATAATTCATTAACTGGAAGTGCTGGTACAAATCCGAAGATAATACCTCCTGGTTTTGGGAAATTGAGATACAACCAGGAGTTCCCAGCACTCCCCGGGGCACCAAAAATCCCAAGTGCTCCAATTTTACAGTCAGAAACTCAACCTAAAACGGGATTCCTTAAATTTTCTGACATAGTGGACTGGATATTCACAGCTTTCAACATTACCGATCCTATGAAAAGCTTGCTGGTTGCTATTCTACCAACAGTAAGAACATTTTTAAAACAGTTGACTGAACAATGGCCCCTCCTTACAGCGATCGTATCCTTCGATGGCTAACTTATTAGACGGAATCAGGGATCTGATCACTGTTTTACAGTGGAACTGCAGAAGTATTATCCCCAAAATTGATTCATTAAAACACTTGCTAAATTACAATCATTGTGATGAATTTTCCCTATGTGAAACATGGCTAACTTCTAATATAAACCTCAACTTCCACGATTTTAACATTATCCGCTTGGATCGAGAAGACTCATATGGGGGGGTACTTTTAGGGATCAAAAAGTGCTACTCCTTCAATCGAATCAACCTCCCTTCGACGCCAGGCATTGAAGTTGTTGCTTGTCAAACAACAATCAAAGGCAAAGATCTTTGCATTGCTTCTATTTACATTCCTCCTAGGGCCATGATGGGATATCGAAGATTCTCCAACGTGATTGAACACCTTCCCTCGCCCCGCCTGCTTCTTGGAGACTTTAACTCTCACGGTACGGGGTGGGGCTGTCTATACGACGATAATCGATCTTCGACAATTCAAGACCTTTGTGACAACTTCAATATGACAATTCTGAACACAGGGGAAATGACACGGATCCCTAGACCACCTGCGCAAGCAAGTGCACTGGATATATCTTTATGCTCGACATCACTACGGTTAGATTGCAAGTGGAAGGTAATATCTGATCCCCACGGTAGTGACCACTTACCAATTGTAATTGCAATCACCACTGGTTCAAGACCATCGGCACCAATCAATGTTCCTTATGACCTCACACGAAACATTGATTGGAAGAGCTACGCTGCTGAGATATCCAAAACTATCGATTCAACACAGGTACTTCCCCCGGAGGAAGAATATAAGTTTTTGTCCAACTCGATTCTCGATAGCGCGATTCAAACTCAGACGAAACGAGTACCCGACGTGAACACCCAAAAACGTTCTCCCAACCCGTGGTGGGACAAAGAGTGCTCAGACGTGTACGCGGAGAAAGCTGCCGCGTATAAAACCTTCCGGAACGACGGGTTAGTTGCTAGTTATCGAGTGTACGCGATATTAGAAAAGCGAATGAAAAATTTAATGAAAGCTAAGAAACGCAGTTACTGGCGCCGGTTTGTCGACGGGTTAACAAGAGAAACATCGATGAGCACTCTTTGGGGCACGGCCCGACGTATGCGAAACCGAAACAGTACGAACGAGAGCGTGGAATATTCAAACCGTTGGATATTCGATTTCGCCAAGAAGGTTTGTCCGGATTCCGCCCCGGCACAGAAAATCTACCGCGCCGCGTCGCCTTACAATACCGCGAACGAAACACCGTTTACGATGGTGGAGTTCTCACTTGCTCTCTTATCATGTAACAATAAAGCCCCGGGGCCAGATAGAATCAAATTCAACTTGTTGAAGAATCTGCCAGACTCTGCCAAAAAACGCTTGTTGAATTTATTTAATAGGTTTCTTGAGGGTAACATTGTCCCACATGACTGGAGACAGGTGAGGGTCATCGCCATCCAAAAACCAGGAAAACCAGCCTCCGACCACAATTCGTATCGTCCGATTGCAATGCTGTCCTGTATCCGGAAGTTATTCGAAAAAATAATCTTGTTTCGCCTCGATAATTGGGTCGAAACAAATGGCTTACTGTCAGATACACAATTTGGCTTCCGCAAAGGCAAAGGGACGAACGATTGCCTTGCGTTGCTCTCAACAGAAATTCAAATGGCATATGCTAACAAAGAGCAGATGGCATCAGTATTCTTGGATATTAAGGGGGCTTTCGATTCAGTTTCGATCAACATTCTTTATGAGAAGTTGCACCAGCATGGTCTTTCGCCAATGTTAAATAACTTTTTGCTAAACCTGTTGTCTGAAAAACAAATGCATTTCTCGCATGGCGATTTATCGACATCACGATTTAGCTACATGGGCCTTCCCCAGGGCTCATGTCTAAGCCCTCTCCTCTACAATTTTTACGTGAATGACATTGACGAATGTCTTGTCAATTCCTGCACGCTAAGGCAGCTTGCAGATGACGGTGTGGTCTCTATTACAGGTCCTAAAGCCGTCGACTTGCAAGGACCACTGCAAGATACCTTGGACAATTTGTCTGCTTGGGCTCTCCAGCTGGGTATCGAGTTCTCCACGGAGAAAACTGAGCTAGTCGTATTTTCTAGAAAGCGTGAACCAGCGCAACTACAGCTTCAATTAATGGATCAAACTATTGCTCAGGCTTCAACATTCAAATATCTCGGAGTATGGTTCGACTCTAAAGGTACCTGGGGATGTCACATTAGGTATCTGAAACAGAAGTGCCAACAAAGGATCAACTTTTTCCGTACAATAACTGGAACATGGTGGGGTGCCCATCCAGGAGACCTAATCAGGCTGTACCAAACAACGATATTATCAGTGTTGGAGTACGGATGTTTCTGCTTTCGCTCCGCTGCGAACATACATTTCATCAAACTGGAGCGAATCCAGTATCGTTGCTTGCGTATTGCCTTGGGTTGCATGCACTCGACCCATACGATGAGTCTCGAAGTGCTGGCGGGCGTTCTTCCGCTGAAAAATCGATTTTGGGACCTCTCATATCGATTGCTCATTCGATGCGATATTCTGAACCCATTGGTGATTGCAAATTGCGAAAAGCTTGTCGAGCTTAATTCTCAGACCCGATTCATGTCCTTGTACTTCGATTACATGGCACAGAACATCAATTCATCTACGTATAACGTCAACCGTGCTCATCTCTTAGATACTTCTGATCACACTGTATTTTTCGATACATCCATGAAGGAAGAGATTTGTGGAATTCCGGATCATATTCGCCCACAAGTGGTCCCAAATATTTTCTATAACAAATACCATCAAGTCGACTGCACCAAAATGTTCTACACTGACGGATCAATTCTCGACGGGTCCACAGGCTTCGGTATCTTCAACGAAAATCTTGCTGCCTCATTCAAACTCACTGATCCTGCTTCAATTTACGTCGCAGAATTAGCTGCCATTCAGTATACTCTCGGGATCATTGACACCCTGCCCTCAGACCATTACTTCATCGTTTCGGATAGTTTCAGCTCCATTGAGGCCATCCGTGCGGCGAAGCCTGGAAAGCACTCACCGTATTTCCTGGGGAAAATACGGGAATATCTGAGTGCTTTATCTGAAAAATCTTACCAGATTACCTTGGTTTGGGTCCCGTCACATTGTTCTATTGCGGACAATGAGAAGGCGGACTCTTTAGCCAAGGTGGGCGCATTAGAAGGCGACACTTACGAAAGACCAATTTGCTTCAACGAATTTTTCAGTATCTCTCGTCAGAGGACGCTCGATAGTTGGCAAACCTCATGGAGCAATGGGCATCTGGGACGGTGGCTACATTCCATTATCCCGAAGGTATCAACGAATGCTTGGTTTAAGGGGTTGGATGTGAACCGGGACTTTATTCGTACGATGTCAAGGATCATGTCCAACCATTACTCGTTTGACGCGCATCTCCGTCGTATAGGGCTTGCTGAAAGTAATCATTGTGTTTGTGAGAACGGCTATCACGACATCGAGCATGTTGTTTGGCTGTGCGCAGAGTACTGTGTTGCCAGATCCCAACTAATAGATTCCCTTCGGGCCCGAGGTAGATCACCCTATGTGCAAGTCAGGGACGTCCTGGCAAGCCGTGACCACCCCCATATTTTTCTTATCTATATCTTTTTGAAAACCATTGATGTCCAAGTTTAATACATTTTCCCCTCTCTCATTCACAGTAGAATCTCACCAACCTATCCCTGCATCTACAATATGGCATTGCATTGCAGTGCATACCCTTCTTGATAACCGTCTACCCAGAACATCATGACATACCTCACATGCAGATGATATAAAGAACATCATGACAGCATCAGAGTGCCAATAATTATCCGAAATATCGACCCTCCCCTCGCCCCTGCGATTACAGGCTGGAAACTACAACACTACAACAAAGTGTGCATATCCGCCACAATGATCAATCAGCAAACGACGATGTCAATTACACAATATGTATCCCACTTCCTACCTTTTTCCTTTACTTACATAAGAGGGGAGCAAGCCGCCCCTAAATACGGCTTTCCCTTCCCCCACTAACATGTGACATGTAATTAAAAAAAATGAACTATCGGCCTCGTTAAGCTAAAGCATTTGGGCCTAAATAAACGTATTTAAGATAAAAAAAAAACGAGTTCTTTCAAACTTTGCATAAACACTCTATTCAAAAAATACCTAACCCCTACGTAGAGTTTTTAAGATAAATTTTCAATTAGGGCTTTTTTACTCATTTAATATTTTTTTTCGTTTCGCGAAAAATTCCGCCTTTTTATTAATAAACACCCCTTTAATCGAAAAATTATCTCAAAAACTCAACATAGGAGTTAGATATTTTTTACATGGAATGTGTATGCAAAGTTTGAAATAAATCGGTTGAGTAGTTTTTGAATGGCAGGTAACACCGCAAATCATGTTTTTTCCAGAGACAAAAAGCTTCGTCACCGAGTTGCTTGCCGATAGTTTTGTCTAGAAAAATTACAGCATGTTATTGAAAAAATACACTATAATGTACAAAAGTTTTGATCAATTCGCTACACACAAAGTTTTAAAAAAAATACGCAAAAAGGTGTTTTTACGCTGAAACCTTTACCCCCCCCTCCCTTAAAGAAAATTTCGTTAAAGCGGAAGTCGCCATTTTGGATTTAAAAATGGTGCTAAACATTGTCCTCCGACACCCTCGTCAAAACCATTTCAAAAATACCCATATTGATTGTATTCTAAAGGACTTCAACTGAATCAAATTAATGGCGAAATATAAGTCTAAAAAGCAGGAATTTTATTTTTTTAAATCAGTAGAAAAAACGGTTTTAATTCACCTAACAGTGTGATGAGACATTTCTTATAACTCTTATCACTCTCTTCGGATATTATATCGTTTGAGAACATTCAGAACTTGATGCTTCGCGTTGTTTTTGATAACACATGCTACATGGGATAGTGGCAGGACTCAGAGAATCGATCAAATCAGCATAGGACAACATCAGTGCTAGAAATCTCAAACCAAATCAATAGGAAAGCGAAAAAATGGCCCATAAAATAGACATACCATCGAATTATTGTTAATGCTCTGTTAATAAAATATCTAAATTGTGGCGGGAAAACTGAATTTTCCTAAAGGGGTTACCTATATTGTACTGAGCCAAAAAAACCGAAATTTTTTTAATCGATTTGAAGTTTATACTTTACTCAAATTTCCAACGCGACTGAAAACTAAGAAAACAACGCTTTTTCTTGAAAAGGGCGATACTAGCAGTGATACCATTCAAAGAAAATCAACAGTGAATATTTCCAAACTTGGTTTTATTTTCTATTTAAGAACTATTGTGTTTTTTTACATCCTAGATTGCATTCAGTGAACGAAACCCAAAACTTCATAAAGTATTTGAAATTATTAAATTAAAATTTGTTTTTGCTATTGAAATTTACAAAATGATAGTATCGCCCCTTTGACGATTGTTTACGTTTTCGGTCCCACTTATCAGCACTGAAGTATCGCCCTTACGTTTTTTTACAATAACTACCGTTTTACACCACCGATTTCGTCCGGGTTTTTTCAATAGCGATCATTGTTACTATTTACAGCTGATAATCCTAAAAAATACGAAAGAAAAACAGTTTCGCCTCTAAACTGCTAGCAAAAAAAGTATCGCTCTGTTTGTTTGCATGGAGCGTGGAGGGCGAAACTTTAAATAAACAAACAAAAATACAGTTTCGCCCGTTGTATTTTTTGCTGTAGTTTAAGAAAGCAATATCGTAGAATCAAAATTTTTAGGTTAATTTGTTGCGTTTCAAAGCCCTCATTCGCATGTATGAAAAAAGCCTTATGTTTATATTTGTAAGTATCGCCCTTTTCACAAAAAAGCGTTGAAATTAAATCGCAGCTCCTGATATCACGCTATCTCTGAAGTGCATGCGTGCATAGTTCCAAATTTTACTTCGACATCGACTTTTTCTAAAGGTGACTTCACAGTAGTATCCTTGATTTAAATTATTATCGCTAATCCTAATGCCAAAGAACAAATAAAAACCTCTCGAAAACGAACCGTTTGGGAAAATCATCATCATTACTGGAATTTTCATTTTCACGAATCTTTTCGATAGCCTTCCGTCACTTGCGTTAATGCACTGGGTGCACAGTGCTCTGAAAATCTAGCGAAATCGTCTTAGGGCACCAGCGGGTCTAATTCAGAGCTATCTGCGCGGCGAGTTAAATCTGTAAAGAATACTAAAAATTAATTTCTATTCCATAATTTTCAGTTCAGCAATTCGAGAGATCGTGCTCACCGCAAGCCATGAAAAATAAGCTACGTTGTGAAGCGATGGTCACTATTTATTAAAAAATCACGGTTAAATAAAAAATTAAACTATTAAAAAAAATTCAAATAGTTTATAATTTTCACAAACTTATTAGGAAATTTTTTTTAATAAGCTTTCGTAATATTGTGTAGGAAAAAGGCTGAAAATTTCAGTATTTTCTCTATCTGCAACATATAAACCCTTAAGTATACCAATTAATTGGTATACGAATTGGAATAGGTTCGCCAAATTTTGGAAGAAGTCTATAAAATAACCCCTTGAAAGCTACCTAAACATTGTTGTAGTTCGATGCAATAAAAAAATCCCCAAAAATGAAATGTACCTATTAATGTGAAACACAGTGAATAATACATGCAGTAAAGACCCATTTTTATCAATCTCATGGTGTATTTTAGGCTGACAAAATGGGGACATTGACTAAATCGGGCAATTTTTTTCTTTCTTTATAATAAACTGAAGCTGTTAAAATATTCTTCCCGTCCCTTGATGTAGTCTGATAACTATTTCTGATTATGATGAACTTTTTATTTTTGCATATTTCCATCTTCATGATACGGAAAACATGCTCAAGAAAGGATTCGAAGAAGTTTCTTGTGAACGACTGTAGAACAACTTTGTTTCTACTTACTTGAAGTCAGCGGCGTAGCCAGAAATTCGGTTTGGTAGGGGTTTGGTGAAAATCGATCTTACTGTCCAAACGGCATAATTCCGAAACCGTAATTTTTGAAATTTTAAAATTATGCAGAATTAATTTTTCAGAAAATAGTAACAGAGATCGTGTCTTTAGCGAATTTGCTGAGACTTTATTGTAGTCATGAATATTAACCTGAGAAAATTCACCATAAATACTTCTTGGACGATATACCGTCAAAATAATTTTATCAAATGATGCGCTGTTTAACGTTTGTAAGACTCATCGAAGATACTAAACCTCCGAAATCGGCGGTTTCAAAATGATGCTATCTTGACCTTAAATTACTGTTTTTGAACATTTGACCTATACATATAAATGGTCATACAACAAAAATCAAATGCTCATCAAAATCGATCAGAACCTGCTAGAGTCGAATGGAAATCGTAATTTTTCATAAATTTCTCTCTACATTCGGAAAGTGTTATACTCGTTATTAATCATATTACGTTTTCGTCTAAACTCGACGCATTCCCAAAATATAAACCTGTTTTAATCCACCTAGTGATGCAATTGTGCTTTTCTCATTTGTACAGACTACGATTCCATGGCTGGTTATGTTCAATACAATGGTGGAAATGAATATTTCAACTTGTTAAGAAATTTTAAACTAGTTTTAATTTTAAAGTAGCAGTATGATTGACGATTTTTAGAGTTTAACTTCGCTTCCTATTAAATAAAGACCCTTATTACAGTACATCTCTACAAAAGCGAGCTCAATTTGAAAAGAAATCTGAGGATTATGATTGATTACAGATCTCTGGAATTTTCTATTGGAATGTTTTCAGGCAGGAATTTGATATTGATGCAATTAGACAACTGTGAAATCAAGACCAATAGATCAGTTACATATCAGGACCCCATTCCGACAATTTATCAAAAATCCTCATGATGTTTACAACAACAGGTTATCAATCTACGAATCAGATAATTGTTATTGTGATATTGAATTAAATCAGTCTGCATCAATAAATTTTCAACTTCAATCCAATATATTATTTGGGTGTGTGGGGGGGGGGTTGTATGGTGTTAAACCCTAAAACCTTCTCTTGGCTACGCCGTTGCTTGGAGTTATTTATTTCGCTTTTCATTTTCCGATATATTTCAGATCGATCCGATGGTTATAAGTTAGAAAAATTGCAGTCAGAAGGTTCGCACAAATGAACATTTTTGCACTGATAAGTTATCAAGTTCCTTCCAGACAACTTGGAAGTGTTCGGTGATTACTTCAAGCGGTTGTAGATAGAAAAATGAAATACAAAATTCGATTTATCGAAATAATGTTTGGCTTTATTACTATATTGAACAATAAATAGGCGACAAAGAGTAATCCACAAACAACAAGCCATAACTGTTAAAGTATTCAAAATAGATATTTGAAATCTTCAGTAAAGTTATTCGCAAAAGTAAGAGCTACAAATTTGCTGAAGGCATCATTTCGATATAATAACTTCCAAGAAAATTTGTGAAAATATCTCACTCATAGGGGGATTAATCAGCAAAAGCACAATACCAAAAGAAAAGGCATATCGCTTCCATTAAATTCTCCGAAGATACTATTGACCTAAAATAAGCCGTTTTGGCGTTAATAATAGATTACATGTTTTTGGTTATATTTCTGGCAATGTGAAATGATAAAAATCTTTCGTCCGAATTTAATATTAAATATCTCTTTTGATAATATACCGATTTCAACAATCTATAGCTTGTTCGAAAGGTATTCGTTAAAGCTATCTAAAAACATATAAATTGGTAATCTATATTGTCAATTTCGGCAGATAATTCAAAAAAAACTGCAAAAAACGCCATTTTTACGCATTCAAACATTCATATCTTGGAAACTAAACATCAGAATCAAAAACAAATTAATAGCGTTCATACTGTTTTTTAGCTCTTTCATTTAAAATTGGTTTGGATTAAATCGGTTCAGCCATTGCTGAGAAACACGAATGAGAATTTGTCCGTTACATACACACACAAATATTGTCCCAAATCGTCGAGCTGAGTCGATTGGTATATAAGACTCGGCCCTCCGGGCCTCGGAAAAAATCTTGAAAGTTTGAGCGAATTCTATACATTTCTTTTATAAGAAATGTAAAAACGCTAAATTTAACCAAAACTGTCCTAAATTTAAAAAATTGACATTCTAAAATTAACTACGAAAAATTTTAAATTTAAAAACAGAATAACTTAAATTCAAAACTGACATTTGTTGAAATCAACTGAGGAAAAAACTAGATTGAACAAAACAACCTCCCTAAAACTAGTATATTTTTTCAGGAATTCAACTAAATAACTAGATAATTTTAATGCAAAAAAGCTTTGAATTTAGAGTATATGTTAGTTGAAATAACAGAAAATAGCACTAAATTCAGCACAAAATTTAGTTGAGAAGAAGGAGAATGTGTCTCCGCTAAAAGTGACAGCATCATTTTCTCGCCAAATCAGCAGAGAAAACAGAAATTCCAACTAGCATTTTAGCTCTTTTCAGGAAGATCGAGAACAACTAATCAAAATCAGCAAATTGAGAATTTGCTTAGTTGTCCTAAATAATAACTAATTCAATTCAGTAAATCAACTAAGGTTTTCGCATTTGAGCCGAATTTTGGTTCTCCGTGTTGTGTTTTTTTCGGGTTAGGAGATAAGCGGTTCATTCTGGCCCACGTAGCTATTGCTTCGAGATCATCGTTGATATACTGGACAAGGACGTCAATGTCGGCTGCTGGACCAGATACGTACACTTGTAGGTCGTCCGCGTAGAGGTGGTAGTTGCATCTGAGGAACAACGGCAAGCTGTTGATGTATAAACTGAAGAGCAGTGCGCTTAAACAAGAGCCTTGTGGTGTACCATCTAGGACATGACGGTCGCTTGATATTCTATCACCTAAGCGCACTGACTGTTTTCTGTGTGCGAGAAAGGATGATATTAAGTTGCAGGCGGCTTGAGAAAAGTGGAACTCATCGCGGAGTTTTGTTTCTAAAATGCGATGATCCACACAGTTGAAGGCCAGCGAGAAGTCGACCAGCACCATGACGGTGCATTGGTTGCTGCCGAACCCGGCGTAAATGTCGTGAACGACTTTCGTTAAAGCAGTGGTCGTGCTATATCCTTTTCGGTATCCAGATTGATACTTTGCTAACAGCGGAGCGTTCGGATTATCGAGATGATCTGTGATTTGCGCAAGTAGAATTTTTTCTAGAACTTTCGATAATGCTGGCAGGACGCTTATTGGTCGAAAGTCCTTAGGTTCGGTGGGGTTTGATAGCTTCGGGATCGGAGTAATTAAAGCTTTCTTCCAATTTGAGGGGAAAGATCTGGTATCTATGATCGAATTGAATAAGTGAGAGAGGGCTGGGAGGATGAAAGGGCATAGCTGTTTGATGAATGAGATCGGGATTTCGTCAGAACCTGTAGCGTTGGTACCTATTTCATGAATCTTTCGGCAAATTTCATCAATATTAGTGTGGCGGAAGTTGAAATCGGGTTCTCCGTGGTCAACTGCCGTGCGGTGGGATGGTTCATTAGGCGTCCTGTGATGGCCTGCAGGTTGTAATTGTCTGTGTCCAACGCTGAAGAAGTTGTTCAATTCCTCAGCATTGATTTCTTCAACAGGTGTGTTATTTCTCGCATTGTTATGGATCCCCTCCCTTCTCAAGTTGCACCATAACTTTTTTGCAGGCAGATTGTGGTCGAAGTGTAGCTCGGCGTAACTCTTCTTAGCTGTAAAGATTAGGGAGTTGGATCTGTCTCTCGTTCTGGTGTATTCTTGCCACTGGTTGTCCCCACGCATCCTGTTGGGGTTTCGGGAGTATAAGGTATACGCTAAATTCCTGAGTTTCACAGCTCTTCTGATTTCTTCTGAAATCCAAGGTGTATGTTTGTCGCGTACAGTTACATTGCGTTCTGGCGCGTGATGTTGCAGTAATTCTCTCAGCACAGAGGTCAGCTGTTCAGCTTTTGTGGTCGAATCCCCTGCAGCAAAGAACGGTCGCAGATCCTTTGATTGAAAATCAGCTTGCAATCGGAGAGGGTTGATGGAGTGTATATTTCTTACGCTAATTATTTGTGGGTTAGATCTCTGTATCCTGATGTTGGTCAGAAGATAAACCACGTCGTGATCGGAAATGGTGTTGCCGGTTGAAGTCTTCGATTTGATCACAGAGTTAGGCGAGTCTGTAATTAGCAGGTCAATTGTAGTCGAGGTGTTTTCGGTAACACGAGTGGGACCGGTTGGGAGAATCGTGAGGTTAAATGTAGAGTTGATGTGGTTAAGCGCTGCAAGGTTCGTTGTCTGGTGAGGCGACTTAACGTTAATGTTAAAATCGCCTACGATGAACAGTCTATCGAATCCATAATCAAGCAGATCGATGAGAACTTTTTCGTACACCTGGCTGAAGTAGGGATTGGAGCATAATGGGTTGTAAAAAGTCACTACACCTAAGTTCAGGTCGTTAATTCTGATCTGGATAGCGAGAAATTCTATCCTTAGTCCGATGGGGGTTGTCGGGTCGAAGATTGATTTAAGTACTGGTGTTGCTTTTATCCCTTTTCGAACGTAAATCCCGATTCCGCCGCAGGTTTTAGTGCCACGACCTCTTCCACATGGTAGTGAATGCCTGACGAAATTGTAAGCTGGGATCCGGATTGGACCGATTGGACTAGATGGTTTATATTTGGTTTCAGTTACCGCGAAGATGTGGTATTGGTTGCTATCGAGTAATAGTTTCACGCCGTCGATGTGGCGCTCAAGCCCTCCAACGTTGAGATGGCCTGTACGAAGATTTGAGAGGTTGCTTGTGGACATATTAGGTAATTAATCGTCAGCGTATGGTGTGGATGATTAACGAGTTGAGGAAGTAGACAGATCAGCCGATATCGCGTCAAAAAAGATGGATGAGTCTTCGTGTTTGTTGCGTATGTTTTCAGTGAGCTTGAGAAGGTGATCAGTGTCGTTAACACGAGTGTACCGCTTTTCACCTGGAAGAAGGACAGCAATGGTATCGTTACGGACAAAGACTGACTCGACAGCTTTTCTTTGCTTAAGGCGAAGGGCAAGATTACGGATTCTAAAAGTCTGCACGGATAGCATTTAGTTGATAGTAAATCGGTATTCGAGATCGAGAGCATTTTTTAGGTGACATAATTTCGCGTCTTTGTGCCTGTCAAAGTATCGCTTCAGAACTTTATCCAGTGTTTGCTGATTGTCGAAAATAACAGCAATGGTTGGAGAAATTGTTCGGTCTGACCATTTCGATGGTTTCGCTTTGAGACGGAAGCAGTTCGTTACATTGGCTATACCTTCTCTGATGTCAAGGAAATCGAGCACATTTTTTACAATGCTGCGCACGTTTTCACCTTCGCAAAACGGAATTTTATTTATAGCGAGCCTACGGCAGTTCACTGATTGAGAACAAGTAGCGGCTAGTTTTGCACCTGCTTCGAGAATTTCCAGCTTTGGTGTCCCGCTGATTGTCATTGTTTACCTTGCACTGGATACGATCAATCTGCTTCTTGCTTGAGGACCGTAGCGTGTCAAGCTCAGCCTGAAGATTCACGATTTGCGTAGATAAATCTTGGACAGTTTTCCTCAGTAGTGATACCTCGTCACTGCCGGAAGTTGTATTCGATCCTTTCGCGATTAGCGTCCCTCGGACCGAGCAGTTTTCGCAGTAAAACGTGTAGCTCTGAACATCGTCGATCAGCGAATCGTTGATCCGAACGCAGCTTAGATGATCCCATGACGAGCACTTGTCACAGCAAATCCAGCCTACTTGTTGATTTTTTCCCTTTTTTCCCTTTACATTTTGTTGGCGGTTCAACGCATCCGCATAGATTGCACTTTCCTTCCTTTACCTGATTCCTTTACCATAGTGATAAAAACACCACGCAGACGAATTAGGGCTACGCTTTTAGTTCGAGAACATTGACAATGAGGTTATGTCAAGTTGGCAAATTGCTGATACAGTTTTTCGCGAGACGCGACAAAAATTCACACAAACTCCACTTGTTTGGGAAACTTTTAAACGATACGACGAGACACAGACCGCCGGTTACCGGAAATTAACAAGAAAAACCGATAATTTAGAAAATTTTCACGAAGGGGAAATCGCGCCGCGTCACCTGATCAGTGTTCCCAGTTGTCTTGTCGTTTTCAGATAAAATTAAAACGACCACACCTTAAACACAAATAATGACTTACCTTGCGTAGTTGAAAATGCTCCGGTCGTAAAGTCTCTTGAATTTCTTGTTCTTGGCAAATTCTTACTGGTCCTAGAGAAGAAGGTGGAATCACCGCAGAACTTCGAAAACCATCAAAAACTCCTTTGAAAGTGATTTTTTTCATTTTACACGAAGAACCACTGCTTGTTTCTCCTCTCTTCGGTACCCAAAATAAGCGATCTTAACACTATATTTTTATGTTTTTCGCTATAATCACATTTCATTATAAAATAATATTCAACATAAAATAATACATTGAAAGCGCATTGATTCACATCCATAATATTTTTGCCACTCTCATTATCATAATCTATACATTTTTGGTCTATTAACACAAATTATTTATTAAAATTTAAGTTTCTCAATTATCAGAGAAAATTGAGCATAATATGAGGTCAAAAAAAGTCTACCTATCGAGTACAATTGGAATCCATCTCTGATATCTTTACAGCAAATCTGGATTCTAATTTTGCTCGATAGGTAGACTTTTTATGGCTTCGCTCTCTGCACACTCTTTGCGTACCTTTCTACTTAGGCCTTTGCACAGATGCAATGTCTCGCCAAAAGATTAAAAGCCTTTCTATTCCCGTTAAAAAATAAACGGTCCAGAATTATTTCGTGAGGAAAACAAAACATTTTGCACTGCAAAAACCGGTTAAGGTTAGGTATTTTGTGAGACAAACAAACCAAAATCCTTTGGTGATACATTACATCAAAGGCGTTGTTTACTTATATAAAGGCTCGCACAGAATGAAGCCAAATCTACCAATCGAACATGTCACCGGCTACCTATTGGCGATTTGCGGCAAAACCAAAATTAGTCATGCGACACCTATGATTCAGCTCATGAACTGGCAAAGTGATACAGTTTGCTTTTGTTTTCACCCGCAAGTGAGTCGTAGCTTACAACAAAAACTTCATTTTTTTCTCGGAAAAAGCTTACCACTGCCAAAATATGAATGAAACGAGTAAGAAATTTAGTTTTATTTGCGATTATTCTGAAATTACAGCCATTTGCAACCATTTGGTTCATACACTTCTTCGATTTGTTATCGGGGTAATATTGTGGTTAAAAAAAATCGGTCCATAAATGAAGTTCCATCTCGAAACCGACACCCAATCAGTACCAATGTCAAACTCCTTCATATTTTGGACTACGTAGGAGATTCAGTGATGACTATCAGAGAGAAGGATCGGCTGTGTATGATACAAAGCTGACACTTTCTTATTAGCCGGATATATTCTTTCCTCGCGTGATCTGGAGAGTTTCATGAATTTACACCATCTCATGAAAGTTTATCTTAACTTAGGAGGAACGGTAAATGATGTGCGGCAGGTACTGTGCTCAACTAATTGCATTTCGGAACAGCACACATATAGCTCTGCGAATAATATTAGAAACCACTATGTTTTACACGCTTTTCGCAAGATGTTTTCTCATCATCTTATAAAATGATGGTTTTCCATCATTTTCATAAACAATTATAGACAAATTGATCGGTGATTTGGTGTTTAAAAGTTATTTTTTTACCAATGTTTACAGAAAATATATGCACTATGACAGAACAGAATCAAATCAGCAACACTTTGCTTCCAGCGCTATCTGTGAGCGGTTTCAACGTAGAATCGCCAATAGAGATGGCGGGTCTTTATCCAGAGGGATTCAGCATCTTTAATCTGTGGTTGTAAGATGAAGTCGACATAAAACTGACGTTTACTGTGAGCCGTGAATCCCTCTGGATAAAGAATCGACACGTCAATCGTTTGTTTACCATTTATCTGTCAGTGTCATTCCAACCGAGCACGAGACCTGTCAATGGCTCTCGTTCCAGAAGGATTCGAAGCGATTTTCTTCGGCTTGAGGGCTTTCGACAGGTCTCGTGCCCGATTGGAATGACACTTACTGTTAAATAATAAGAATAAGATAGAGATGGCGGGTCTTTATCCAGAGGGATTCAGCGTCTTTAATCTGTGGTTGTAAGATGAAGTCGACATAAAACTGACGTTTACTGTGAGCCGTGTTTACCAACATCGCCATTATTCTGTGGAGCAATTAGGCTGTGTACGCAGACGAAGTCGACATAAATAATGACTTTTACTGTGAGCCGTGTTTACCAACACTGCCATTACACTGTAAAGCAAAGTTTGTAAACACGACTCACATTAAAAGTCATTTTTAAGTCGACTTCGTCAGCGTGCACAGCCTAATGTTTGTAAACACGGCTGCATTAAGAGTACAGGTACTGTACACCTCGGAAATTCGATCGCGGGACTTGGGCCGAGATTTTGTGTCGGATTTTCATCACGGAAAATTTTCCGCCGTTACCTCTCTAAACTGTCAAAATAAAACTTCTGCTGCCTCTAAAAAATACCAATTTTTTCAGAGCAGCACAAATTTTTAAACGTAATAAAAAGATCATTTTTTCCGACGGAAACAATTCATGTTGAATTGTTTCTACCTGGATTTTTGGTGTGGAGAATTTTAAAAACCCGTGACATTTTCCAGGATTTTTTTGATTGCGAATCTTTTCTTAAATCCACATTGCGACTTTTCAGCCATCCGCCACCGGGCCGTGCGTTTAATTACGCGCCCATTTAATTTGCATCAGTGCGAGTGAGAAAACATTTTGACGTGTGTTTTTGTTTCGATTGCACTTGAGTGTTCCCCATATAGCAACAACTCGAAGAAATGCTAATTATCTCGAAACAGACAATACACTACGGGAATGTTATTTTTCCGTGTAGACTGTTTTCCGTCACGGAAAATCAAAAATCCATCTCCAATTTGAAATAGCTGAGAAACAAAATCCCGTGATCAAATTCCTGAGGTGTACATTTAACGACGGATTCATTCGTCGACGAATATGATTCGATCGAGTCCGACTTCCGCTTGTTTTTGTTATTGCGAATACAAATCAAATTCATTCGAAAATGTAATCCTTCGCAAATCAGAACAAGACTGAATGCAACTGAATGATTATTCGCCTTCGAACTTGCCGAAAATCACTGGAGACTTACATGCATAGTTTGGTTTTCTTGATTGTCATTTTCAGATAAAATTAAAACGACCACACCTTAAACACAAATAATGACTTACCTTGCGTAGTTGAAAATGCTCCGGTCGTAAAGTCTCTTGAATTTCTTGTTCTTGGCAAATTCTTACTGGTCCTAGAGAAGAAGGTGGAATCACCGCAGAACTTCGAAAACCATCAAAAACTCCTTTGAAAGTGAATTTTTTCATTTTACACGAAGAACCACTGCTTGTTTCTCCTCTCTTCGGTACCCAAAATAAGCGATCTTAACACTATATTTTTATATGTTTTTCGCTATAATCACATTTCATTATAAAATAATATTCAACATAAAATAATACATTCAAAGCACATTGATTCACATCCATAATATATTTGCCACTCTCATTATCATAATCTATACATTTTTGGTCTTTTAACACTAATTATTTATTAAAATTTATGTTTCTCACTTATCAGAGAAAATTGAGCATAATATGAGACACACTGCTAATTACAAATTGTACGGAGCACAAAAGTTTTACCAAATAAATAGAAGCCGGTGATAAAAAAGTACAGGTACATTTTTGCCAAGGTCGTTAGTCGCCACTGCTGTTGTTCCTGACTGCTGTTTTGTTTGATGATAAAAAGAAACTAAATTTCCCCTTTTATCAGTGTGCATACTTTTAATAGAACACAATTCTGGGCATCACGTGTGCGCAAAAACTTTATGGAATATATGTAATTGAATTTTTTAGGATAATAAAGTAGTTAGTCAAAAGAGATTATAACTATAGAGTCTGTGGTACACATATATGGCACCTCTATCCCATTTGTATTGAACTGACATAAGTCAACATCTCAGCGGGCACACAAATTATGGGCCCCACTGACAGTTCAAATTGTTCTGCTTGTTTTGCTCGAAGCCAGGGTTGCCACTATTTTTCAAAGAAAATCTGGCAGTTCAAATAAAAATGTCTGGCAAAATCTGTCACTCAACAACGACCTCAAGTTCATCGAAATTTGACATACATTTTGAATATTATTCGATTTTTGTTTAGGAAAATTTGACCCAGATTTCCAAAATTTGTAAATTTGGTAGAATGAGAGGTTTGTCTTTTTGCTGGAAGCTTAAAAAAACTCAAGCTGTGCCAGATAAATCTGGCATAATGGCATTTCCTCTAGAGTGTAACGTAGAATTCTGAATATATGGAAAAATCTGGCAAAATTTAAAAAATATAGTAAAATGTCTTGCTTGAACGAATGTCTGTTCAGTTGGGAAAAATCTGGAAAATTCCAGATAAATCTTCCAACGCTGCTCGAAGCTCGATTTTCTCTAATGTGGTTTTCGTTTGAAGCGAAACTGAGTCAGTTCCTAACCCCAACTGCTGTCAAAATGTATGAACTGACAGCAGTTGGGGTTAGAACCTGACTCAGTTTCAGGTTCAAGCGAAATCGCCATAAGAGAAGAGAAGACAATCGCGTAGCTAATTTGATCCAGTCCTAATCTCAATATTGAACCAGCTTCTGATTGGTCATTTTGCCCGTAATGAGCGTTCATTATATTTACAATCGGGATGGAAAACAGTGCTGCTGAATCTATTCTGGCTATTTTTCATACACATCAACATTTCGTGCAAATTGAATAAAAGACCTGAATGACGATATAGTTACGTGTATTGTTAAGAGAGACATGAATAAATATTTAATTTAATTTTTAAATGCAGCTAGCATTGTAAATTCTTGGTAGAGGTGCGATCTTTTAGGTACAATTAATAATAAACAATACAATTATTTTCGGCAATTGTAAGAAGCATTCAAAGGGAATCTGGCAACGATTAACGCTTGTTGTCTTCAGATTTACGGCAGGGCCAAGTCGAGAAAATTAAGAAGAGCAAGAAGCCTGTTGTCGTCTCTTCTCTTAGGATTTTCTCTAGGAAGATACCGTACTGCATGACTCAATTTTGAGACATTTGTTAGAAAAGCGAAAATATTGGATAGCTAATTAAAGAAAATAATGTGTTATTTTGGACATGTCGGTGAATAACAAAAACTTTACACCATGGAGCACCAACAAATTAAACAAACTCGACTATCACGAAATTGTGTCGAATGAAATTGATTCTGTTTATTGTGGACCGACCATAAAGCGGCCCTTACACGTTCAATATTTTTGTCAATACACAGTATTGACGATATTGCTGCAATACGTCAATCCTCTCGTCAATATTTTAGCCCTTTACACGTTCAATAATTTTGTCAATACACAGTTGCATTTTCATGATCATAAATCAGAATCAGTTTTCTTTTCAAACCGATTGCGTCGAGTCCCAAAAATGGATTGTCGTAAAAAAGCTTGTGCAGCTATAATTATAGCTCTTGGATCAGAGCGACGTACAGCTCGTAGATACTGGATGAAGGAATGGTTGAAAAAACGAGAAAATTTTTCGCATGTGGTTTTACTAAAGGAAATAAGCTTAAAAGAGAAAGAAGATTATAGAAATTACTTCCGCATGAACGAAGAAACGTTCATGAAGCTGCTAAGTTTAGTCAGCCCATTCATCACAAAACAGGACACATTCATGCGACGCAGTTTGCCTGCCAACGAGAAGCTTGCACTAACGCTGAGATATTTAGCGACTGGGAGAAGTTTTGAAGACTTAAAATTCTCTGCAATTATGTCTCCAGCGTCGATAAGTGCAGCAATTATAAACACGTGTGAAGCATTGATATACGTCCTTCAAGATTATATCAAGGTAAGTTAAAACCATTTCTAGGACGAAAAGGTGTATTCTATTGACAAAAAACACATTTGTGGTGATTGATGTTGATGATGTTTTCTCTTCTCAGTTTCCCCAAACACCTCAGCAATGGGAGACGATTTCCAACGATTTTGGAACATTGCACAGATTTTGGAACTGTGTAGGGGCCATCGACGGAAAGCATGTCGCCATTCGCAAACCAGATGATTCCGGTTCTCAGTACTATAATTATAAGGGATTCTATAGCATTGTGCTGATGGCAGTAGCAAACGCTAAAAAAGAATTTTTGATGATCGACGTTGGCATGAATGGTAAGATATCTGATGGCGGCGTTCTTTTCTATACGAAATTCGGCGAACTCCTACGTGAAAAAAGTTTGAACCTACCGAATCCCGCACCGTTACCTCTAACTAATGAGGAATTTCCATTTGTGTTTGTGGGTGACGAAGCTTTTGCTTTGGATTCGAACTTGATGAAACCATACTCTCAAAAATCGTTGGATTGTTATCGTCAAGTATACAATGAGAGACTCTCAACTTCTCGTGTAACAATCGAAAACGTGTTTGGAATAATTACATCCAGATTCGGAATATTCCAAAAGCCAATTAATTTGAATCCTGAAAAGGCTGCGAAAGTGACCATGGCGGCGTGTTATCTGCACAACTATTTGGCAAAAGAAAATACAAACTCGTATCTCTGCAGCACCTCGAATGATGAATCCACTTGCAAACCCAATCTCATGAGTATTAGAGGTACAATGAGCAGAAATGGAACTGCGACTGCAAAGAATATTCGTGATAGATTCTGCAATTATTTCAACAGCAATGGAAAAATATAAATCGATGTTTCTTTGGCTGTTAAACAAACCTAAAAATGTTCGTTTGAAAAAAAAAATATAATAAACAGCGTTTCGTTGAATATATTTAAATTAACAATGAGTACCTTATTACCTAGATCAGGCGCCCTGAAATTAATTCGACAGATGATTTTATGATTCCTAATAGCCGGTTATTATTACAACAAAACAAAAGTTTGACATAATTTACAATAAAAATGCAGACTTTCTGAACAAAGGACTTCTCTTTATTTAATATACTTTTAAGACTGTTTACAATTTTTACTGTTGTAAATGGTAAATTGCCTTCAGAAATACAGCATTCAGCAATCTAATAAGATTAATTCGAAACAGATTATTGCTTGTGGCAGTAAAAACTGGATTCTAACCACACTGCGCACTTACTATTCTTCTATTGAATTCTTCTCATAGACTGGTTAGCTCCAAAGAGAATAGGGAAAGAGACGAATAGTGTGAAGCCAAAAATACCTTATTGAGCAGACCAATCGTGCAATGTAAATAAACATTACTCATGCCTGAGTTGGAGGAGATAAGTATTGAACATCTATTAAAAAAGAAATTTCAATTTTCGTCAGAATTTGGTTCAATCGTGATTGTGAGGTGCATTCTAGAGTATATGTATGAGTAAAAACAAGTTTTAGAATTATTTCATCTCTTTGTTTCGAAATGCGCATCGTTTGATAAACAAATCCAACGATCGACATACGGTTTGTTTTCAAAATATAATAGGAGTCATTTAAAGTGCTGCCTGTGGAAGCGGTTGCCAGAATTCTAGTGTTGAAATCATCATAAAGGGAGTGTTGCCGTTTTGACTGATTTTCACTCTTCGTCTCTTTCCCTATTCTCTTTGGTTAGCTCGACTGGTCTGTCCATGAAAATTCCATCTCTATCACTTGAAATACATGTGATTTGACAGCTCGCAGTTTTCAGTAGTAGTTTGATCACTCGCACTTCGAAAGTGCGGAGTCCAGGTTGGTGGGAAGTGCGCAATAATACTTTAATATTTTCTACCATCACTGTCCGTATATGCTCGAGTGTGCCCAGCAATTTGTTGTTTAGCAGAGATGTTGCTTGTATATAGAGATGCGCGGAGGCTGAAACCAAGTGTTTTTTTTCTTTTGATTATAGAGGTTTTAACCTTAGGGTCATTCGCCTCTTTGTCGGGTTAGAGAAATCTCTTCAGCTGCGTACAAGGCAATCGATTTACCAACTACGCTATCTCCACCCCTAAACCAAAAGTTTTATTCGATCCGAAAACAATGGATCCAATCGATCATCTGTTTCAATCAAATTCGAACACCTGGAGAGTATCTTGACTTATTCGTCATCCGCCGCCAAGTCGCGCACCGTATTACGCATTCAAGACTTTTCTACAGAGCTCAAAAATATGCTAAATTTTCCCGGGTTTGACATATTTAATTGTTTACATGCGAAAAGTTAATGTCGGTGGTTTGCGTGGTTTGTTTACTTCGTCAGCTACGTGTGTTCGAGTGCAACGGATGTTCTTCTGTTGCATTTGAACACACATAACTTCAATATAAACAAAGTACCGAGAATTGTCAAATAAAATTCATTCTATGAAAAAACTACACACTTTACTATCAAGTGTTTCACACTTCGATTTGCGCATAGTGGTAATCACATCACATCCGAATGGAAAACACTTCCGGCCAATTTCTTCATTGAATGAAAACCGGTTTTCGCCGAAAACCAGTTTTTATATTGCTGGTTATTAGTCAGCCGAAAACCGGTTTTCACCTAGGTGAAGAAATTGGCCGTTCATGGTTGCCAACGCGTCATTCCTCATTTCCAATACACAGCACTTTAAATTAAAGTGACGTCCATTTTGACTTCAAATTACGTTTTACTAATTTAAATCAAAACAAATTCACTTCAAATTTATCTGTTGTTTTTATTGGCTTAATTTAGTTTAGAGTTAAGAATTTTGTGTACTTTCATAGCAACTCTGCAGGCCTAATACTATGTGAACCTACGCAAGTATTAGGAAAGCGAAAGAACATTGCGTCTTATGGTTTTACGATCTCGAAGTTGCATATTAGTTTAACTCATACATTCCATACACCCAAACGAACTTCCAGAAGCGATTGTGTAAAGTTTATGTTCAAGAATTCCAACATTTCATATCTTTGGTCGTATGGGAATTAACCAATAACCGGTCATTGAATCATTTTCGTTTTCTGCAGGCTCAGTCTGAAAAAAAGCTTGTTAGTTTTACGTGCATGTTTGTATCTATATTAAATATTTTACTTTGCCAGAGACCCATCATGCATCAATCAAAAGATTCCTCAATGGTTCGGTCAAGAGCAATTGATTGGGGTCGCCGGAGACCCGAATTCCACCGGGAACATGTCAGACTCATTTCTCCAACTGTTGAATCAGTGCAGGTGTAGTAAATTGAAATAGTTTATATGCATTGATTATCGAATATTTTTATGGTTCATTTCATGGACACTGTAAACCAAACTGCATTCGTGAAATTTCTGGGCACCAAGTAACTGCCGACCTCCATCAATCTAGTACTGATTGGAACCAACATATCATGTCGCTCTTGGTAGTAGTTAAATCAACCATAACGAGGCTCACGAGAGGGATTTGCACCTACTCCTTGTCGCAGATGAATTTTGTTAAAGATGAGAGAAAATCTCTGGTTGTTGCGAACTTGAATGATGAACTTGGCTATCAAGTTGCTGTTTTTTAAGGCAGCCTCGGATACCACCCTGTACAGAGGGGACTGGTTCAATGAGTACCGTTAGATTTACTGTTGGTTGTTGTTTAGACAGTCGTTCTTAGTCGCAAATGACTTAATCTGTGATGGATTCTGATCTGATCTGATGTCGCCTACCCCTAGCTGCTCGGAATCACAGACAAAGTCTAAAAAAATACTCAGTAAACATAATGAAACCTAACTGTAGAATACTTAACTACGTTCACTTCAAATCCATCAGTACCTTGACTGCTTCACCTGGGTAGAGCGGAATTCTGCCTTTCCCGGCACCGTCTTTATTGTTGATTTTGTACTACTGCTTGATCCGCCGACGTGAGCAACCCTTGAGGATCTTCTCAATGCTGCCGTTCAATTTGGTGTTTTCGTTCATTAATCTGCTGCATCTTTTGTTTCAACCAGAATCCATTTACTATACAGGGGCTGGATCCTTATTTTATTTGGACGGCGATGGTCTGCATAATCTATTTGCTGACAAATGTCTCTTTGATGTGAATTATTTGCGGCAACAATTTTGCTTCCTGAGATGGCGAAATAGATTCAATTTTTTCGAATTCATTTTCACGGTTCAACTGCTGGATAATCGCAAACGACTGTAATCATTATATATATATATATATATATATATATATATATATATATATATATATATATATATATATATATATATATATATATATATATATATATATATATATATATATATATATATATATATATATATATATATATATATATATATATATATATATATATATATATATATATATATATATATATATATATATATATATAAATTATTATAAATTAGAATAATAACAGAAGAAAACTGTATAGTAGTGATATATGTACCTAGAAGGAATTCCTTGGATGGCTTGATTTTTCCGATCGATCATCAGATGGAATGATTCTGAATCTGCTTTCACACCATCAGCACTTTCTTTTGGCGTCCGAGTTCATGAGATTTTTTCTTGGGTAGACGGTACGAATAATCAGGATTTTTCGATCCTATCGCTCGTATTCCTCGCTGTATCTACAAAATTGAAACCTCTTGCTGCTGCCATTTTAGTTTTATCAGTTGTCGGCAATCATCCTCCAGCAACGCTTTTGATCGAAGTGTTTACCGTGTTTACACGTGTAACGTTCAAGTGTCATTCATTTAAATACACTGTTAGAAAACAGTGGTGCAAAATGAAAGATAAATCACTAGAATCTCAACTTTCATGATATTGAAATCAAGAGAAAAATACATGAATTTTTTATGCGCTGCGGCTTACTATGTTAATGTGATAAAACATTCGGACTCGAAGTGTACGATTTTCGGATTTGGAATTGATGATATTTGAAATCATGATGTCGATTATTGTTGGATTATCATGTGTCGAATCACTTGAATGAAGCGTGTCGATTTTTATCAGTGTAGTACAATCCTATCCAAACATTTGAAAAGGGCCTAACTGTAAAATGTAAACAAATCGAATTTTCACGTTTTTCATAAAAAAAATATCTACCCGAACACGTACACAACACAACATTTGATTATGAAGAATTTTGATAACGATTTTACAAGTTATAAAAGGACCTAATTGATTTTTATGACCAAACTGATTATGGAAGGGCCTAACTGATTCCAAAAAGGCCTAACTGATTATAAAAGGGCCTAATTGATTTCAAAAGAGCCTAACGGATTGAAAAGGGCCAAACTAGCAATACAATTATTTTAAAAGGATTATATTGCTTGTGGTACTAAAAACTGGATTCTAACCGCACTGCGCACTTACCATTCCTCTTTTAAATTCTTCTCATAGACTAGTTAGTTCGACTGGTCTGTCTATGAAAGTACCATCTCTATCACTTGAAATACATGTGTTTTGACAGCTCGCAGTTTTGAGATCACTCGCACTTCGAAAGTTCGGAGTCCAGGTTGGTGGGAAGTTCACAATAACGTATTGTTGTATTATAACTTATTGTAAAAGGCTTACAACAGCAGAGTAACACGTACTCAATCACTGATAAAAAATCCAAACGTTAATTCTATTTGCTTCAAACCACTTAAAATTCATATGAAGAAGAAATGCTGTTATCACGCGCACACATACCTTCGATTTGTCAACTGTATAAACTATGTACGCACACACATATGTTATATGTGCTTATTATTATAGAATCGGGTTTTATGTGCCTTATAGTTATGAAATGTGGATGTAAGACTAATATTTCTTGTAAATACACACATTAGGTTTGTGTGCCACCAAATAGTGTCTATATGCCACCACTAATTGCAAAAATCTATGTGTAAAATCAATAAGCATAACGTTTACATTTTTCTCAGTGATGAATTAATCGAAATCACAACTGCTCTTAGCCCAATTTTTTTATAATTTACATACAGGGCCAATCTGATTTAACGATGTTCTATAGGGCTAACCTGACCATCAAATTAGATTTCACTTAATTAATAATAATATCAGTATTTTTTTATGTGAGTTATACTGCACATGATCGCACATTTGTCCCATTTTCTATGGGATTTTCTATCTTTATGGGCCTCTTTTGCGATCATGGGCAGTATACAAGTAGAAGCAATATGCGCAATCAAACGAAATAAAAATTTTCCAAATAGGATTATGAATCTGACCAAACCTTCTTTTGCAATTTTTTAAATATTTACGATTTGCAGATGGGCCCTTTTTTAAATGTTTGGCTAGAATCCAGATTCACTTGAATTCTCTCCACGCATCTCTGTATTTATCCATTGACTCTGAATATTAGTGTTCGCGGGATTTGAAAAAAATTCTCCTCAGAATCTTTGGTAAGTAAATATTTAAGATACCTAGGTCTTCTTTTCATGTAATTTGTTTCACAGGAGGATTCAGATAGATGTTTCTCAATTTTACGTGACCTCCTGTGGCGGATCCGACCTGGCTATTAGACTTTATGCTGGTGTATTGACTGTCACGTCCGAAAAATGAGCCTTGCTTTTGGGATGGACGGGTCTAATCGCTGCTTGCGAGCTGCTGCCTACCCGCTTTATATATCTTACATCTTGCCTTCGGATATATGGAGTAGTACGGCGCGGTCGTACAAGAGTTACTCGGTCTGTGAGATCCGAGTCTCTACAACCACAGCCAGGATGGCGAAGTTTGGTCACGTAAGACATCTCCCAGAGTAGCTGGTATCAGCTAAAATAAGATCAGAACTTAGCAAGATTGTAAGTTGAAAATCAAGTTAATCTATACCGGGACTAACGATTTATTTTTCATGTTCTAGATTTTTCCGCGTATTGCTTAATGCAATGATTAATGCTGGCTATTCACACAGTAACATGGTAAACCGTTGCATTGGATGAATTATTTCCTGATGCGATTAAATAGTAACTTCAACGAATCAACTGCCTGAAGGAGTTACATTAAATGTTAAGCAATGACACCAATGGCGTTTTAGTTTTTTTATAATGCCGGTGAAGTTGGTGCTACCCTCATTTTAAATTGGGTGTAATCAGTCTATCTCCTTTTTTGCACTACACCGGTGTAGCACCAAGAAAAAACGAAAACGCTTTAAGGCACATGCATTGCAGTGGTAGAAGGTTTTCAATTAATTTTTTAAAAGTTGGTTTTGTTTTCTTTTATGTTAGGAAATGCTTCAGTTAGGTAATTTTTTCCAGACTAAGGGCCGATTTCTTCACCCTCGCTTAACTTTTAAACCAGGCTTAACGAAATTTTAAACCAGGTTTAATTTTTTTTCGATTTCTTCAGGTTCGCTTAGCGTCTAAACCAGGTTCAAATTAAGCCGGGTTTAGGATAAGCGACGTTTAATTTAAGCGGTGCTATGAGGTGGTTTAACGACGCTAAACTCGTTAAGTAAAGATATTCATTTTCTTCACTATACTGTGTAGCATTTCACTCTTCGTTCGCCAAACATTTTCAAACAAGAAAATGTATAGTCGGCGTAAACATATTTGGGAACAGCCACATTGGAGATTTTGGGAAGATATCGATGAAGATAGTGAGGAAAACTATTTTCAATTGGCTCGTCGCCAATATAAAATGAAAGTTCGCATCAACATTGACAACTGGGACGACGAGGACTTTTTCATGAGATTCCGTTTGCAAAAGAACACTGTAATGATGATCTTGCAAATTATTCGTTCATCTTTGGAAATTGATGAAACCAGGTATTTGAACCAGTTTATTAATAAAATGAAAATAATTTGAATGTTTAATGTAGATCTCGACACATCCGGCCGTTGGTGCAATTATTGATCACACTTCG
This sequence comes from Topomyia yanbarensis, assembly GCF_030247195.1. Lineage (NCBI taxonomy): Eukaryota > Metazoa > Arthropoda > Insecta > Diptera > Culicidae > Topomyia > Topomyia yanbarensis. The sequence continues at coordinate 249,996 of NW_026683349.1, read as the reverse complement.
GTTTTATGCCTTAGGATCAATGCAAATCGCAATTGCGGACTTCTCCGGTGTTTGTATTTCATCTGTATGCCGTATTATTCGACGTGTATCGCTTGCTTTAGCGTAAATGTACTTACGCTTTATAAAGATGCCACAAACGCAGAGTGAACTGCAGGCAGCAAGCCGTGACTTCTACGCTATTGCTAAATTTCCGAGAACAATAGGTGCGATCGATTGTATACACATCAAAATACAATCACCTGGTGGTGACCAAGCTGAGAGCTACCGGAATCGTAAATCTTGGTTTTCGCTTAATGTACAGACAGTTAGCTCGGCGAATTTAAAAATATTGAACATCGTCGCAAGGTGGCCTGGGGCATCCCACGACCAATAAATTTTTAATAATTCTACTTTAAAGATGCAATTCGAGGAGGGGAAATATAGCAACTTTATACTCGTTGGTGATTCTGGATATCGCAATACAAAGTACTTGGCGACACCTTTTTTTCGATGTAACACTTCCGTTGAAGCTCTATATAACGAAAGTTTAATCCGTACCCGAAATGTTGTAGAACGTTCATATGGCGTGTTGAAACGACGATTTCCAATTCTTGCATTAGGAATGCGAGTGAAAATATCAACAGTTCAGCTTATTACTGTTGCGTGCGCAGTATTACATAACATTGCTATCGATGTCAAGGAAGGGATGCCACCAGAAGAAATTGAGGGATTTGACGAATTGTTGGCTACAACGGTACTTCCGGATCAATCCAGCACGGAAAGGAACGCATTGGGCTGTGCTCGAGACCATTTAGTAAATAATTATTTCTCAAAGTTGTGAATACTCCTTAAAATCATTGGGTTGTTATGTGGTTTGATATTACCATGCTACAATTCATTAAAGAAACATGGAAGCGCTTAAGAGCTATTCATAGTCAGATCACTGCCTGATACTATAACGAATTTCCATTTAAATGCAATTATTTTTTCGCATTCCTACCGATTTTGGTCTTCCCTATCGATTCACAGAGGACCAAGGGAAAACTACCGATATTTTGTTATCCCTACCGAAAACTACCGAATTTTATTGATTTTGGACACATCCTACTCAACATTCATTTTTGGGTTGGATTTGGTCTGAGATCTTAGTTTTCAGTATTTTACAATTCTATGTCAACACTACGCTTTTGGGACAACAACCCGGCCTACCGATAAACTTTTAGTGACCCTACCGATTTTAAGAAATTCTATCTGGCCACCCTGGTCGCACATTGACGACACCCGAGAAACGTCAAAAGTAATAAACAAAAAAAGTTAACGTGAAAAAAATTGGATAAACAAATAAATGTTTTAAGATGCGAAGCTCACGAATGAGCAAGTTATATTGTTTAAACAGAAACATTCCATATGTGCATCGGTTCAAACGGGTATGTATACCGCATTATTTCAAACATCAATTTGAATATATATATATATATATATATATATATATATATATATATATATATATATATATATATATATATATATATATATATATATATATATATATATATATATATATATATACATATATATACATATATATATATATATATATATATATATATATATATATATATATATATATATATATATATATATATATATATATATATATATATATATATATATATATATATATATATATATATATATATATATATATATATATATATATATATATATATATATATATATATATATATATATTTGTGATTCAATCTTTTTTTCAGGTAAAACATCGTACTGCTGAATGTACTCTGCGCGAGAATACAGGCGTGAGTATATTTGAACCCTGCTGCAGCGGCCAAAGTCCGGATCATCGGGCTCTACAATTCGTGGAAGCAAACCTTGTAGATAGTATGAATTATTTCACCAGAAATGAAATGACTAGCTCCATGGTATTTATATCACACACTACCCTTTACATATACCAAAGTTTGTTTAAAATATTTTTAGAAACACCGCGAAACTGAATGTACACCGAACGAATACACGATATTGAATGATACGAGCACTATAGCAAGTAGCATCTGCGAACAAAATCAGGATAGTAATCATCCTGAAAATATAAACAAAGGGATCATAACAGACCAAAAAAACCCCTTCGACTTACGAATCATAAGGAAAACATTGAGGCAGAGTTTGAGAATTCTTATGAATTTGAGGATAGCTCATGCAATTTCGTCGAAAACGACAATACTCACTCGATGGTTATAACTTGCATATAAAACAATTGCAGATTTTATAAATGTTTGTATGTTACAGGAAAATGATAACATGGAAGTACCCATTCATCCATACCTGAAAGTTACCCGCCTTGAAGTCATGTTCATGAAACACAATTTAACAAACATTACACTTACTGACATTCTTCAGATGCTTAACATAATAATCGGATCAAACGCCCTGCCAGACACATTTCATCAATTTCAGGAAGTCTTTTCTAGAGGTAGTTATGTCCGACACTATGTATGCGATAAGTGTGGATTGTACTTAGGCGTAAACAAAATTGTTTGTAACAACTGTAAAGAGATAGAGCTGTTCTTTTTCATAATGTTCGACTTTCGATCCAACCTAAAAGATATACTACAAAAAAATTGGAAGCAGATTCAGAATTACAAGTAAGAAATACTCGCCGCATCGGATATAACTGATATTTTGAATGCAGCTGTTGTTAACATTAAAACGAAGGCAAATGAAATATCACTTTGCTTTAATACTGATGGTGTAAAAATGTTCAACTCTAATATGAAGCGAGCTTTGTGGCCCATAATTGCTTCAGTGAATGACTTGCCACCCAACTTGCGTTTCCTGAGGAAAAATGCACTTGTTGTTGGGTTGTGGCTTCATAAAGGAGAACCTGACTTGGATGTGTTCATGAAACCATTTCTCATAACACTGCAACAGCTCTACTCGGATGAGCTTCAAGTTGGATCAATTCAAGTACCCACAATTAGGACCGTAGCATGCTGTGTTGATACAATGGCTCGCTGCAAACTACAAAAATTCAAGCAATTTAATGGATACGATGGATGTAGTTTCTGTTTGCACCCTGGTCATACAACCCGACATCAAGTGAAGTATGGATACCTTGAAGAAGTACAGACACGTAACTATAAAGATACGTTGCGCGCCATGTCCGTCAGCATTTCCCGAACCATGCCGATAAACGGAGTTAAAGGTGTATCATCTGTAATACTCATACCGTCGTTCGATATTGTAAATCAATGTCCAGTCGATTTTATACACAGTGTTTTACTGGGAGTTGTTAAACAGTTATGTAGGATATGGTTCGAGAAACCGAGTACATCATATTACATTAAAAATAAGCTTCATTGTATCGATAGTTCATTATGCGGCATCCATCCTTTCACTGAAGCTTCCAGGACGACAAGGAAAATAAGCGAACGCAACACATGGAAAGCCAACGAATGGTTGCAATGGTTGTTACACTTTAGTTCTATTTGTTTGAAACCGTATTTACCCAACGAACAGTATAAACATCATAGAGTACTTGTTACATCAATAGCTCAACTGCTTCAGCCTAATTTATCAGAGAATACTCTAAACGCATGCGATATACAGTTGAAAAAGTACGTGAAAGATTTTGAAATATTTTACTCGATTGATGAAATGAATTACAACGTTCACTTACTTTTACACATCGTTCAATGTTGTAAAAACTTTGGCCCACTTTGGGCCTTTTCGTTGTTCTTTTATGAAGATATTAATGGAGTTCTAAAAAAATATGCCAAAGGTCCTAAAGAACCATTAATTCAAATCGCAAATCGGTATACCATGTCACATGCACGCTATTATTCAGTCGTATACACTAAAACCTCCATTTACGAACTCTTTTTTTAAGTAATATTCGATTTATGTAACTTTTTTTACGAACTAAATTCGAAATAATGAACACTTTTTAGAAAGTTTGAGTTCGTACATTACAGCATGAAATTATATACTTATATATTCTTAGTTAATTGTTACTTATATAAGTTGGGTATTTTCGAAATGGGGTTGACAAGTGCATGCCGGAAATCGATGTCTGGAGCCATTTTGGAATCCAAGATAATGCATAACGGAAATCGATGTCTTGAACTATTTTGGAATCCAATTCTCTATAACCTCAACAATATGGGTATTTCGGGATAGGGTTGACGAGTGCATGACGGAAATAGAACCCATATTGTTCGTTATCAAGAATAATGCTCAACCGGCAAACGTCATATTGAACTTGGAAAAGTTTCTAATTGTCCATTTTCAGCATTTACTTATGGCGATTTCGCTTGAACCTGAAACTGAGTCAGGTTCTAACCCCAACCGCTGTCAGTTCATACATTTTGACAGCAGTTGGGGTTAGGAACTGACTCAGTTTCGCCTCAAACGAAAACCACATTAGCAAGCTTATTCCAAAAATACCCATATTGTTAGGGTTATCGAGAATGTTGCTCAATCGGAAGTCGCCATGTTGGATTTTGAAAAGGTTCCAATTGTCAATTTTCAATATCTACTTGCCAAGCCAAAAATACCCATATTGTATAGAGGTGTGCGCCGCGCCGATTTCAGGTAAAGTACTATATTTACATGCAATGGTCGGCGCGGCGAGGCGGCGGCGGCGGCGTGGCGCACACCTCTAATATTGTTAGGGTTATCGAGAATATTGCTCAACCAGAAGTCGACATATTGGATTTCAAAATGGTTCCAATTGTCCATTTTCAGCATCTACTTGTCAATCCTGTTCCAAAAATACCCATATTGTCAGGGTTATCGAGAATATTGCTCAACCAACGAATATTAATAAGAATGTGAAGCAAACTTTTTTTACGAACTAAATCCCAAATAACGAACACTTTTTTTACGAACTAATTCAATTTACGAACCCCCGGTTTGGTTCGTAAATGGAGGTTTCAGTGTATCCAAAATTACAACCAATTGTACAGGAATATTGCAATTCTTTAACATACACCAGAAAAAAGATTATAACTAAAAGAGATTATAACGACTAGAAGGAGCAAAGCACTACTGTCTCCATGAATTCACGGATTGAAACATGGGGCTAGCTCTAGCATATTGTATCCCATTACTTTGACATATGTGTACCCGGGGCAATATGTGACAAACGAATGAACGTAGCATATGAAAGAGAGATAATACATCATCAGTGTTAACAGCGACATGCGACCTCTAGTAGTTATAATCTCTTTTCTATACATTGAATGTGCTTTTGCCCAGCAAAGAATCGTTATGCTCGGTGTCTTCGTTGGCTGGAACAAAGCTTGCTTTTATGGACCAAGGATCTCCTTGAAATACTCGAATGTTTTTTGTGAAGATAAGCCGTCGATCAACAATCACTCAAACTGCGTTGAAGTTGGCATCGAGGAAGAGGTTGATTTTTGAGAAGCAAATTTGGGAATACCACTTCCTACATATTTGGTTGATGTTACGATCAGGATTAGTGAAAAAGCAACCCTTAACCCTCATCTACGACTGCCACAAGGGGAGTGACTCCGATGGATAGTTTATATGAACGAAGCAGTACGGGATAAGGGGCATTAGTTGTTGGGCGAAATGTCGAAATCAAATCGATATTCGGGAATGTGCAGAGTGTGAACAGATGAACACATGCGTTACGTCCCGGCAACCATGAAGTCCAATCGCAAATAAATGAGAAAGATAACATTGCCCACTTGTTGAATTAAATTCCAATTGAAATTAAGTTAAATTTACTGATTCAATAAAAGAAGAGTCAATATTTTATTTTAAAAAATCACTCGCTTTCCGAGCTGGAACTACTAGCCTGTGCTGGTGTCTCCGTTGTTTTGAATTGGCCCAAAATCATCATTCGTTTTGCATGCTCCTCCCGCTTGTGCTGATAGCAAAGCTGCTGTAACTGCAACTTTGATTTGTTGGTTTGAAGCTTGATTTGAACGGATTCGAGTTCAACTTTCCGCTTTTGAACCTCAAGACGGTGCAACTCTTCTGTCATTTCTTCGTCGCGCTTCAGAAGTTTTTGCTTTAATTCGAGATCGGCTGTTTGGTTTTGTCGTTTTGCTTTTGTTTTTAAAGCATTGCTAATGGGCCTTTTCATCGTAGTTGAACTATACTTCACCCAATTATTCTCACCTTTTTGTATAGACTTTGTGATTCTACTAGGACCGGCAATTTCAATTGGATCCTCGACGAGTGACGGCGTTGACAACGTTCTGAGAAGAAAATCATCTACAGCCTCATTGCTGATGACAGCCATGCTCATTACTTCCGTTTCTGCGCAGTTTTTTGACACATCTGCCGTTTCTTCCAAATACTCAACCTCAATCTCTTCGCTCTCCAGTTCATTCGCTACTGGAACATCTTCCGTGACATCAATGGTGTTTTCACCAGCTTCGTTGTCACCGTCACACATCGACTGAAGCCCATCGACAGAGAGAGCAATAACTTCGCGTAGTTCTGCCAGCGCTTCTGATTTTGGTTGCCATAGCTCAGAGCTACGACCACCACCAGTAGCCTTATGAGACAACCGCTCCTTAGCAATCGCCTGACGAATAGTTTTTTTTTTTTTTTTTTTCAAATTCTCGTTTTTTTTTTTAAAACTATTGATGTTCGAACCTAACATAAATTGGTTTAAATTATTTTGCCAACAGCATAGTACACACCACTCACCGTATTGAGACAGCTTGCATTAAATTGAGAAGCGATGTCCTCCCATGCACGAAGCTTATCATCGTTGGTTAGCATATTGCTGGATTTACACTCAATTATATTTTTACGGCTCAAAACTAATTTTATCAGCAGCTCCTCCTCTGCTTCAGAGAAATTCACTGAGCGAACGCGCTTTTCCGTTTTGGTTGCAGGTTGCATTTTAGTTTTTAATTGAATTCAAACTAACTGGCAGAATGATTTGCGATTTATGTCTTGTCAAACTTTAGCGGCTTAAAGTGACGTTTCCATTGGAAATCACTGGAACGATATTGGAAAATTCACTAAACCAGGTTTACGGTAAGCGATCGTGTCAAATTGCTAAGCCTACGTGAAGAAATTCAATATTTTGAACCCGGTTTAAAAGTGAAGTTTAAATTTAAACTGGGCTTTCCATAAACCAGGTTTAGGACATTAAGCCGAGATGGTGAAGAAATCGGCCCTAAGGGTCGATTTCTCCACCCTTGCTTAAAGCTTAAGCCAGGTTTAAACGTCCTGGTGAACCTGGTTTAAAAGTTAAGCGAGGGTGAAGAAATCGGCCCTTAAAAGCTAAGCGAGGGTGCCCTAAGGGCCGATTTCTTCGCCCTCGGTTAACGTTTAAGCCAGGGTGAAGAAGTCGATCATAAATCGTTAAGCGAGGGTGAAGAAATCGAACCTAAATCGTGAATAGTTTGCATCAAGGTTACACTCAGTTTAGTCTTAGGGCCGATTTCTTCACCCTCGCTTAACCTTTAAACCAGGTTTTACAGCTGGGTGAGTGAAGAAATCGATCGAAGTCAAACCAATTTCAATCATTGAATTAAAAGTATTCTCAAACTAGGATTTAATTTTATAGTTTATTTTCAAGCAAAAAGGAGCTTCAGCAGTTTCGAATTAATATAAAACTACAGAATCTTATTTCATTTAAATTTACTTCATTTGAGGAATATAAAAAAATAAAAATAAAATTTTAATTTAATAATATCAGAAAAATTTAACTTTAAAATCATTCAAAGTTTGTGAAAAACGTCACTAGTTCACTATCGGGAGAAACTGGCAAAGTGTTGCTTATGGTGTTGATGCATGGAATAATAAATGGTCCGGTTATTTCACTTGAGTTTTGCAGTAATATGTTCTGTGCATCGAAAATGTTATCATTAATGGGATTTATAGTGTCTGACTCTGGTTCATCGGAAGGTTTTGGTGTCGAATCTGTTTGTGACGTACTTTCTGTATTAGTAAATATGGACTCTGCGTATAAATAGGGTTTATCGATGCCTGCGGCATATTCATCGGCCAAAACGCCAACCTCCTTCAAATGATCGTCCATAGTAGCAATTTCATGTGCAGACTCTTCATCGCTGCTGATTTCTTCGTAGGAATTTACGGTCGCCTCAGAACTTTGAGGTTGTAACGAAACTCCAATAGCTTTGCGTTTTCTTCGTGACTGATTTTCCGATACGTTAATTGCGACAGATTTTCTATGTAAATTACCCAAGCTTGCTTCGAAAAGTATATCGTTAATACCTTTCTCCGCATACAGTCTCTGTTCTGGCTCCGATGCCAATTTATCAGACCATACCTTGCCAATACTCGCCCAGCGATCTTCCCTCGGTTCAGTTTGTAAGTATTTGCAAGCCAGGGCCATTAGTTCATTTTGCGTTGCTGTACTTGATTTTTTTTGTATTTTCACTTTTCGAGATGTGCTGGGTTCGGGTATTGGCGGTGCTACGATCGATGATTGTGACGGTTTGGGTTGTTCTTCTATTACGTTAGGGTTTTCTGGTGATATCTGCAAAACAGAACGGTATTTAATGCCTGGGAATATACATTGCCCAGTTAATCCGGTCAAATATATTTGAGCATCTTATCACGCCACAACGGAGTTAAACAAAATTTCGCAATATTTTAATATGTACGCTGTGCATATATACATATATAAATAAATAGATATAACTACCTTAGACTTCACAAACGTTACATTGGCGTTTACTGGCTGCTCGTTAGTGTGAAGAAATTTCAGCGCGAAAAACACCCAAGAGGAAGGGACGTAAATTTCGTCTGTTGCTTTACCGGAGGATTTAGACGATACAATTTTTCGTAGCTCCTTCCGGTAATTTGTGCGAAGGCTGTTGATTTTGCGTTTCACATCTTGTATACTCGCTTCCGGCATAATCTCTTTATATACCGGAAGTAACTTCTCCAAGGCCTGTTTTTTTTTTGGTTTTGTTCATGTAGTGTGGATGAGCTGAGTTCCACAACTCCGGGAGACCTTCGAATGTTTCGATAAAACTTGCAAGTAAATCGTTTTTTGATTTCTCATTTTCAAAATCCTCCATTTTTTAAATATTTCAAAATGACTTCCGCCTTGCGTGATCGAATAACAACTGCTGCTTGAGATTTACTTCAGTCTGTGTGTGTTAGCAGTTCGCACGCACACAATTGAAAGTTCCCCCTCCCGAAGCAGTATTGTCAGAATTGATGGGAAAATCTGATTTTTGTCAATATTTACGTCAATCCAACTTTTTTTCCATTACACGTTCAATACTTTCGTCAATACTTGCTAGTATTGACGAAAATATTGAACGTGTAAGGGCCGCTTAACGCGACGTTTTGGATGTTTGCATTGGCGATTCTACGTTGAAACCGCTCACAGATAGCGCAGGAAGCAAAGTGTTGCTGATTTGATTCTGTTCTGTCATAGTGCATATATTTTCTGTAAACATTGGTAAAAAAAACTTTTAAACACCAAATCACCGACCAATTTGTTGATAATTGTTAATGAAAATGATGGAAAACCATCATTTTATAAGATGATGAGTAAACATCTTACGAAAAGGTTGTAAAACATAGTGGTTTCTAATATTATTCGCAGAGCTATATGTGTGCTGTTCCAAAATGTAATTTGTTGAGCATCGTAGCCGCCGCAACATCATTTCCAGTTCCTCCTAAGTTAAGCTAAACCTTCATGAGATGGTGTAAATTCATGCAACTCTCCCGATCACGCGAGGAAAGAATATATCTGGTTAATAGGAAAGTGTCAGCTTTGTATCATACACAGCCGATCCTTCTCTCTGATAGTCTTCACTGAATCTCCTACGTAGTCCAAAATATGAAGGGGTTTGACATTGGTACTGATTGGATCTCGATTTCAAGTTGGAACTTTTTTCTATCTTAAAATACGTTTATTTAGGCCCAAATGCTGTAGCTTAACGAGGCCGATAATTCATTTTTTTTTTTATATTACATGTCACATGTTAGTGGGGGAAGGGAAAGCCGTATTTAGGGGCGGCTTGCTCCCCTCTTATGTAAGTAAAGGACAAAGGTAGGAAGTGGGATACATATTGTGTAATTGACATCGTCGTTTGCTGATTGATCATTGTGGCGGATATGCACACTTTGTTGTAGTGTTGTAGTTTCCAGCCTGTAATCGCAGGGGCGAGGGGAGGGTCGATATTTCGGATAATTATTGGCACTCTATATCATCTGCATGTGAGGTATGTCATGATGTTCTGGGTAGACGGTTATCAAGAAGGGTATGCACCGAAGACTCGTGAAGCAATGCCATATTGTAGATACAGGGATAGGTTGGTGAGATTCTACTGTGAATGAGAGAGGGGAAAATGTATTAAACTTGGACATCAATGGTTTTAAAAAAGATATAGATAAGAAAAATATAGGGGTGGTCACGGCTTGCCAGGACGTCCCGGACTGGCACATAGGGTGATCTACCTCGGGCCCGAAGGGAATCTATTAGTTGGGACCTGGCAACACAGTACTCTGCGCACAGCCAAACAACATGCTCGATGTCGTGGTAGCCGTTCTCACAAACACAATGATTACTTTCAGCAAGCCCTATACGACGGAGATGCGCGTCAAACGAGTAATGGTTGGACATGATCCTTGACATCGTACGAATAAAGTCCCGGTTCACATCCAACCCCTTAAACCAAGCATTCGATTATACCTTCGGGATAAGGGAATGTAGCCACCGTCCCAGATGCCCATTGCTCCATGAGGTTTGCCAACTATCGAGCGTCCTCTGACGAGAGATACTGAAAAATTCGTTGAAGCAAATTGGTCTTTCGTAAGTGTCGCCTTCTAATGCGCCCACCTTGGCTAAAGAGTCCGCCTTCTCATTGCCCGCAATAGAACAATGTGACGGGACCCAAACCAAGGTAATCTGGTAAGATTTTTCAGATAAAGCACTCAGATATTCCCGTATTTTCCCCAGGAAATACGGTGAGTGCTTTCCAGGCTTCGCCGCACGGATGGCCTCAATGGAGCTGAGACTATCCGAAACGATGAAGTAATGGTCTGAGGGCAGGGTGTCAATGATCCCGAGAGTATACTGAATGGCAGCTAATTCTGCGACGTAAATTGAAGCAGGATCATTGAGTTTGAATGAGGCAGCAAGATTTTCGTTGAAGATACCGAAGCCTGTGGACCCGTTGAGAATTGATCCGTCAGTGTAGAACATTTTGGCGCAGTCGACTTGATGGTATTTGTTATAGAAAATATTTGGGACCACTTGTGGGCGAATATGATCCGGAATTCCACAAATCTCTTCCTTCATGGATGTATCGAAAAATACAGTGTGATCAGAAGTATCTAAGAGATGAGCACGGTTGACGTTATACGTAGATGAATTGATGTTCTGCGCCATGTAATCGAAGTACAAGGACATGAATCGGGTCTGAGAATTAAGCTCGACAAGCCTTTCGCAATTTGCAATCACCAATGGGTTCAGAATATCGCATCGAATGAGTAATCGATATGAGAGGTCCCAAAATCGATTTTTCAGAGGAAGAACGCCCGCCAGCACTTCGAGACTCATCGTATGGGTCGAGTGCATGCAACCCAAGGCAATACGCAAGCAACGATACTGGATTCGCTCCAGTTTGATGAAATGTATGTTCGCAGCGGAGCGAAAGCAGAAACATCCGTACTCCAACACTGATAATATCGTTGTTTGGTACAGCCTGATTAGGTCTCCTGGATGGGCACCCCACCATGTTCCAGTTATTGTACGGAAAAAGTTGATCCTTTGTTGGCACTTCTGTTTCAGATACCTAATGTGACATCCCCAGGTACCTTTAGAGTCGAACCATACCCCGAGATATTTGAATGTTGAAGCCTGAGCAATAGTTTGATCCATTAATTGAAGCTGTAGTTGCGCTGGTTCACGCTTTCTAGAAAATACGACTAGCTCAGTTTTCTCCGTGGAGAACTCGATACCCAGCTGTAGAGCCCAAGCAGACAAATTGTCCAAGGTATCTTGCAGTGGTCCTTGCAAGTCGACGGCTTTAGGACCTGTAATAGAGACCACACCGTCATCTGCAAGCTGCCTTAGCGTGCAGGAATTGACAAGACATTCGTCAATGTCATTCACGTAAAAATTGTAGAGGAGAGGGCTTAGACATGAGCCCTGGGGAAGGCCCATGTAGCTAAATCGTGATGTCGATAAATCGCCATGCGAGAAATGCATTTGTTTTTCAGACAACAGGTTTAGCAAAAAGTTATTTAAAATTGGCGAAAGACCATGCTGGTGCAACTTCTCATAAAGAATGTTGATCGAAACTGAATCGAAAGCCCCCTTAATATCCAAGAATACTGATGCCATCTGCTCTTTGTTAGCATATGTCATTTGAATTTCTGTTGAGAGCAACGCAAGGCAATCGTTCGTCCCTTTGCCTTTGCGGAAGCCAAATTGTGTATCTGACAGTAAGCCATTTGTTTCGACCCAATTATGGAGGCGAAACAAGATTTTTTTTTTCGAATAACTTCCGGATACAGGACAGCATTGCAATCGGACGATACGAATTGTGGTCGGAGGCTGGTTTTCCTGTTTTTTGGATGGCGATGACCCTCACCTGTCTCCAGTCATGTGGGACAATGTTACCCTCAAGAAACCTATTAAATAAATTCAACAAGCGTCTTTTGGCAGAGTCTGGCAGATTCTTCAACATGTTGAATTTGATTCTATCTGGCCCCGGGGCTTTATTGTTACATGATAAGAGAGCAAGTGAGAACTCCACCATCGTAAACGGTGTTTCGTTCGCGGTATTGTAAGGCGACGCGGCGCGGTAGATTTTCTGTGCCGGGGCGGAATCCGGACAAACTTTCTTGGCGAAATCGAATATCCAACGGTTTGAATATTCCACGCTCTCGTTAGTACTGTTTCGGTTTCGCATACGTCGGGCCGTGCCCCAAAGAGTGCTCATCGATGTTTCTCTTGTTAACCCGTCGACAAACCGGCGCCAGTAACTGCGTTTCTTAGCTTTCATTAAATTTTTCATTCGCTTTTCTAATATCGCGTACACTCGATAACTAGCAACTAACCCGTCGTTCCGGAAGGTTTTATACGCGGCAGCTTTCTCCGCGTACACGTCTGAGCACTCTTTGTCCCACCACGGGTTGGGAGAACGTTTTTGGGTGTTCACGTCGGGTACTCGTTTCGTCTGAGTTTGAATCGCGCTATCGAGAATCGAGTTGGACAAAAACTTATATTCTTCCTCCGGGGGAAGTACCTGTGTTGAATCGATAGTTTTGGATATCGCAGCAGCGTAGCTCTTCCAATCAATGTTTCGTGTGAGGTCATAGGGAACATTGATTGGTGCCGATGGTCTTGAACCAGTGGTGATTGCAATAGACCTTTCTCGTCAAAAAATTTTATATGATAGGATGCTTCCTTTTTTATCCCCAATTCGTTACTGCTTATTGCCACGATGATTTGGTACCTCTAACTATTAAAAAGTCAAAAATAGTGCAAGCTGCTCATTTAACCCCATATTCTGAATACCTATCTTGCCTTGTTTCCCCGTATTTTTACACCATTTGGATGAATTTCCTGTGGGGAATATTAAAAGGATGCCAGATCTGCATATATATTAGTAAATCTGCTGATTTTGCATTTTTACTGCAGATCTTTTGCAGATTACAAATATTTAGCAGAAAAAAGCCTATGCCAGCCAATTTATACACCAGCCTTCAACATTTTTGATCATTTAAATTATATACATACTACATTTCTACGTCGCATTTATTGAACATTTTTGTAGCAATCTGCAGACTTATATTTTTACTGCAGGCTATTGTTTAAATACACCTGGCATCACTGATGCTGAAATGATTCATTCATATACCTGTCAAAAATATAGAGCATTGTATGAAAATGTATAACCTCACTTTTCTGACAGTTTCGGTGTGCTTGTTTACCTAAGACTTGTTTACACGGACTTTTAAAATTTACATTACTTGAATACTTTCGATGCTCTTTGAAAGAATATCAACTCAAGAGGGATGAGGATTGGAACAATGGTAACCTGGTTCATACATTGACCAATCGGCGCTGGATGTAAAACCCGGTGGTATATGCTGAATCGCAAGATCAAGCATTGGGCTATAAAACGATTGCTTTCTGGATGATGGATCCTTATCACATTTGTACACATTTGTTTGTTTGCTCGTGGGTTAATTCCTAACAAGATGATCCGATTGATTATTCATTTTTAGGTGGTGAAGTTTACCTGAACTTTATAGGTAACGAATTCGGTCGATGATAAGTTGTTGAAATGATTTTGATCGTTCAATGCCCATATCGAAGAACGCTTCCATTGGTCAGAATGCCTACCAGCGTATGATAGCTGCAAACATGAGGACAACAAGGTTATCGCTTTCGAATGGAACAATTATTTATTATTCGTGTTCAAGTTCCATAACAGCAAAAGTATGGTCGATTATCGCATTGTCGTTGATTTAGCCGGCAAATGCAAAATAGCGCCCGGCACTGACGATAAGGAGTAAGAAGGATTTGATTGGAGTGATAATAATGCAGGGCATTAAACATTCTGATAGAATATCAGGGAGGAGAAATTATATGTAAATTTATATTATATCCCGAGTTGCCATCATTTTGGCACCGCAATAAAGCTATCTGCTGTCTTGTTCAAATTGGCACGAAATAACTAGGCAGCGAATGATAAATTTCATAGTCAATTTATTTACTTTTAATGTAGAATACATTTAAGGTTTCAAAATAGGGGTCCCGTTTCAAAATATCGGCTGCGGCGCCGCGTCAGATTTTGAACGTTAATAACTTTTATCATACTTAACAGAATGATTTGATTTTTAGGCCAATTTGTTGCAAATATGTTCCTCTATGCTGTATTAAAATTTGAAGTATGTATAACATGTACTAATAACAAAAAAAAATGTGTTTTGAAAAATCTTTCGAAAACGACTCGGAAAAGTGAAAATTTTCAGCCCATCCCGCACAGAGCCGTCGTTATGGTAGACCAACCGAACAATAAAATAATGAAAAGTTTATATATAGGTCCACTACATGTTTGTTCGTATGGTTATTCACATTGGGTTGCTTGACGAGAGCACTTGGTGGGGGAAAGACGGCATATTCCTTTGGTTAGGCCATTAGAAGCCGGACGGAAAGGAAAGGCTCATGCACGGCACGAGAACGAGCGAGAAAGCGATAGTAGTGCATATTAGCGCGATTATATAAATATCTGTCGGTCGGTTTTTCTCATCATTCGTATTCGTTCAAGCACTAGCAAGCAGCCAGTCCACCGAAGAAAAGCAGTTCGCGATGACGACGGCGGAAAAAGTGCCCCAGCTACTGGTGACTCATCGCAACCCGATCAGGAACTGTCGCCCTGCAAGAATTTCGCCCCAACTAAAGGGCAACAGAGTAGGCTATCGTTCCAGCGTCTGGGTCGTGAGATTGTGCAGGACTGCAAAGTCGAGCTACGCTTACAAAGCTCAGTCGTAATGATGCCCCGAGAAGCCAACGATGCCTACTTGGTCGGTTTGTTCGAGAATGCAAAATAGTGCTTTCTAGCTCACCGTGTCCGCGGGGAGTGCGTCTGAATTATGCTCCCGCAATAAAACAATAAACGGTTCTTTACAGGACCAATTAACTGTGTTCTAATAAGAGTTAAACTGAAATTTACATTTTATGGTGTATAACAAATAATTTTCAGAAAGCAATATAAGAAATACGATGTGTGGAAAGAAAGAAAGAGAATTTAAATTATCCTCTCTCGCTCGTTTTCGTGCACTGCTTTTCCATTCCTTTCTGCTGCTACTACCATCATAACTAAAACGAATGTGCGTGTTCCCCCACCATCTCATGGCCAGTGTTGCAACAATTGCATGTCGCTATACAATTTGAATTATTTTACTGATCCTCTCTAGTATTGATAAAATATAGAACATGCAAAGTACACTAGTCGCATGCTTTTATTCGAACTTTTTGGCAGCCTCCGTTGATTAACTGCATAAATCGATTTGTTTGTGCAGCTCCTTGCTAGTAGCAAACTAAATAGCCTTTATCAGCGCTAACAAATAAGACAAAAGAATTTAAATTTGTGAAAATCTTCTCCTTCCTTCTTTTCAAATCTGCAACATTCTTTGAAAATATTGTTGGAATGTTGTTATTGAAAAACTGAACATGCAAGTTTGCTAGCACTGGCCACTAGATTGAAGGCGATGGAAAGACAGAATATTCGTTTTGGTTATGCTAGTATTGGTAGCCGAACGGAAAGGAAAGGCACAGGAATGGCACGAAAACGAGCGGGAGAGCGATAGTAGTGCTTTCTCGTGTTTTCATATATGAATATTGGTCGGTCGGTTTTTCTCATCATTCGTATTCGTTCAAGCACTAGCAAGCAGCCAGTCCACCTAGTGATGTCTGATTTTTGCAAATAATCGATTATCCGTTAATCGAATAATATTTGAGAGATTGATTAATTCATTCGATTAATCGACAAAAATAATCGATTAAAATCAATAATCGATTACTTAGTAAATCCTAGTTTGTCAACCAAAAAAAAAAAGGTCGCTCGACACATTTTGAAAAGTTTGGAGAAGTCTGGTCATATTTTTTTGCTCTGCGACTTTCGTTTTCAATGCCACCCTTCATTAATTATGCTCTCGATTAATCGATATCAGCTACTCGATTATACCGAAAGCTTGTAATCGATTATTTATTTTTCGATTATTTTAGAAATTAATCGATTATTTGCGTTAATCGCGTAAAAAAAGACATCACTAAGTCCACCGGAGGAAAGCAGTTGGCGATGATGACGGTCCGAAAAAGTGCCCCAGCTACTGGTGGCCCATCGCAACCAACTACCGATCAGGAACTGTCGCCATGCTAGTATTTCGCCCCAACTAAAGGGCAACGGAGCAACTAATCCGCTGGCTAACAAAACTCAGCCGTAATGAAGCCAGTGATGCCTACTTGGTCGGTTTGTGGGAGTGGGCGTAAATTACAATAAAAGCAACGGTTCTTTTCAGGACCAATCAATTGTGTTCTAGTGAGAGTTAAACTGAAACTTTCATTTTAAGGTGTGTAGCAAATTTTCAACAAGCAACATAATACGTTGGGTGGAAAGAAGTAGCTTGCACACGGAACAAAAATATTTAAATTATCCTCTCGCTCGTTTCGTGCACTGCTTTTCCATTCCTTTCTACTGTTATTATCAGTATTACCAAAACGAATGTGTTGTTGCATGTGTTTAAGAGAAACGTTGAAGTCGCACGCTTCTATTCAAGCTTTTTGGCAGCCCCCGTGAACTAACTGCATTAAATGATTTTTTTGTGCAGTTCCGTGCTAGTAGCAAACAAAATGGCCCTACCAGTGTCTGATTCGTGAGATTGTGCAGGATTTCAAAGTCGAGCTAAGCTTATAAAGTTCAGCCGTAATGGTACCCGAAGAAGCCAGTCTTGTCGTTTTGTTCGAGGCTACAAAACAGTTCGCCAGGCACGTAACTATCATGCCAAAAATATCCAACGATCCAGCGCATCACCATCAACACCAACGCCGATACCAAAGGTTCTTTTCAGAACCACCATTATTACCATAGAGAATTATTTGAAAATTTCCCATTCAAACGCGATTCTGTTGAATATTATTAGATTTAAATTAACGTCTCGAATTGAAATCACGACGCTCCGGTTATGTGACAGACATTACCCACCCATCTTTTTTTTTTTTATTGTGACCACGACTAACGGTTTAATATAGACACCCCATTTCAATATTTCTGAAGGAACAGAAGGTCGAGTTTGGAAAGTTTGTAACTTTCATTGTACTTAACCAAATTACACAATGTTCGCACTAATGATTCAGAAATATGATCAGGAATCTTCTGTTAGATTTGTAAGTATGTATAATTTACATGAATAAAGAAAAAATGATTTTCAGGAATCAATTATTATCTGTTCTTCCATTGGCCAGTACTACGCGACTTCCTCATGCTAACAATTAATTTCATCGTTAGCCATCTCCCTCACCAAGGCCAACAACGCCAACAAAACCGGTCCTTTTCAGGACCACCATCATTTTTGTAAAGAATAATTTGAAATATTCCTCGCCCAAATCACCTTTTGTCCGAAAATCCTAATGAGTATCAACATATTTGAAGAACGTGTTCCTTATGTATTCTACATCTCTCCGGTTATGTCGCAGACATTACCCACCCATCTTTTTTCGGAAGGATAAGTAATTAGTATGTTGTGAATATATGTGTCGCAGGTGCCGTGTGTTATGGTGGTACCGGACGGAACCGTTGGTCAGCAGACCGTCCTTGTCGTACTGGTCATAGATGCGACGTTTTTTCTCATCTGATAGCACTTGACATGCTTCGGAGATCTGTCTTAACGCTCTCTACTTAGCGCAGGATACGCGAAACCACTGCTAGCTTTCGAAAGAAAATTCCTAGCTGCTGCTACCCTATCAGTCTCTCTCTCGGCTGAGGACTACAATAGACCTTTCTTGTCAAAAATTTTTATGTGCGGAAATGCTTCGTTGTTCATCCTCGAATCGAGTCTGCGAATTCCCGCAGTGATTTGGTGCCTCTAACTATTGAAAAAATCAAAAATTGTTTATACTGCCCATTTCACCCAACATTCTCAAGCCTACCTTACCTCGTTTCCCCATATTATTACACTATTTGGATGAATTTCGCGTGGGGAATATGAAATATGAGTTCATCCATACTTGTCAAAATCTAAAGCAAAGTACACGAGACACGAATATTGTCAAAAAAAAATGTTGACGAAACTGCTTCAATACGTCAATCCTATTTGATTTGTATATGATCAATATTTTCAAGATGCCCTTATGCCATCAATACTAATGTTGATCAATCACTTAAGAGTCACCAATAATGTCGAACTACAAAGGTGTTCACATTTTTGTATGTAGGATTGCGGTTATCTCTTTCTTGAATGAGCATTTTGCGGGTCAAACCGTCATACTTATTTTCATCAAATGTTTATAATCTTAATTTCGTTGATATAATGTTCCGCGGGGTCGGCTAGCATGTCAAATTTCTTATGCAAAAACCATAATATTCAAAAAGCCAAAACGAAAATGTTCCCACCTTTAAGGTCTATCCGCACTATACCGATCCGATCCGATCCGACCCGACTTTTTCATCTTCGGATTCGCTCGGGTTGTTGATGTGATGGTGTTGGTAGCATGTCGGGCGTCCGACGCAAAAAAGAATCGTTGCCAACGATA
Organism: Topomyia yanbarensis; assembly: GCF_030247195.1. NCBI lineage: Eukaryota > Metazoa > Arthropoda > Insecta > Diptera > Culicidae > Topomyia > Topomyia yanbarensis. The sequence continues at coordinate 230,750 of NW_026683349.1, read as the reverse complement.
TTCCTCGAACAGACTCTCCGACTTTTTTCTGCTTCTCCACCGACCGGCTCGAACAGAGAGAGAGAGAGAGAGAGAACGTGTGAGCCAACCAAAGCAGGTAAAATGATTCTTCTGCTGGTGTGGGACAGCATGTTCGTCCACTCAGAAGGCAATAATATTAAATTTTCGTCAATCACTTTTGCTTCTACCCATGCTTGAACGGCTTGACCAGAGGCGCATATGAGATAGCGGACAGATTTGTTTTCCAACCGGTGCGGAATTGATTCTATGCCGGGATAGCTAGGATTTCTTCCGATTTTACTTTCAGGTTGTTTTTGTTGCCGAGCTGGATGTTCAAATTTGTTTATGAACACCGTAACGTAGGATATTTGTGCTATTTGCGGGTCCCGGTTGTATTTTGTACATCGGTAGGAAGAATGTTCTCGATTTGTTGACAAATATATCATTTTTGCTTGAAGCGAAACTGAGGCATGTTCTAACCCCGACTGCTGTTAAAATGCATGAAATGATAGCGTTTGGGTTTACAACCAGACTCAGTTTCGCGGTCAAGCAAAAACGGTCGAGAAAGGAGGCTGACAAAATCGGGTCAAAAAGCTGATCAAATCGGGGGCTGATCAAATCGGGTCTCCACCGTACCAACTTTTGAACAAAGTTTTCCTATTTAAGATTTGAAGATTGCGAAGTTTGTAGATGGCGCAAGATAATAATTGACTCTTCTTTGAAATCCAAGAGGGCGACTTCCTGTTACCTCAAAACGCTGGAGACAGTCATCAAAAATTAAAAACCCAAGATTAGAAAAATTTTTAAAATTTTGAAGCCAAGAAATTTATAATTTCAACGATTCCAAGCATTTTCAAATCAGAAAGACTGAGAATTCGAAAATCTAAAAATCAGAAATAAAAAATTCAAAATATTCAAATTTAATAATTTAGAAATCCAAAAAATTTAATATCTTAAGATTAAAAAATTTAAATACAGTGAAGACCCGTTTTTATCAGACCCTTGGTCAATTTTAGGCTGATAAAATGGGGACATTGATGGAATCGGGACATATATTTTTCTTTCTTTTTAAGACACCGAAGCTCTTAAAATATTCTTCTTTGGTCCCCAAATATAGCCTCATAACCTTTCCTGATTATTTAGCCTAAACTTCGCTTCGACGGTCTGACAGAGCAAAAGTTAAAAAAAATATTTTTTTTGCATATTTCGGATCTTTAAGATGAGAAAATATGCTCAAGAAAGGATTTACTCGAATTCAACTTGGCTCGTCTGCTAGAACCCATCAAACTACCAAGTATCATTTTTCATATGAAGCTGATAAAATCGGGCAAAAAAACTGATAAAATCGTGTGCTGATAAAATCGGGTCTTCACTGTATCTAAAAATTTAAGACTTACAGATTTTTAAACATAAAAATTTTAAAATTCAAGAATATAAAATTTTCAAAAATTGAAATATATGAAAATTCATTAATTTAAATTTTGGATTTTAAGAAATTTAAAAATTTGGATCTTTACATTTTTAAGAAATTAAAAATAAACTGATCCTTTCGTTGGAATAAAACGGAATCAAAAATACTCATACTCGTCATTCTCTCATTAGATTGCCAAAATTTCGCGGTCTGTGTAGGTGAGTGGTTTTTTAGGAAAATCACGATGTTGCTATTGAAGAATTGCAGATGGGGAAGTTCAAAGATGACGGAAGTTAATAATTTGCCTTAGCTGGAATTTAGTGCTTCTAGAAAACAGCAATGTTAAAACTTTATCCGTATGAATTTAAATCAAATAAAATTTGGAATTTTTAATTTATTATCCAATTCATGAACTTCAAAATTTAAGCATTTAAAAACTAAACAATTAAAAAAAATAGGATGTAACATTTTTAGAAACGTTAAGATTTTAAAAGTTCAAATCCAAAATAAAAATTTGGAAATAAAACAATTCGAAAATTTAAAAAGTTAGAGCGCTTAAAATTTTAAAATTAAAGATTTAAAATATTAAAAAATTAAAAAGTTAACACTTTAAATATAAAAAATATGAAAATTTAGAAATAGGGAAATTCAAAAATTTAAGAATTTAAAAGACCAAAAATTAAAAAATAAAAGAATTAGAAATTTAAAAATTGCAATATTTGCAAATATAACAATTTTAAAATTTAATATTTAAGAATTCAAAAATATTAAAATTTAAAGATTCAAAAATTTGAAAATTTATGAATCTAAAGATCCAAAAATTTAAAAATCCAAATATTTAAAAATTTAAAGATACAAAAATTTAAGAATTTAAAAATCTAAGAATTTAAAAATTTAAGAATATGAGAATTTAAAAATTCGATGATCCAAGAATTAAAAAATTTTGAAAGATTAAAAATTTAAAGATCTAAATATTAAAAATTCAAGATTGAAAAATTTAAGAATTCAGTTATTAAAGAACATTTAAAAATCAAAAATTTGAAAATTAAGGAATTCAAAAGTTGAAGAATTGAAAATCTAAAAAATTGTAAATTTAAAGATTTAAAAATGTGTAAATTTAAAAATGCAAAGATCGTAGAATTTGAAAATTTTATGATTTAGAAATATTAAAATTGAAAAGTTCAAAAATTTGGAAATTTAAGAATCTAAAGATCTAAAAATTTAAATATTCAAAAATTCTAAAATTTAAAGATTTAAAAACTTAAGAATTTAAAAATTCAGGAATTTGAAAATTTAAGAATTTGAAAATCTGGTGATTTAAAAATTCTAAAAGTTTAAAAATTTTAAGAAATATAAATTTAAAAATTCAAGATTCCAAAATTTTAAAATTTAAGAATTTGAAAATCCAAAAAATTAAAAATGTGCAGATTTAAAAATCTAAGAATCTAAACGCTTTAAATTTTAATATTTTAGGATATGAAAATTCAAAAATTTTAATATTTAAGCATATAAAAATTTAAAAATTGTGAAATTTAAAGATCTAAAAATTCAAAAATTTTAAAACTTAATTTTTTAAAAATTTTAAGATCTAAGAATTTAAAAATCTAAAAATTTATAAATTAAAAAATATAATGATTTAAAAATATAAAAAAAAATTCAAAGATTTTAAATTTTTAAATTGTTTGAATTTTCGGATTTTAAATTTTTTTATACTTTGAAATTTTTAAATTCTTAAATATTTAAATTTTAGTATTTTTAAATATTTAAATTCCCAAATTTTTAAAAATTTAGAAATTTCAAAATTCAAGAATTTAAAAATTTAAGAATTTAAAAATTCAAAAATTTAAAAGCTTAAAAATTTGAAAATTTAAGGATTTAAAAATTTAAAGATTTAACAGTTTAAAAATGTAAAAATTCAAAGAAATTAAAAAATTTAGAATTTAAAAATTCAAAAATTTAAAAATTCGGTTATTTAAAGAACATTTAAAAATTTAGGAATTCAAAAATTCAAAAATTTATGAATTTAAAGATTTAAAAATTTGTAAATTTAAAAAATCAAAGATCTTGGAATTTGAAAATTTTATAATTTAAGAATTCAGAAATTCAAAAAGTTTAAAAATTTAAGAAGTTAAGAGTTTAAAAATTTAAAGATCTAAAATCCAAGAATTAAAAATTCAGAAATTTAGAAAGTTTAAAAATCAAAAAAATTAAATTGCTTATATATTAAAAAATCCAAAAAATTATGAATCTAAAAGTTTAGAATTCTTAAAATTTGAAAATTCAAGGATTCAAAAATTTGAATATTTTGAAATTTGGACTTTTAAATCAAGAAATAAAAAAATTTGCATATAAAATTTAATAAACCAAAAAATTGTACATTCAAGTGCATCAATGTCCAATTTTTTTAAATGTTGTGCTTTTGATTGTTTAACCTTCCACATGTAAAGCCTCTTGCGTTCGTATGTTGAATGGCAACCTAAAAGGTTCCCTGTTCCTAATTAAATTTATTTCCATCTAACCGCAATTAAAGGAACAACATGCAAAGCAAGGAGGAAAAGTGGATTAACCCAAAGCGGTCCAGGGGCCAAGCGCACAAAGCCGTACATTCCTAAACTTTTACTGTCGCCAACTTGTTTCTCAAACCATCCGACTATTTACTAACGTTCAAAATCTCACTCCTAATTTTCCGATCTCCAAGCTTTGTGAACCCATTTTTTCTTTATGACGGAGGCTTCTTCATCTTCAAGTGCTACTGCCATTATCAATAGTTCTTCTTCTGTAAACTTTTCCTTTTTCTGTTTACTAGCTATAGTATTATAGGTTATTCTTTCAATTTATCACTAAGCTTTTCTCCAAAATGATTTGTTTCTTTGTTTTTACAACACTACTTTATGACTAAACGATCGACAACGGCCAACGCGAAAACGCCATCCGATTCAGTTTAACTACCATTTCTTCGACTCGAGCTTTCCAAGACACTCTCACATCAAGAATCTCGTAGTCATCATGGATTCGGCACTAACAAACCACAAACCACGTACACTGGTTAAAATCACTATTGCGCACAGGCTCGCTCAACGCTAGAATATTGTTCTGTTGTTTGGAATCCGTACTATATACCAGAACGGCGTTGTCACAATCGAGGCCGGCCTACGCCGGTTCATACGCTTTGCACTCCGACATCTTCCTTGGCAAGACAGATTTCAGGGTGGATTATCCTATAATCCTCGGACGCCTGGATCTTCAAGCCCGCGTTTGAGCTGTACGCAATAACTCTCTTTTGCGATTACCGTTCAGGAGAACCAACTATGATCGCCAGAGCGCTGTTACCGAAGTACAGTGTATTGTCAACAGTGCAGTGTGGCGACGGCTTTTGAATCAGACCTGACGAGGAATTCGATAAAAGCTAAAATAGGGGTGGGCGTAGTGTAGATGGTAAATCGATTGCCTTGTACGCAGCGCTCCTGGGTTCGAGTCCCGACCCCGGAAATAGGGTTAGAAATTTTTCATAAGAGATTTTTCTAGCCCGAAGAGGCGAATGACCTTAAGGTTAAAACCTCTATAATCGAAAAAAGCTAAAATATTTGCTATCCTGAAATGTAATTAGTTTAAGCAACCACCATTGAGGCCAAAGGGTCTGTTAGTGAAGATACAACAAATAAGGGACCATCAATATACCACGTCGACAATTAAGGGGAGGGTAGGGGTAACGAGAAAGCTCACGCTTGTCCATGGGGAACGGGTGGGGGTATTGAAAATGCCCACGTGGACTTATCATTATAATTTTGTCTTTTAAAAGAAAATGAAATAAATTTGTAATGTCATTCATGTGTGCGCTTACCTTCAAAGTTTTTCATGATTTTGAAATAGTCAAAGTGCCTATAACAGCATAGTATGTAATAGCAAATCATTAAAAAAAATCAGACGAAATCGTGCGAAACAAAATCTGATTTTTTTCTGTCTGAATCATTTGATTCAATCTTCTGTAACTCGGTCAAATACCTCTAGTTTTGGATTTGAAAGCGTGTGGTTGAAATTACGAGGCCAATTCAAGAATCCATACGTTACTTCAATTTTATGTTATTATGATGAATCTTTAATACATAAATATAAAAGATTATAATTTCGTTCAGAAATGAGATATTTCCATGAAAATTTTGCAAAAGACGGAAGCAGTGGAGGATATTCTGTGGTTGAAGTTTGAACGATTTTCATTGACCTTCTTCGTCATAGTAGTCTAACACAAACGAAAACTTTTTGTAAACTCCTTTTTTATTAAATTGCCCAAAATATGGGAAACTCCACGTAGACATAGTATGGCGGGCGGGGGGCAGATAGGGGTAAAGAATCGTCCACGGAGGGGAGGAGGAGGGTAGAATGACGGTTTTTTTGTCCACGTGGTATATGAACGGTCCCTAACAAATGAATGGCTGGCGTCCAAAAGGGGCCAACCCACATTTTTCCGAAATCGACATTTTTTGGTAGTTCTAAGTAATCCATGTGCTGCTATTTAAGAATTTTGAAAATAATTTTTAAATTTTTTGCTATTAGCAGTCAAAGTTGACCATGAAGGTAACCCCAGTACTAGGTAGGGGTTAGCCCCCCGAATTACGAAAATGCTCGTGAATTGAAAAGTAGTGCATGTAATGATCTTATTTTTTTAGGCAACATGGGTCAATAAACTACTAATAAACTAATGTATTTTTACAATAAAATCAATGTTAATTTGGAAATGCGGAAGTTTTTTTCATTTCCTGTAAAAAATTCAAAATGTGGGGTAGCCCCTTTCGGACGCCAACCATTCAAATAACAAAATTCATTGTAAGGTGCACGCTCCACAACGCCTTGATATACAATATATATATATATATATATATATATATATATATATATATATATATATATATATATATATATATATATATATATATATATATATATATATATATATATATATATATATATATATATATATATATATATATATATATATATATATATATATATATATATATATATATATATATATATATATATATATATATATATATATATATATATATATATATATATATATATATATATATATATATATATATATATATATATATATATATAGTTAAAAACTTATTATATAATTTTAAATTTTAAAAAATTTATTCACTACTAGCTTATTTGATAGTCACACTGGAACTGAACAATAATGTTCCCTAACGGCCTATATATAACTTCAGCCAGGCGATGCAACCAGCTGCGCTTCTCAGAACACCTGTTGTTGTTACTGTTTTCCTTAGAGCGCGCATGTTGTCGTCTAGCCCTGCTTCTAGTTAATTATCGCATGTTGTCGTCTGGGAACGATGCGTGTGAACCAGCTAACTCCTCCCTTCTTAAATAACTTTGCCATCAAAGTTTTTAATGCTTCTTTCTGATACCGGCATATTGATGTACTGATTGAGTTCCTTGAATCTTTCGATAGACAAATCTGGAAATGGTGAATTTGGAAGAGTCTCTGAAGTGGAGAAATTCGATAAAACTTTTGGAGTAGGTATCTCAATTGGGGCGGATGGTGATACATTGACATCTACGGTTGTTTTATTATATCTCCATGATAGTATGTACACAGTAATAATTGCCATAGAAATAACCAATATTCCAATACTGAATGATCCTATTATGTTAAGTTTCCATTTGAAGGAATCATTTTGTAAATAGACATGTTGTAGTATCTTTCTATGCTTCAATGTCAAGTTTCCTAAAAATTCTGGTGGTGGTATATCCACTAAATTAGTTTCGAAGACAGTTAATCCAGTAGTTGGTCTGTATGATTTACTACTAACTTCCATTACCAAATTGGTATAGCGACTGTTATCTAATTCTAGTTCACATTTTTCGAACTGAATTAGATATGATCCATTCAGTTGTTGAGTGACATTGCTGCAATTAGATTTAAGTGTCACATTCACATTATTTAACAGTATCCAGTCATCATTAATTCTTTTGATGAGTCCTTTTGAATACGTTTTCTCGTAAGAACAGTTGGCATGCTTGATCCGTACCAAATTAGAAATACATTAATTCGGGGATTTTAAATTATTAGATTCGCATATATAATTGTCGAGTTCATTTGCGCATTTTTCGGTTGATTCGTAGATATGTGTTCCATTGGTAAGAATATAATTGGATCTAACCAGCACTTGTTTTTGATTTTGGACAACTGAATCAATATATTCGTAATCGTAGGTCTGCTCAGATAGTTGGGGGACTTTAATCATATATATAACATGAGTTGAGTTCATTGAAACCTGAGCATTTGATTTTGATAATAATTGCTCGAACGATTTTACAGTAATTTTATGCTCTTCCAAATATTTTCTGATCTTTTCAAAATCCTTAGTATTTAAAATTCTGCTGCTTGGTATTCCATGTTTAGCTAATAATATAGCATCTTCAATCATCTCAATATAACGTTGGACGGTATCGATGTTTAATATAGCAGTAAGAAGGTTTATTTCGATGACATGCTGTTGTTGAGATTTGTTATCCAATTCCAAAAGATGATTTGCGAGCTGCATTGTATGTTGTATTCTGGAATTGATGGCTGCATTGATGAGAACTTGTCGATTATTTTCTTCAATAACATTATTCATTGTACTATTTATAATTCGTAAATCTTCCGCATCTGGCGTACCTGCTATCCATTTTAAAGCAGTACCTATACTGTTCCATCGTTTAAAACGTTTTTCTTCAGGACAAATTTTCAAATAGGTTTGATACAGGAAATAATGTTTAGTTTGCAATAATTTATATAATGGACTATTGATTGTTCTGTTGTTCAAAAATATGGAAAAGGTATCTATTATTGATTTAAAATGTTGGATTTCAATTGGATTTATAATCCTTATATATCCTAAATTGATTGTTGCTTGTCCTAGTGGTACAATGGCTATTGGATTTCTATTTAAATCATGAATTTTGATAGCAGCTTGTGCTATTGAGACGAACAATCTGAAATGTAATAAAAAGTTAAACAGTTTTGAACAACTTTCTTAAATTTGATTTATGTATTTTTCTTCCATTTGTATCTATAATAAAAGTTCTGTGGTTCTCTCTTATTTGGATTTTTTTATATCGTGGTTCTCTTTTTGAAATTGAATTATTTTTTTCATAGGCGAAACTTGATTCTGGAAAATCAATATACATTGGTTCACTAATCTTATTATCTTTTTTATGATACAGTTTGATTACTCTATCTAAATTTTTTTGTTTTTGTCTTGCGAAATCTGGTATGCTTAAATTATCACTATTAATACCTGTATATAGATTTTTTGGAGTATCTTTAGTAAATGAATGAATACTATTGTTATATTTATGTACTGCAATTTGTATTGCATCGTTAATTGGTAAATCTGAATTTGTATTTCTTGAGCATCTCAATATTTCTCGAATAGTTGAATGTGCTCTTTCAACTTGTCCATTTGTTTCGGAATGATTCACAGGAGTTTTAAAAATTTGTATTCCTAAATTTTTTATTTGTTGCTCAATGATTTCTGATGTAAAAGTTCTCTCATTATCAATTACTATCATACTGGGTACATCCCAATCATATAACAAATCAACTAGTGGGCCTTGTATGTCAACGATTGATCTTGATTTAATTGGTTTAACTTTCAAAAATTTAGATAACTTATCAATTGATGTCAAAAATGAATTGTTTTGATTATAAACAAAAATATCGATGTGTATAATTTCACCTGGATAATTTGGGATAGGTGTTTTTACTGGAAGATCTTTTTGTGGTTTTCTATCATATTTTTCAATTTTGCAAATCTCACAATTTTTTATAAACTGCCTAACTTTTTTATTCATTTTTGGAAAATAACATATTTTTAATAATTGCCCAATATTTTCGACAGCATTTCTATGTGCATATTCATGAGTTTTTCTAATGTGTCGAATTTGCTGATTTTCATCAATTATATCTTCAACCATTCTTTGAGAGAATCTGGCTTTCATTCTAGTTGGATCATATGTATTTTTATAAATTTCTTGAATTAAGCCCATTACTGGCTCAGTTGTCATGATTCCGTTTAAAATATTTGGCAAAAGGAATTCTTTTAATTTTTCAGATAGAAATTCGACAGTAAAATTTCTTTCTGTAAAAGTATGCCTTTTATGTGTTCCGAAATAAGTTGTAAATGAATAATTAGAGCTAGTGCCAATTTTAAATATTAATTGATTTTTGAAAACATTGATGGGTGATTCTGTTGAAGGGATATAACAATTGTCATCATTATCCGATGAATGTAACGTTGGTGTTAGAGAGTTAATTTGTGGTGAAGTTGCAGGAAGCTTTACTCTAGATAAAGCATCTGCAACAACATTTGCGCTTCCTTTTTTGTAGAACATTTCATAATCATGTTCTTCAATATAAGCCTTCCATCTTTTTAATTTTGCATTTACATTTTTGGGAGATATTGCGAAAGTCAGAGGCATGTGATCTGTACAAATTAAAATTTTTGCTCCATAAATAAAATTTCGAAGTGTATTCAATGCCCAAACTATTGCCAACATTTCTTTTTCATTAGTTGCATAATTTTCTTCTGTTTTTGAAAGTGTTCGTGAAATGAATGTAATTGGTCGCTCTCCATTATCTGTTTTTTGGGATAAAACTGCTCCTAGTGCTTTATTTGAAGCATCCGTTGTTAAAATAAACGGTTCATCGAAATTTGGAAAAATAAGAACATCATTTGAAGACAAAATACTTTTCAATATGTCGAAAGCTTTTGTAGCTTCATCATTAAAATTAACAGGAAAATTTCTGGATTCATTTTTTGAAATACGGCGATGGCCATCCTCCCCTCTTAATAACATTGTAAGCGGTTTTGCAAGTTTTGCATAGTCTTTTATAAATCGTCGATAATATCCTGATAAACCTAAAAACATACGAAGTTCTTTTAAATTGGTGGGCTGAGGATAATTTTTAATTGCTTCAACTTTTTTGGGATTTGGCATTAATCCATTCTGGGATACAATAAATCCTAAAAATTCTACATCAGTTTTGAAGAATTGACATTTATCTGGTTGGATACGAAAATTTGATTTTCTGAGTACTTCAAAAATTGTTTTAATATTTGTAATATGTTCGTCAAGAGTTTTACCAATAATTATTATATCATCAATATATACATAACAAATTTTTCCGATGTATTCTCTGAGAACATCATCCATAACCCTTTGAAAAATACTGGGAGCATTCTTCAAACCAAATGGCATTCGAACAAATTCATATTTGCCATTATTTATTGAAAAAGCAGTTTTTTCTATATCTTTTTCTAACATTGGAATTTGATGAAAGCCTGAAGCTAAATCGAGAGTAGTAAAATATTTATTCCTACCTAGATTAGCTAAAACAGAGGAAGTATCTGGAATAGGATAACGATCACTTATTGTTTTAATGTTGAGTTTTCTAAAATCAACAACAAGACGAAATTTTTTTATATTTGAAACGTCCATTTTTTTTGGAACTATCCAAATTGGAGAATTATAAGGTGATTTAGATGGTCTTATGATACCATCATCTAATAATTTTTTAATTTGTTTTTCGACTTCTGTCTTTAATGCTTGGGGGTAGGGATAAGATTTGGAATAAATGGGATTGTCATCAATAGTTCGGATCTCAGCTTTAACTCTTGTTGTGAAGGATAATTTTTCGTCCGGTGGTTGGAACAAATCCTGAAAAGTAGATATTAAGTTAATCAATTTTGTTTTTTTCTGTTGGAATTAAATGTTCATCTTGTATATGGATCTTGTTAACCTCTTGAAGTCGATGCTGTAATAAAGGAATAATACTATTGTTAATAATAAGCTGTTCATCTGATGTATTTATTATGGCACCTAATTCTTTTAGAGTGTCGTGCCCAATAATTGCATCAAATGTTCTGAGTTTATCCATATGGAAGAATTTAACATTTATATTAGAATATGGTTTAAATATTGGTGCTTGGGAATATTTAGTAATTTGTATATCTCCTGCAACAGATGATACGAAGAATGGTTTTTCTACATCACGTGAGATATTTGCAAATTTTGGATGAATGAAATTTTTGTTTGATCCTGTATCGACTAGAAATTTTAAAGGAGTTTCTTTATTACCATAATATAGAAAATATGGTAATGATGAATTTATTCTAAAAAATTCAATTCGGCTGAATTTTCATCAATTTCTGTGTTATCGTGCTCTTGATATTCAAGGCCACTGGTGTATCTCTCAAAAGAAATTCCATCATTGCAACTTTCTTCTGTTAAATATGGAATCTGTTCAAAATATTGATTTATATCAGGATCTGCATCGTAATTTTCATTTGTCTCTAGATGAAACTGTTTTGACTGATGATAATTTTGAGGTCTATTTGCATAGTTAATATGGCGAGACCTAATAGACTGATCAACTTCCATCGGTTCTGGTTTTGGTAAAAATGGATTTTTCGTTTGAGGTTTAATCTGTGGAATCAAATTTGAAGGAGGTTTAAAATATTGTTGGGGAAATTGTTGAGGGAATTGTTGAGGGAATTGTTGAGGTGGTTTCGGAAACATTCGTTGAGGAAATTGTTGTGATGGTTTAAAATACATTTGTTGAGGATTTTGTTGTCTAAACTGATATCCTTGGTTAATATTTTTTGGTGGCGCGAAAATTCTTGGAGGAATTTGCGGGGGTTTATAAAATTGATGTTGTGGATTTACTTTAGGTGGAATTTTTGGAGGACCTGATGAAAATGCATCAATATATTTTGGTTTGATCATATTTTTCCTATATTCAATATTTTGATACGTAATGCAATAAGCATATGCGTTTGCTAAAGATTCAGGATCATGATTTTTCAAAAACTTTCCCACGTCTCCATCGAGACCACGAATAAATGCGTCAATTGCCTTTCTATTATACATATCTAACATTGCACGTGAAGCTTCTGGATGTGTATATTCAGGGCAAGTTTTGATTTGTCCAGCAATAAGAGATAAAAATTTATTAATATCATCGAAGTAAACATCTAGAGGTCTACCTCTCTGTATACAATTCATTAGTTGGTAATCCAAGGTGGTTAAATCTCTTTTTTCACCGTAATACGTCAAAAGGGTTTTTTTAATTAAATGCCAATTGATGTTGACATTTGAATTGACTAAAGCGTTGTTTGCCTCTCCTTTTATTTTTCTTCGAATGCATGTGCAAATAGCGTAAAATTTATTTTTTTGCTCAACCGTACTTTGCTCTGAGGGTTGGTATGCTTTTACTAAATTGTCGACGTCTTTAACCCAATTGCTCAATTCATCTGATTTACCATTAAAAGTTGGTATATCTTTAATTAGATCTGGTAACTTTTCAATTACTGATGGATCGGCAATTGATCCATCAGGATTTTGGTATGTCAAAACCGGATCACTATAATCTATTTCAGCCGAAGAAGCGTTTACCGCTTCTAACGCTGACAAACGAGCTAAAATTTCCACAATTTGTGATGAATTATTTGGTGCTGTCATATTTTTAATCTTTAGATTTTTGAAACTATCAATTAAACTTTCGACCTCAATTTTTAAGACACAAATGAATCACTTTTTTAATTTATCACTGCTCAATCACTTTTCCTTATTTAATTAGAATTAAATTACTAACTAGTTAAATTTTTATTGGTATACAAATTGAAAATATTTAAAGATACTTACAATATACTCTTTATCATCCTAACTTCCAACTTCTATCAGGGGAAGTGCGGTTGCTATCCTTTATCGGGGCAATCACGTCTTGGGGTCAGGCACCAGAGTGACGTTCAATCCTTCCCGTGAAGTGACGGGATCCTTTTTTTCCGTTGCCGAGTTTTTAGCTGCCAATGGTGACTCGGGGCGTCCTTCTTCACAGCTGCTAGATGCGGTCAGATGGAACTTGTTTTCACTTTTCACTGCACTGTAACGTCGTGACTAAGAAAACTTTTCACTCTGGTCCCTATTCGGGCGCCAGTTAAAAACTTATTATATAATTTTAAATTTTAAAAAATTTATTCACTACTAGCTTATTTGATAGTCACACTGGAACTGAACAATAATGTTCCCTAACGGCCTATATATAACTTCAGCCAGGCGATGCAACCAGCTGCGCTTCTCAGAACACCTGTTGTTGTTACTGTTTTCCTTAGAGCGCGCATGTTGTCGTCTAGCCCTGCTTCTAGTTAATTATCGCATGTTGTCGTCTGGGAACGATGCGTGTGAACCAGCTAACTATATATATATATATATATATATATATATATATATATATATATATATATATATATATATATATATATATATATATATATATATATATATATATATATATATATATATATATATATATATATATATATATATATATATATATATAATATGTATCAATATATTATACATATCGAAAACATATGACGGCTTAAAATGTTAAATGCGCCGCCCACACCTCTGCGCGAATGGTGACATATCACCCTATTTCGTCGTGTTTTCTTCTACAAACAATTTATTTTACGTTATTAAACATCTAGAAGTTTGTAATTTAAAATTATATAGGATCACATAGGTTTCTACGACGTACCGATTTTGCTGTACTGGTTCACGAAACTTCTATAGTAAAATATATTGCGTAAGAGGCCTAAATGAAATTGCAAAATAAATACTAAAATAAGTCTTGTCTACAAACTTCGCAATCTGCAAATCTTAAATAGGAAACATTGTTCGAATGTTGGTATTTCCAACTTAAGTTTTCTAATATCCGCTCCGCATTCGGCGACTTTTGCTGAAAATTCCACATTATTCAATTTAAAAAAGATTCTGTTATATTTCAAGAAAAGGATTAGTTAACAAATTTTGTTTTGTTGGATTGGAAGAATTCTTTAACACACATCATTTTCGTGTTTTGTTTTATTGCTTTGAACTGGTCTATTTTTTTACATAAATATTGTTGATACGATCAATGCAAACAAAGAAGTTCGTTGTTTCAATAATAAAATAAGACCATTATTAGAATCAATAAAACGTTCGGTCGAATTAAGAAATATTAGGGTTCGACCATCATAGTATGCCCCGATAAAAACAATTAATGTTTAGTTGAATTGAAATATGCGCTGTTTGACCGCGAAACTGAGTCTGGTTGTAAACCCAAACGCTATCATTTCATGCATTTTAACAGCAGTCGGGGTTAGAACATGCCTCAGTTTCGCTTCAAGCAAAAATGATATATTTGTCAACAAATCGAGAACATTCTTCCTACCGATGTACAAAATACAACCGGGACCCGCAAATAGCACAAATATCCTACGTTACGGTGTTCATAAACAAATTTGAACATCCAGCTCGGCAACAAAAACAACCTGAAAGTAAAATCGGAAGAAATTCTAGCTATCCCGGCATAGAATCAATTCCGCACCGGTTGGAAAACAAATCTGTCCGCTATCTCATATGCGCCTCTGGTCAAGCCGTTCAAGCATGGGTAGAAGCAAAAGTGATTGACGAAAATTTAATATTATTGCCTTCTGAGTGGACGAACATGCTGTCCCACACCAGCAGAAGAATCATTTTACCTGCTTTGGTTGGCTCACACGTTCTCTCTCTCTCTCTCTCTGTTCGAGCCGGTCGGTGGAGAAGCAGAAAAAAGTCGGAGAGTCTGTTCGAGGAATATCGTTGGCAACGATTCTTTTTTGCGTCGGACGCCCGACATGCTACCAACACCATCACATCAACAACCCGAGCGAATCCGAAGACGAAAAAGTCGGGTCGGATCGGATCGGATCGGTCTAGTGCGGATAGACCTTTATATTTCTACATTCTGGTTTTGATGAATGAATCCTCACCGCAAGCAGAGCAAAATAAAATGTCGGCAACTGTCGCGTTCGGGTCGTTTCGTAAGCGAGATGAGCGTTTTTATGTTTCTGGATGGATATCAATCGGCATTAGAATATCTAGAGAATATCAACAAAGCACACATCCATAGGATACCACAATGGCTCTGTACCAGTTTTCTTTTGAAGAGGTAAGTTTACAGGAAACGTTTGCGAATATTGTACCTTATTAATACATAATTATTTCCAGATTGTCGAAAAACAATAACTACGCAATAAAAACCAAATTTGTTCACGTTACGCTGAAATATAAGTGCGTTTTATTGTTGGACCATGAAAGACTAAGCTGTCAACTATGGGCTGTGAGACTGCGCTTGCAAATATTTAAAAAAAAACAGCATGAATCAAGCCACTTCGTAATAGACTTTCTCGTTGTAACTATCAGATAAAGGTGATCGGTGAACTAATCGAAGCTTTATAGAACGAGTGACGGGAATCACTGACGGAGCAGCAGCACAAAATAAACCGTTTATTTACTGGACAATGAACCACCAGAATAATGTTGAAAACCCTCAGAATAAGAATAGCTTCTCTAGTAGTGGTGTGTATGTATGAATTACACATCGAAACAGATTAACACTTCGATCCGGGGGTAAGATATATTTTTGCGAAACTGTTTGTGTCGAAATAGAAATGTTTTTGATTTTAGACAAATCCAACTTGAATCGCGAATGGAAAGGTGTTCCGCTATCGTTGAAAGCATATACTCTATATCTGGTGGGAGTTGCCAAATCCAGAACACTGTCACAATGCAATACTCATCGATACTAGGCATGGCTAGTGTTCTCTCATCCGTCATCTTCTTCTGGAATGATTAATCTGGAAAGTAAATGTAAAAACCCTAGAACTCGTTCCTCTATCGGAATCAAAACATCATGCGAGAAAAGAAAAAGGAGATGGGTGCCGATAACGCCAATGTCACGTAAAATGCAAACTCTTTCGCAGTATAATTCCGACCCTTTAAATGATGCATAGATTTATATTATTGAGTAATTTTCAAATAGCTTGTAGAAATTCGTATCAGAGTTTTATATTTATTCTGCTCGTGAAATGTTTTGCCACTTAATATACTCGCTTTTCGAATCACGCTCTTGTTATTCTGCCTGATAGGAACACCATGCATCCGTTACCAGGTTCTTGTGGATACCATGGACCATGAAATAATCATGCAATCGGTTTCTAATCATTTTCAAACTGGTTGTGAATAAAAGAAATGTCCGTTTGTATCAGGTGAAGAAAGTAAGAAATTAAGAATTTCGGCTGGTTTAACTGGGAATCTTTGAACCGTTTTAAGCACAAGTAACTGCCTATAATCGCAAGTCGGTCCCATGTATATAGGGAATCCAGTAGAATATGGGACTGTTTTGCGATTATGGGTTGTTAACATGTATTTTCATAGACCAGTGGCAGGCCGAGTCGGGCGCATCTAGTTGCCAGGATGGTGTGCTATGTGTGTGGGACACATTTAGGTTCACTAGTCGTATGGGACGACAACACTGGAGATCAGAGTGTATGTAAAGAGAGTGAAGACAACTGTCATGATTATCTGTCAGTAATATTCCAAACGAACAAACAACCTCTCAAAATACATGGATTTGACTCGTTTGGAATGACACTGACAAATAATCATTGTTCCAATTTTGACAGTGTCGTCACTCTCCTTATATGCACTCAGCTGGAGATGTAGCTCGGGAAGTCAGGCTTGACTGTTCCAATTCACAACTAAGTCCGAAGATTATGCCACCTGGTTCGGTAATTTGAAACTACGGAAATCAAATGTGAATCGTTCGTTTCCCACTTGTGGTGGCGGAAAAGTGGTTCGGTCCGGGGAATCGTAATGGGCCAGCTAACGAAAACAAACATCGAAGCACAGCGAGTTGGTGTTAAAGCTCTATCTTTGATCCTAGTGCTGCAGGATTTTGCCAACATTTATACTATTTTTATTCAAAAAAAGTATCACGTGAACATTATGTATATGAACTTCTAAATTTGGTAATTGTTACGAATCACACTCGGCCTGGCCTTGGGTACAAGATAATAACTGCTTGATCTTCCACGAGCATGGTCCTGCCGGAGTGTTTGCCTCGCCCGATACCGGGGCAGCCTGTCCTGGCGAGGCTGCCTCTTGTGAATAGGAACCGCTGAACATTCCGATGAGGGTATGTCTAACGGTATTACCGACGGAGCCGATCGCTACACTACCAGCAGTAGCTGCGATTTGAACAATTAATCCAAGTGCCTGGTTGGGAGCTACCATTGGTGCAGCGACAGCCGAGTGTGACGCAGGCTGGACCATCGGCTAACTCGATTCCGGCGAAGTGGAGCGGCTGCAATTGGTGCGGACCTATGAAGCGATGTATATAATTTCAAAGACATCTGCAATGCGGAACAGTGCTGTGCCGGACAAGTGTGAATGCTAGCATTTCATTTGTATGAATGAAGCTTGGTGTCCGTGCACGGAACTGAAATGGATCGGATAGGTGTAAATGCTCTGTGACGCTTTGAGTGGCTTGATATACATAATAAACGGGTTCAACCTGCACGGGGGTTCAATTGCTCTTGGTCAACCATGGCAAGTGTCTGATTCACATATGACCTGACAAGCAGTCTAATCGTGTAGTACCTTATCTTCTGGCAATCCTATATTACTGGATGGCAAGGGAATGATTTGTTGGTAGTCAATTCCTGGTTAAGTTCCAAGCTTATATAGAAAATCAGAAAAAAAAATTAAACAAGATTTGACAGTAAATTTATTCACTCAATTGTTTAGATTCACTAGTGAATGTTGTATATTATGATTCACCACATTGATTGCAGTGTTGCCGATAATTTAATCTGAAATATTTAAAACAGTGCTGCCGAAGTGAATATTTCGTGTCCCACCATTCTTGATTTGGTGAAAATAATATTCAACATTCTTGCAATTTGAAATTTTTAAAAAATATTTCGAGATCAGGAATCGGTTTTCCACGAATTTGTTCTTAAAAATGTAAACTCTTTTGATTAAAAATAAGAAAATTGGTGGTTAGGTCGGACGAGAAAGGTCTATTAAGAAGAATCAAAACTGCACAGAGCCGGGAGTCTGAAAAATAATAAAACACCAAACTGTTAGAAGCATTTTATAATTTTTACCTTGCCAACAGCATTCGCGGCAGTATCTATACTATTTGGTAATTAATGTTTGAACTGATCATGGTGACAGTAGCTTTTACTAGCCCGCGTCCTTTTCCACAATTTCTATATAGTAAGACTTAATAAGAATGTAGATATATGGCATCTAGGTAAACATTACAATATTCTCCAATAAAGTTTGAATCGGTTGTGTCACTGGAGCCGGAATATTAACTAGAATCAGAATTCCGGCGCATTTCCAGCTAAACTTTGCTGGTCTGGTTGTTGAAAACTGGAAAATCCAGTTAGCGTATTTTCTCTTGTTCTAAACACTGTAATCACGTCGGAAGCCGTGCGCATGTTTCGTACAATGATGCGCTTTAATGCGCACTACTTCCGACGTGATGGATTAGCACTAAACACGTGAAAAAATAATTTTCGCTGGTTCGATTTTCCAGTTTTCAACTGTAACGATAATATCTGCTTCCACCTGTTATGTATAACAGTTTCGAAAAATAACATTTGTATCAGGTTAAAACTAGTTTCTTGAAAGCGTAACGATGAGTAACGCAATCAGAAGGTAAATTAAATAAACATCAGCGAGAAGCTGAGTATTCTTGGTCGAGACGTGAAGCGAAGCAGTTTGTTTTTTTAATTAGTGCGATAGCCGAAATCCTGGTTTTCTCCTGCGATCCGCCTTTGTCAGCCTGGATTGGTTCAGCCATCTTCAACCGAGGAAGCTCCGGATAAGTTGTTGAGGTAAGCTGGGGCGACATTATGGAACCATTTCGAATCGTCTTTTTCATACAAGCTTGCATACAATAAACCTTTCGTTTCGAGATGCGCAATGCCACCCCTGGAGTCTTCCAGAGTCTAGGGATCGGCAAACTTACAGTGTCAGTTTTGATATTGGCCTTAATTGCCAAGATACGGAAAAAACGCATTTAAAAATAAAAATTGTCCACGCGGGATATTCTTTTGTTCTTTTTATAAAGTAGTGTGATTTTAGATAATCGCGCCAGTGGCATCACATTTTGGGCTTTCATAGTGCACATCGTTAGTAGGGTGGTTCCAAAATAGTGATTTTAAAAATAATAAAATGAAACAAAAAAAAAATATGTATATAAAATTAAAACGCCATTTTCTTTGAAGGCTACGTTTTAAACTCTTTTGTTTTAATAGACGTATTGTTTTTTATTAACAAAGAAAAAAACGTGGATATAAAAGGTACTAAGAGTACCTTTTATATTCACGTCTTTCTCTTTTAAGACAAAACAAAGGATTGCTTTGGATTCAACTGACACATACGAAGTACGGAAGCCGCCAAAGGGTGAAAGCATTTAAAAGCAGGACTCAACAAGTGTTACAAAAAAAGATGGGTGGGTAATGTCTGCGACATAACTGGAGAGATGTAGAATACATAAGGAACACGTTCTTCAAATATGTTGATACTCATTGGAATTTTCGGACAAAAGGTGATTTGGGCGAGGAATATTTCAAATTATTCTATACAAAAACGATGGTGGTCCTGAAAATGACCGTTTTTGTTGGCGTTGTTGGCCTTGGTGAGGGAGATGGCTAACGATGAAATGAATTGTTAGCATGAGGAAGTCGCATAGTACTGACCAATGGCAGAACAGATAATAATTGATTCCTGAAAATCATTTTTTCTTTATTCATGTAAATTATTCGTGGTCACAATAAAAAAGGTGGGTGGGTATTGTCTGTGACATAACTGGAGCGTCGTGACTTAAATTCGAGACGTTTAATTACGGCTGAACTTTATAAGCTTAGCTCGACTTTGAAATCCTGCACAATCTTACGAATCAGACGCTGGTAGGGCCATTTTGTTTGCTACTAGCACGGAGCTGCACAAAAAAATCATTTAATGCAGTTAGTTCACGGAGACTGCCAAAAAGCTCGAATAGAAGCATGCGACTTCAACGTTTCTCTTAAACACATGCAATTGAAGCAACACTGATCACTAGAGGGATGGTGAGCGTACACGCACATTCGTTTTTGTTATACTGATAATAGCAGCAGAAAGGAATGGAAAAGCAGTGCACGAAACGAGCGAGAGGATAATTTAAATTTTTGTTCCGTGTGCAAGCTACTTCTTTCCACCCAACGTATTATGTTGCTTGTTGAAAATTTGTTACACATCTTAAAATGAAAGTTTCAGTTTAACTCTCACTAGAACACAATTGATTGGTCCTGAAAAGAACCGTTGCTTTTATTGTAATTTGCGCCCACTCCCAGCGGACACTGTGAGCCAGTTTGATTTCCTTTGCGAGAAAGTTACGTACTTGGCGCACTATTTTGTATCCTCAAACAAACCGACCAAGTAGGCAACACTGGCTTCATTACGGCTGAGTTTTGTAAGCGTAGCTCGACTTTTAAGTAATACACAACCTTACGAACCAGACGCTGGAATGTTAGCCAGCGGATTAGTTGCTCCGTTGCCCTTTAGTTGGGGGCGAAATACTGGCATTACGACAGTTCCTGATCGGTAGTTGGTTGCGATGGGCCACCAGTAGATGGGGCACTTTTTTGGACCGTCATCATTGCCAACTGCTTTTCTCCGGTGGAGTGGCAGCTTGCTAGTGCTTGAACGAATACGAATGATGAGAAAAACCGACCGACCAATATTCATATATGAACACACGAGAAAGCACTACTATCGCTCGTTTTCGTGCCATTCCTGTGCCTTTCCTTTCCGTTCGGCTACCAATACTAGCATAACCAAAACGAATATTCTGTCTTTCCATCGCCTTCAATCTAGTGGCCAGTGCTAGCAAACTTGCATGTTCAGTTTTTCAATAACAACATTCCAACAATATTTTCAAAGAATGTTGCAGATTTGAAAAGAAGGAAGGAAAAGATTTTCACAAATTTAAATTCTTTTGTGTTATTTGTTAGCGCTGATAAAGGCTATTTAGTTGGCTACTAGCAAGGAGCTGCACAAACAAATAGATTTATGCAGTTAATCAACGGAGGCTGCCAAATAGTTCGAATAAAAGCATGCGACTAGTGTACTTTGCACGTTCTATATTTTATCAATACTAGAGAGGATCAATAAAATAATTCAAATTGTAATAGCGACATGCAATTGTGGCAACACTGGCCATGGGATGGTGGGAGAATACGCACATTCGTTTTGGTTATGATGGTATTAGCAGCAGAAAGGAATGGGAAAGCAGTGCACGAAAACGAGCGAGAGAGGATAATTTAAATTCTCTTTCTTTCTTTCCACACATCGTATTTCTTATATAGCTTTCTGAAAATTATTTGTTATGCACCATAAAATGTAAATTTCAGTTTAACTCTTATTAGAACACAATTAATTGGTCCTGTAAAGAACCGTTTATTGTTTTATTGCGGGAGCATAATTCAGACGCACTCCCCGCGAACACGGTGAGCCAGTTTAATGTATTTGGCCTGAAGGCGCACTATTTTGCATCCTCGAACAAACCTACCAAGTAGGCATCGTTGGCTTCTCGGGGCATCATTACGACTGAGCTTTGTAAGCGTAGCTCGACTTTGCAGTCCTGCACAATCTCACGCTGGAACGATAGCCTACATATTAGTTGCTCTGTTGCCCTTTAGTTGGGGCGAAATTCTTGCAGGGCGACAGATCCTGATCGGGTTGCGATGAGGCACTTTTTTCGACCGTCGTCATCGCCAACTGCTTTGCTTCGGTGGACTGGCTGCTTGCTAGTGCTTGAACGAATACGAATGATGAAAAAAACCGACCGACAGATATTTATATAATCGCGCTAATATGCACTACTATCGCTTTCTCGCTCGTTCTCGTGCCGTGCATGAGCCTTTCCTTTCCGTCCGGCTTCTAATGGCCTAACCAAAGGAACATGCCGTCTTTCCCCCACCAACTGCTCTCGTCAAGCAACCCAATGCGAATAATCATAGGAACAAACATGTAGTGGACCTATATATAAACTTTTCATTATTTTATTGTTCGGTTGGTCCACCATATTGACGGCTCTGTGCGGGATGGGTTGAAAATTTTTTCACTTTTCCGAGTCGTTTTCGAAAGATTTTTCAAAACACTATGTTTTGTTATTAGTGCATGTTATACATACTTCAAATTTTAATACAGCATAGAGGAACATATTTTCAACAAATTGGCCTAAAAATCAAATCATTCTGTTAAGTATGATAAAAGTTATTAACGTTCAAAATCTGACGCGGCGCCGTAGCCGATATTTTGAAACGGGACCCCTATATTGAAAGCTTAAATGTATTCTACATTAAAAAAAATAAAAAGGGAAGCTGCAGTTAATTAGGTGACCCTAAAACAAAAGAGCATAACCAAGGTGAGCCACAATTTTTTTCAATACAATTTTAAATATTTATCGCGATTCTAAATTTGATGCTTGGGAATATTGTCGATTTTTTATTCGTTTCATATATATTTAAATTTTATTGATTTTAAAAGGCTCAAATGAGCATCTCAAGCGAACCTTTCCGCAAAGGATGTTCCTTTACGGAATGGGCGGAGCGATTAGATTATTTTTTTATTGATAACAAGGTACCGGAGGATGACAAAAAGGCTCATTTTATTGCCTTGTCTGGACCAGCTGTTTATACAGAATTAAAATTAATTTATCCCAATAGCACTTTGAATGCAGCATCTTTTAGTGATATTGTTACAAAATTAAGAGCACGGTTTGATAAAACAAAGTCAGACTTAATACAACGTCTGAAATTTAACAACAGAGCATAGCAGCCGAATGAATCCTTGGAGGATTTCGTTTTAGCCTTAAAGCTCCAAGCCGAATTTTGCTCTTTCGGAAATTTTAAAGAAGCTGCCATTATTGACAGAATTATTTCGGGTGTACCAATGGGTTGCGAAAAAAATTAATTAATGAAAACATGGTATCCCTTGAAGCGACCGAACGTTTTTTGACGACGTGGGAGATGGCGGATACGAACGCCAAAAGTTTCGCAGCAAACGTTCCGGTTGAACAAGACAGAATCGCTTCTCATAGTGATGTGAATAAATACAGCTCTCATTTAAACAAATTAAAAAACGTATACGATTCGGCAAGAAGGCATAATAATTATTCCAACGTGCAACGAAATGAAGTTCAGAGAAGTAATGTGAGAAGTCGACTAGGTTATTTTTTTTCATAAAACGTTTATTTGACACGGCATTTGCAAAAGCTTTTTTACGCCGGGGTTTTTTTTACATAACATGTTACAAAGGTTCTTAAGACTATCGACTAGGTTATATATAAAAATAAATTCCCTTGTAATAAGGATAGTCATTTCAAGCCAGCAGGATGGTATGAAAACGAGGACAGGAGGCGGTCTGATTATTCACAGATGATTTGCGATTACTGTGGTGTCAAAGGGCACATAAAAAGAAAGTGTTTCAAGCTAAAGAATACGCAGCGCGGCGGGGTGAAATTCGTTGATGATTTTGAACAATCAGGATCTAGTCAAGGAGGTTTAAGTAAGGTTTTCGGCAGGATGCGAGCGAATGAGTCGGCGAGTGACGAGGAAGATAGAGATACAGGTGACATACATAATGCATGCAACTTTCTTATATAAATAACATAAATAACCCTTGCATAGTAAACGTCAAAATTGAACAAAAAATGATACAAATGGAAATAGATTGTGGTTCGTCTGTTTCGGTAATGAGTAAACATCAATACTATTCAAGCTTTAATACGCCGCTTTTGAAAAGTTTCAAGAAATTGGTTGTCGTTAAAGGGAATAAATTGAAAATAGAGGGAGAAGCAAATGTTTTGGTAGAATTCAGAGGTAAACAAGCCCAACTTAAACTGTTTTTTTTATCTTAAATACGTTTATTTAGGCCCAAATGCTTTAGCTTAACGAGGCCGATAATTCATTTTTTTTAATTACATGTCACATGTTAGTGGGGGAAAGGAAAGCCGTATTTAGGGGCGGCTTGCTCCCCTCTTATGTAAGTAAAGGAAAAAGGTAGGAAGTCAGATACATATTGTGTAATTGACATCGTCGTTTGCTGATTGATCATTGTGGCGGATATGCACACTTTGTTGTAGTGTTGTAGTTTCCAGCCTGTAATCGCAGGGGCGAGGGGAGGGTCGATATTTCGGATAATTATTGGCACTCTGATGCTGTCATGATGTTCTCTATATCATCTGCATGTGAGGTATGTCATGATGTTCTGGGTAGACGGTTATCAAGAAGGGTATGCACTGCAATGCAATGCCATATTGTAGATGCAGGGATAGGTTGGTGAGATTTTACTGTGAATGAGAGAGGGGAAAATGTATTAAACTTGGACATCAATGGTTTTCAAAAAGATATAGATAAGAAAAATATGGGGGTGGTCACGGCTTGCCAGGACGTCCCGGACTGGCACATAGGGTGATCTACCTCGGGCCCGAAGGGAATCTATTAGTTGGGACCTGGCAACACAGTACTCTGTGCACAGCCAAACAACATGCTCGATGTCGTGGTAGCCGTTCTCACAAACACAATGATTACTTTCAGCAAGCCCTATACGACGAAGATGCGCGTCAAACGAGTAATGGTTGGACATGATCCTTGACATCGTACGAATAAAGTCCCGGTTCACATCCAACCCCTTAAACCAAGCATTCGATGATACCTTCGGGATAATGGAATGTAGCCACCGTCCCAGATGCCCATTGCTAAATGAGGTTTGCCAACTATCGAGCGTCCTCTGACGAGAGATACTGAAAAATTCGTTGAAGCAAATTGGTCTTTCGTAAGTGTCGCCCTCTAATGCGCCCACCTTGGCTAAAGAGTCCGCCTTCTCATTGCCCGCAATAGAACAATGTGACGGGACCCAAACCAAGGTAATCTGGTAAGATTTTTCAGATAAAGCACTCAGATATTCCCGTATTTTCCCCAGGAAATACGGTGAGTGCTTTCCAGGCTTCGCCGCACGGATGGCCTCAATGGAGCTGAGACTATCCGAAACGATGAAGTAATGGTCTGAGGGCAGGGTGTCAATGATCCCGAGAGTATACTGAATGGCAGCTAATTCTGCGACGTAAATTGAAGCAGGATCATTGAGTTTGAATGAGGCAGCAAGATTTTCGTTGAAGATACCGAAGCCTGTGGACCCGTTGAGAATTGATCCGTCAGTGTAGAACATTTTGGCGCAGTCGACTTGATGGTATTTGTTATAGAAAATATTTGGGACCACTTGTGGGCGAATATGATCCGGAATTCCACAAATCTCTTCCTTCATGGATGTATCGAAAAATACAGTGTGATCAGAAGTATCTAAGAGATGAGCACGGTTGACGTTATACGTAGAGGAATTGATGTTCTGTGCCATGTAATCGAAGTACAAGGACATGAATCGGGTCTGAGAATTAAGCTCGACAAGCCTTTCGCAATTTGCAATCACCAATGGGTTCAGAATATCGCATCGAATGAGTAATCGATATGAGAGGTCCCAAAATCGATTTTTCAGAGGAAGAACGCCCGCCAGCACTTCGAGACTCATCGCATGGGTCGAGTGCATGCAACCCAAGGCAATACGCAAGCAACGATACTGGATTCGCTCCAGTTTGATGAAATGTATGTTCGCAGCGGAGCGAAAGCAGAAACATCCGTACTCCAACACTGATAATATCGTTGTTTGGTACAGCCTGATTAGGTCTCCACCATGTTCCAGTTATTGTACGGAAAAAGTTGATCCTTTGTTGGCACTTCTGTTTCAGATACCTAATGTGACATTCCCAGGTACCTTTAGAGTCGAACCATACCCCGAGATATTTGAATGTTGAAGCCTGAGCAATAGTTTGATCCATTAATTGAAGCTGTAGTTGCGCTGGTTCACGCTTTCTAGAAAATACGAATAGCTCAGTTTTCTCCGTGGAGAACTCGATACCCAGCTGGAGAGCCCAAGCAGACAAATTGTCCAAGGTATCTTGCAGTGGCCCTTGCAAGTCGACGGCTTTAGGACCTGTAATAGAGACCACACCGTCATCTGCAAGCTGCCTTAGCGTGCAGGAATTGACAAGACATTCGTCAATGTCATTCACGTAAAAATTGTAGAGGAGAGGGCTTAGACATGAGCCCTGGGGAAGGCCCATGTAGCTAAATCGTGATGTCGATAAATCGCCATGCGAGAAATGCATTTGTTTTTCAGACAACAGGTTTAGCAAAAAGTTATTTAAAATTGGCGAAAGACCATGCTGGTGCAACTTCTCATAAAGAATGTTGATCGAAACTGAATCGAAAACCCCCTTAATATCCAAGAATACTGATGCCATCTGCTCTTTGTTAGCATATGCCATTTGAATTTCTGTTGAGAGCAACGCAAGGCAATCGTTCGTCCCTTTGCCTTTGCGGAAGCCAAATTGTGTATCTGACAGTAAGCCATTTGTTTCGACCCAATTATCGAGGCGAAGCAAGATCATTTTTTCGAATAACTTCCGGATACAGGACAGCATTGCAATCGGACGATACGAATTGTGGTCGGAGGCTGGTTTTCCTGGTTTTTGGATGGCGATGACCCTCACCTGTCTCCAGTCATGTGGGACAATGTTACCCTCAAGAAACCTATTAAATAAATTCAACAAGCGTCTTTTGGCAGAGTCTGGCAGATTCTTCAACAAGTTGAATTTGATTCTATCTGGCCCCGGGGCTTTATTGTTACATGATAAGAGAGCAAGTGAGAACTCCACCATCGTAAACGGTGTTTCGTTCGCGGTATTGTAAGGCGACGCGGCGCGGTAGATTTTCTGTGCCGGGGCGGAATCCGGACAAACTTTCTTGGCGAAATCGAATATCCAACGGTTTGAATATTCCACGCTCTCGTTAGTACTGTTTCGGTTTCGCATACGTCGGGCCGTGCCCCAAAGAGTGCTCATCGATGTTTCTCTTGTTAACCCGTCGACAAACCGGCGCCAGTAACTGCGTTTCTTAGCTTTCATTAAATTTTTCATTCGCTTTTCTAATATCGCGTACACTCGATAACTAGCAACTAACCCGTCGTTCCGGAAGGTTTTATACGCGGCAGCTTTCTCCGCGTACACGTTTGAGCACTCTTTGTCCCACCACGGGTTGGGAGAACGTTTTTGGGTGTTCGCGTCGGGTACTCGTTTCGTCTGAGTTTGAATCGCGCTATCGAGAATCGAGTTGGACAAAAACTTATATTCTTCCTCCGGGGGAAGTACCTGTGTTGAATCGATAGTTTTGGATATCGCAGCAGCGTAGCTCTTCCAATCAATGTTTCGTGTGAGGTCATAGGGAACATTGATTGGTGCCGATGGTCTTGAACCAGTGGTGATTGCAATTACAATTGGTAAGTGGTCACTACCGTGGGGATCAGATATTACCTTCCACTTGCAATCTAACCGTAGTGATGTCGAGCATAAAGATATGTCCAGTGCACTTGCTTGCGCAGGTGGTCTAGGGATCCGTGTCATTTCCCCTGTGTTCAGAATTGTCATATTGAAGTTGTCACAAAGGTCTTGAATTGTCGAAGATCGATTATCGTCGTATAGACAGCCCCACCCCGTACCGTGAGAGTAAAAGTCTCCAAGAAGCAGGAGGGGCGAGGGAAGGTGTTCAATCACGTTGGAGAATCTTCGATATCCCATCATGGCCCTAGGAGGAATGTAAATAGAAGCAATGCAAAGATCTTTGCCTTTGATTGTTGTTTGACAAGCGACAACTTCAATGCCTGGCGTCGAAGGGAGGTTGATTCGATTGAAGGAGTAGCACTTTTTGATCCCTAAAAGTACCCCCTCATATGAGTCTTCTCGATCCAAGCGGATAATGTAAAATCGTGGAAGTTGAGGTTTATATTAGAAGTTAGCCATGTTTCACATAGGGAAAATGCAACGCAATGATTGTAATTTAGCAAGTGTTTTAATGAATCGATTTTGGGGATAATACTTCTGCAGTTCCACTGTAAAACAGTGATCAGATCCCTGATTCCGTCTAATAAGTTAGCCATCGAAGGATACGATCGCTGTTCAGTCAACTGTTTAAAAATGTTCTTACTGTTGGTAGAATAGCAACCAGCAAGCTTTTCATAGGATCGGTAATGTTGAAAGCTGTGAATATCCAGTCCACAATGTCAGAAAATTTAAGGAATCCCGTTTTAGGGTGAGTTTCTGACTGTAAAATTGGAGCACTTGGGATTTTTGGTGCCCCGGGGAGTGCTGGGAACTCCTGGTTGTATCTCAATTTCCCAAAACCAGGAGGTATTATCTTCGGATTTGTACCAGCACTTCCAGTTGATGAATTATTTTTATTTTGTACCCTTGTTTGGGACAACCTAGGACCCTTACGAGGAAGTTCAGGTGAGTTTTGATTAGGTCTTTTCCTAGAGTTTCCAAGCGGAGCCAAAGAATGCCCCTCGCAAGGGTCGTTAGAGGCGTTATCGTCAGTTGGCAAGAGAGCGAATGGGTTTTCGGAGATAAGTGGAACAGCTCTTTTAAGCATTTCTGCGTAAGAGCGTCTGGAGCGATCTTTGGCGGATCGCTTCAGTTTATCCGCGCGAAGTTTGTACGTTGGGCATGTCAAAAGTGCATGCGGATTCTCCCCACAGTAAACACACTTCTCAGCGGGCCTACTGCAAGTATCATCCGCATGGCGTTCCCCACATTTACCGCACCGTTGCTTGTTGCTACAGTAGGTGGCCGTGTGACCTAGCTGCTTGCAATTGGAACAATTCATGACCCGCGGTACAAACAGGCGTACAGGTAGACGAGCTCCTCCCACTTCAACGTAGCTCGGAAGTGCAGATCCGGCGAAGGTTACGCGAAACGAGTCTGATGGATAGTAATTACCATCTTCGATGGACTTTGAGTGCAATTGCTTGCACTCCAAAATCTTAACTGATTGAAGGTTAGGGTCCTTAAAGCGGCCAGCCCCATCATTCATCAGATCATCGACAGTTAGACCCGCATCACTTACCACACCGTCGATCTCCACATCACGAGAAGGGATGTAGACGCGATACTCCAGCGTAAAGAGGCTATTGCTAACGATATCATTGGCCTGTTTCAAGTCAGTAACGACTACGCGCAGTTTATCTGACTGAACCTTTTTAATCTCGGTTACGGCCGAGTAACGTTTTGTCAGCTCCCGTGCAACAGTTATGCTGTTTAACGGTTTATTTTTGGGCCGAAAGTATACCACCCAAGGACCAGCGGATCCATCCTGGTAAACCTTGACTCGGGGGGGGGGGCTGTGAGACATTGGGGGGAAGTGGATCGACCATAACATTATCTGTCTCAGTATCAGATATATGTTCTTCTTCCCCATAATATTCGTCTTCGGAGGGCGATCCTTCTGTTTGTTCCATTTTGTTGCGGGAGCAACACGCTCGACCGCACTGTTTAACTTAAATCAAAATAAAAAATCAAAAGCAATAAAAAGAAAAAAAAAATCGATAAGAAAAGTAAAAAACAAAACACTTCACCAGTTGGTTCCTGACGAGCTGGTAGGTGAATTGATCCTTCGTTTGTTTTATCCGTCACCCGCGTGACCTTCACACAATAGAGCTGATATAGCTCGTCTAAACAAAGCCGTCTTTCAGGCAAGAAAACGGTTTAGTAACTTCACTGCACCGATATCGCAGGTAATAATAATCACTCGCGGGACTGTTTATTACTAATGCTTTACTGCAGCCTCTGCCACAGCAAGCACCTTCGTACTACCGAAAAAACTAAACCACACCGGAGAGAACAAAAAGCACTTGTTTCCCGGTACAAAGTTGGGTTACGAATGACTTAAACTGTTGGTTTTTCATTGCGATAATGAATTCATTCTATTGTTTGGGAGAACTTGGATGGATTTTTTTTTTCTTGGAATGGAGACAATATTTTCTGAGCAATGAAATAATTAATAATTTGATTGATACTAACAGTGATGAAATCGCTACAATATTCAAAGAAAAGTATAGTAATGTATTAATACAAAATTTTTCGGAACCAATCAAGGGGTTTGAAGCTGAACTAGTACTGAAAGATGGGAGCCCTATTTTCAAAAAAGCCTATGACGTACCCTACAGACTTAGGGATAAAGTATCTGAATATTTAGACAAGTTAGAACAAGAAAAAGTTGTAACACCGGTGAAAACAAGCAAATGGGCTTCTTCGGTGGTTATAGTAATGAAAACAATGAAATACGATTAGTAATCGATTGCAAAGTATCTATAAATAAATTATTAATTCCAAATACATATCCTTTGCGACCGCTCAGGATTTGTTTGCCGGTTTGGCGGGGTGTAAAGTATTTTGCTCTTTAGATTTACAAGGTGCATACACTCAATTGTCATTATCAAACATATCAAAAAAAATTATGGTTATTAATACATTAAAGGGATTATACACTTATAATAGAATACCACAGGGAGCCTCGTCTAGCGCTTCAATATTTCAACAAGTGATGGATCAAGTTCTAAATGGAATTGAAAATGTTTGCGTTTATTTAGATGATGTTTTAATAGCGGGTAAAAACCTTGATGATTGTAGACATAAACTTGATTTAGTATTGGAGAAGTTATCCGCTGTAAATATAAAAGTTAACTGGGACAAATATAAATTTGTTGTGCCTAAATTACCATATTTAGGACACATCATTAGCGATAAAGGGTTATTACCATGCCCTGATAAAATACTAACTATACAGAAAGCAAATGTACCACAAAATGTGACGGAGCTCAAATCGTTTTTGGGTTTAATTAACTATTATAATAAGTTTCTGCCTAGACTATCTTAAAGTTATATCATTTATACAATTTATTAAAAAACAACGTGAAGTTTGTTTGGGATGAAAACTGTGATAAAGCATTTCACGAAAGCAAACATTTGCTGCTAATTGCAAACATTTTAGAATTTTTTGACCCATTAAAGCCCATTGTCGTAGTAACAGATGCCTCAGGCTATGGGCTTGGGGGAGTAATAGCACACGACATCGATGGTATAGAAAACTTATATGCTTTACTTCGTTTTCTTTAATTCCAGCACAAAAAAACTATCCCATTAATCATTTAGAAGTCCTTGCTTTAGTGTGCACAATAAAGAAATTTCATAAGTCTCTCTATGGAAAAAAAATTAGTTTATACAGACCATAAACCATTAGTTGGAATTTTCGGAAAAGCGGGTAAAAACTCGATATATGTGACAAGGCTACAAAGATTTATTCTGGAATTATCCGTTTATGACTTTGAGATTCACTACAGACCTTCTTCCAA
The DNA here is from genome assembly GCF_030247195.1 of Topomyia yanbarensis. NCBI lineage: Eukaryota > Metazoa > Arthropoda > Insecta > Diptera > Culicidae > Topomyia > Topomyia yanbarensis. Next base: position 199,105 of record NW_026683349.1, on the reverse strand, counting down.
AATGGGGAATGCGGACTTTTGTTCCCGATTTCCGTTGAATGAAAATATCCTTAAAGAGTTAGATGAAGAAATGATAAGGAGTATAAATTTTGGAAAGGCTATCCCCATAGATACGACAGCGATTGCTAACATGACTAAGACTGACGAATTCCTCCAGAAAATAATAAATTACATGCGAAATGGTTGGCCAAATATACTAGACAACCGCCTTATCAACGTTTTTTCTAATCAGCATGACTTAGAAATCGTTGACGGGTGCCTGTTGTACCAAGACAGAGTAGTGATACCGCAGCAGTTACAAGGCTGTACATTAAAACTCTTGCATGCTAACCATGCAGGCATGGTAAAAATTAAACAACTTGCCAGAAAATTAGTGTACTGGTTTGGAATAAATTCCGACATAGAAAAGTATGTGTCGGCTTGTGATATTTGCAACAGTATGGCCATAGTATATAAACAGAAAATTGAGTCTAAATGGACACCAACTACAAAGCCTTTCAGCAGAATACATATACTTTTTCCATTTTTCGTCACACACATTCTTATTAATAGTGGATAGTTTCTCTAAGTGGGTAGAAGTAGAGTGGATGAAGAGAGGCACAGATTGTGCTAAAGTACTAAAAAAATTAGTAGCATTTTTTGCTCGTTTTGGGTTACCAGATGTGCTGGTATCGGACGGCGGTCCTCCTTTTAATTCGTACAGTTTTGTTGATTTCCTAGAAAAACAAGGAATTAAAGTTATGAAAAGCCCACCAAATAACCCCCCTAGTAACGGGCAAGTAGAAAGGCTAGTTAATGTTGACAGTGTACAAGTGGGGGCAATATATTTACCCGGCGCCACTACGCTGCAACCAGTTCAGCAGTGAGTGCAAACAAAACAAAGCAAAATCCATTCCGTGTAAAACAGTCCGAATAATAAAACACGTTTGTCGGTACGTCGGTACGAGTTGTATCTTCTTTCACAGATACCGTGAGTTCCCCGAGTTGATTCCGTCTACGATCGATGTTGGCCTGTCCACTTCGCTACCTGTTGGGTGTCCGCCGGTTCATCCCACAGGTCATGGGCACAGGCCGTGTGAGGGAACAGAAAAAGCTAGTGCCATAGTGCGTGGAATTTTTTTCCCAATTGAGGTTATGTCGCTCGGCGAATAATCAGTTGCAGTTGGACTGTGTGCTACGTTGTAATACATCTAATCATCCATCTCTAACTCATTCAAATTAACTACCTCGGCTCGGTACACGCCTTAGCGAAACCGTCCATATGGTTCGCATGTGTCGCGAACGCCGAGAAGCACCCAGCAAAAGCAAAATATATTCAATTGTTTATTGATAGAACCTTTCGCTTTACAAGCGTTTTTTCCTCCGTCCAGTGCTATCTATGGGCACACACCCTCTGCCCGAGTAGCGACCAATTCTAGGTAGCCTTTCTGTCTCTCTCCAATTGGCTTTGCCCAAAATAACCAAAATACAAAAATGTCGCGCAACATGTCAGCGCATATAAAATAAGCCTTGAGAATAAATAAAGAGCAGTCTTATATTGTACTGAGACAGTAATTTACATTACTTCGAAAATCCAGTGATTTTCCGGTGTCCCCCGTCCAACGGTAAGGCCCGGAAAATCCCAACGCAAGCACTCGGTGCAGTGCAAAGAAAAGGTAGCATAAAGCTACCAAATGGCGACCGTGACAGGACACTAGTACAAATTTATATTGAAAAATAATAAAACATTCAAGTGAAAATGAAATGGGTAACGATCAGACAAAACCCACAGTAGTGACGCACGAGCACGTGCTAAATGTGATAACCGCGGCAACAGCAAATACAAACATGGCAGCGAAGGAAACGGCTTCGGCACTGAACATCCTGGCATACGGATGCGTTATAGCCGGTGTAGCTGTAGTGGTGCATCAAATCTATAAACTAACAAAAAAATACGAACGATTGCGCGCCGAGCGCGAAATGCAGCGAGCTTTATCGCTTAATTCAATTACGGCCAACAAACCGATATGAACAAAAGTGCAATAAGTGAAAAAAAACAAACAATAGCTATACAATCAACTGTAGGCGAGTCCACTGTCTTATGCCGACAGGCGGGTACCTAGAAGACCACTTGGACGACGAAGAGGAGCGGAACAACTGAAATTCGACACCACCAGTGAATGCTCGACACCATCAAGAACATCAGCAGTAATGGCAAGGCCGTTCATCGACGAGGTAAGCGTACAAACGAAAATAATTTTATGATAGTCAAATGTTAGGGTAACAAAAATTATAGACAAGTTAACATACGTTTCAAATTTTTCTAAACACATTTTTTTTGCGTGTTCATGCAAAGGTAACGAGAAATAGACTCGCACCTTTGCAGGATACAGCTAAATTTAAATAAGAGCAAGGGCAGGGCTAGAACCCTACAAGATATTCTAGAGAAAAAGGAAGAAATTTCCGATCTCTATAATGAATACAAAAGCAAATTAAATAAATTAAAACATCGGATATCGCACGATGAGTGGAACATCGAATGCGATAAGTTTCTAAATTTAAAAACAAGGTACCAAGCATCATTAGAGATCTTGGATACAACACAAATATTAAAGAAAACTACTTTAAAAACTCTAGCTAAAACAGCCATATTTTGCAGACGGCTATCGGCAGGTAAACCAAAAATGCCTGACTTTGATATTAAAACTGCGACAGCCATCGTGCAAAAGTACTATGGAACTGCTGACGGGTTGGAGGCATTTATCGACTCGGCTCAGTTACTAAAAGAAATGACGTCGGCAGAACATATGCCGATGGCAATAAAATTTCTTAGAACTAGATTAACGGGTAAGGCAAGACTTGGCCTACCCATTAACTTAGTATCAATTGATGCACTTATAGCGGATGTAAAAGCCCGCTGTGCATCAATCAAAACCCCAGATGAAGTTCTCGCTAAATTGAAAATTTCACAACAGCGAGGATCTCTCAACAAATTTTGTGATGAAGTAGAAGAATTAACGCTTCAACTGCACAACACTTATATAGAAAGGCAAATTCCAGGTGATGTAGCAGCTTCAATGGCTACAAAAGCAGGAGTTAATGCTCTAATTCACGGTTTAAAAAACCATGAAACACGTACTATACTTAAAGCAGGAATTTTTTCCTCAATAAAAATAGCCACACAAAAAGTGTTGGAGAACTCGGAGCACGAAAGCCACAGCGTACCAAATGCACAAATCATGCATTTCCGGCACCGTCAACACTACGATCGTGTTGACAACGCACGAAATTACCGTGGCAATACGCGTGTTAGAGATTTTGACAGGCGACGTTCCAATGCATAAACTAACCGATATAACACATATGGTAACATGCAGCACTATACCCCCAATAATACACAAGCTAACCGATTTAGCACAAACGGGAACACGCAGCAATTTTACCAAAACAATAGACGAGGAAGAAATAATTCGACTCCTCAGCATAACAATTACCGCAGTAGGTAAGGTCAGGGACGATATATATATATATATATATATATATATATATATATATATATATATATATATATATATATATATATATATATATATATATATATATATATATATATATATATATATATATATATATATATATATATATATATATATATATATATATATATATATATATATATATATATATATGTCACTGACTCAGCACCAAGCAACCTACCTGATCAGCCAACAGCGGGCCAGTTCCAACAACCGCCCAACCATCCTTTTTTAGGAAACGGGCAGTCTACACATTAGCTGCCTCGAATTTCATAAAGCTCAAATTGAACAATTCGAGCAAGATGTGCACTTTCCTGGTCGACTCAGGAGCTGACATATCACTCATTAAAAGCGAATGTATCTTGCCAGGTACAAGCATAGATACAACTCGCAAATACAAACTAAAAGGGATTATTCCTGGTGAACTGCAGAGTCATGGAATTACCAAATGCATTTTTTACATGCAAGACACACCTATTGAGGGTACTCTGCATATAATTAACGATGATTTTCCTATACCAACCGATGGTATTATTGGAAGAGATTTTTTGGCAATATACCGATGTTCGATAAATTGTGATGCATGGTTGCTGTCAATGAATGTACATAACATAAATATAGATATACCTATACACAATAATCTAGGTGGCTCAACCTGGATACCAGCTAGAGCAGAAACATATAGAATAATTAATAATTTTAACCCAGAAGGAGACGTTGTGTTAATTGCCTCAGAGATCGCTCCTGGAGTATTTAGCAGCAACGCAATAGACCTTTCTCGTCAAAAATTTTTATATGCAGAACAGCTTCCGTTTTCATCGCTGGATCAATTCTGAATACTGTCACGTTAATTTGGTGTCTCTAACTATTGAAAAAATCAAAAATTCTTCGAGCTGCCCATTTTACTCTGTATTCCCCTGTCCTATTTTACCTCGATTCTCCATACTTTTCCACCATTTGGATGAATTTCGAGTGGGGAATATGAAATAAAGTTACGGCGGGTAGCCTATAACATAGTTCCAGTAGCCTGCCGCTAGCCGGCAGCTGTTTTAATCTGGCTATTCGCCGTTTCGTTTACTGGGTATGAACTCCAAGAGTTCATTCCAATTTGTCAAAAACATTGTTTTGACGTAGATGAACCCCAAAACAGTGTTGCAGAATATACCGATTTATCGATATTTAAACCGATTTTTAATTTCAATTCCAATAAAGTTACTAAAAATACCGACTTCTTTTTTCTTACCAAAAAATCACGATTTTCATATTATAAGATCAACTAATATTACGTACGGGCCTTTTTAGAAAATGTCTTCACCTTTCCACATCAAATCATCCGGAAATTGATTCAGAAATCTGCCAGGTTACTATCAAAATTTCAAATGAAGCTCAACAACCGATTCTGAAATTGATTGAGCTCGGTAGGTTTGATTACATAACATTAGAATGATCTATAATCTAAACCAAAAAAATTGCAGGTAACTTTTGGTTAGCATACATCTTCACACCGATAAATACCTATTTTTTATTTAGAACTATACCGATATTAGATTTGTTCCAGTACCAGTAGAAAGTGGAAGTACTCCGGAGCAAACAGAGAGAAAATCGTTCCTATGTTCTCTTCTCTTTTTTCTGCTTCCGTTAGCAAACCGGAGTAAAAAGGAAGTATTTTTTGCTTCTGTTTGCTCCGGAGCAACTTCTGTGTACTAGAGCAAACCTATTATACAAACCATCTGACAACGCTGCTCTAAACTGAAAAGTGCTCTTAAAACATCGATGACATCTTTTTTGTTTGTTCTGTTTTCTCTACCTATCTGATGTGTTTCATCCTGTCAAGGAATCCAAAAACATCAGCTGTCTCCCGTTTCCAGAGAGTTCGCCGACCAGTTTTGCTTTCAAACTGAAGAGAAAACTACAGTTTAACTTCACCAGGCACAATCATCAGAATGAGATGCAGGAAAATATTAACCCAGAATGGTTTCATTTTACCGTCCAGTTGGAGATTCATTTCACAAATGATAATCGTGTATGTCGAAAAGGTTTTGTGCAGATCTGCGAATTCGGTTTTTGTGGAATAATTCGACCAAGGGCTATGATGTAGCAGCGGTCAGAGTAGGTCCAATCATACGGCTTCATCCCACCCCGAAAGCAGATGAGCGCTGGGGAATGTTTTCAGCCACCTGGAGGAGGAAGTTCAGCGCGGAAGAAATGTTACCAGACTTCACCGATCTGGTATCTGGACTTTTTTGATGATCTCATAGAGATTGTGTGTGCAGATGGGCGGTTAAAGTTCTGGGAGGGAAAGATTTGTAACTTTAAGGTAAATTGTTTGGAGTCATTTGTTTTTTATTACAACTATTGACGGACGTTTCATTGCAGGATATATATGAAGCCGAAAACACCCACAACAATGGGGTAACTAACATAAACCTCGCCGGTGACGGAGTTGAGTGAACGAATCGGTTTTCTGAGACTGGAAACGTACACGTATGGTTGTCAGATCTATTGGGGATTTACGTCTGTATATGGGCGAAGTAAGTTCTATGTTTCAAGCAATTTTTTAAGCTCACCTAGGGCGCAGACAGATTTTACTTGTTCTTTTAAAATACTGTATATTCTAAGTCATTTAATTTTCAGTCTGTAATGAGTATGTCATCAAGTGCCTTAATTCTTATTCTTTTTAGCTCACGTACGCAGCGGTTCGGCAGGAAGCATTTCAGCAATCCGCCGGATCAAATCCGTCCACAGCTTTCTCAGCTCAACATCACGCATCCGAGGAGGAGCTTCGATGTATCCTAGAGTTTCACCAGCAGGGTTACCGGTGACATGTTTGGAAGTGGCGGGCGGTACAGTCATGACTGGCAGCCAGGGCCACACTGTTAACGTGTTCCGGCTCGATAGCCACCTATTGCAGTTCACCCTAAACGGCCATTGCGGTCCTATTACATGTATTTTCATAGACCAGTGGCAGGCTGAGATGGGCGCATCTGGTTGCCAGGATGGTGTGCTATATGTGAGGGACTTGATACGGGGTATGTCAGCCAAATTTACGGTATGGCCTAAATCTACATAATTAAATTGATTGGTTATTTATAGGTGCCTGTATGTACAAAATTGAAGCCCATGACGACTCAATCGTCGCACTTGCCTGTTCCCCGAGTTACGCAATATCGCTCGGACTGAACGAATGAATACGGTTCTGTGACTACGGAAATCAAATGAGAATCGTTCGTTTCCCTCTTGTTGCGTCGGAAAAGTGGTTCGGTCGGGGGAATCGTAATCGACCAGCTAACAAAAACAAATGTACAGCAGCTTCTGAACGAAGCCATTGCTAGCACGAGTTTTTGATTTGGAAGGATAGTTGCTGAGGACCATTCTTACAATAGTATAAAAGTTCTAACCTCAAAAACACAACAATAAAATGTATTTCTTTCAGAGTTTATCATATCCATTACATGATCAAATGCGCTGATGGGTAAGGCTTTGGATTCGGTTATATTCCATCATCATTGAAGCTAGATCATAGAATCATGTTAATTTGACAGGCTGCAAGTGTTATTAGTAGCACAAACAGCTAGCAGCCCAGCTAGTATTGTTCTTTCTGCTTGCAACCAACCTGGTTATATTGATGTCAATGCTATATTCGCTGTTGCAGCTGTATGGTCGCTATACTGTCCCATGTGTTATTAACATGGGACAATTATGCTTAGAGCACCAGATTCTAAAAGCGACCAATTTTGGCCAATCACGCGTAACAATTAATAATAAATTAAATTGTTGCTCGTTACCTATGCTGCCGTGATCCGCATAGCAGTCCCATTTGGGTTTCCTATGCAGATGGGACAGTTATGCGTATCACGGCAGTATGGCTAAATAACCATTAGAAAGGTTATGAGCTTATGTTGTCGCATTTTATAATCATTTATACTACGCAACAATTAATAATAAGTTACATTATTGCTGAGTATTTTTTGTTGTACATGAATAAAACATGCCGATTTCCTCGTTACCTATGGCTAAATAACCATTAAAAAGGTTATGAGTGTATTGTTGTCGCATTTATAATCATTGATACTACTTTCAAGTGATCGATTTTAAAGATACGTTTGCAAAAAAACACCGAAGCACAGTGAGTTGGTGTTAATGCTCTATCTTTGATCCTAGTGCTGCAGGATTTGGTCAACATTTATACTATTTTTATTCAATCAACTTCAAGGAAAATGTATCACGTGAACGCTATATATATGGACTTCTAGATTTGGTAATTGTTCCGAATCACACTCGACCTGGCCTTGGGTACAAGATATTTGCTTGATCTCCCACGAGCATGGTCCTGCCGGAGTGTTTGCCTCGCCCGATACCGGGGCAGCCTGTCCTAGCGAGGCTGCCTCTTGTGAATGGGAACCGCTAAACATTCCGATGAGGGCATGTCCAACGGTGTTACCGACGGAGCCGATCGCTACACTACCAGCAGTAGCTGCGATTTGAGTAATTAATCCAAAGGCCTGGTTGGGAGCTACCATTGGTGCAGCGACAGCCGAGTGTGACGCAGGCTGTACCATCGGCTAACTCGATTCCGGCGAGGTGGAGCAGCTGCAACTGGTGCGGACCTATGTTGCGATGTATATAATTTCAAGGATTACCAGAGATTACCAATTACCAGAGATCATCAAAATGTTTTGTGGCTAACGTTGTAATTCAGCAAAAAAATCAAAACAAGTTAAATTGATCGCAACAAATAAAATCGCTTTCTTCAACGAAACGTGGACAAGAAAAAAACAAATGCCAAATTTAACGGAACATTGCCCAATGACGTCAAATAAAAATGAAAGCCTAGCGAGCTTGTTAATACAAGATATTCGCATTTAAAAGTAAACCAAATCAAGTTTCTCATACTGTGGTCGAATAAAAAAAATCCAAGTCTATGTAAACAAGCTCTGCGAAATGTCAAAAAAATGAGGTTAAACATTTTCATCCAATGTTCTACAGCGAGAGGTTCATTTTAGTTTGTTTACATTGCTAATGAATTTTGTACTGCGATTCACCACTTCATTTACCGCGTTGCCAAGAACATAAGTGAAAATATTCAAAGCAGTGCTGCCCAAACGCACATTTTAAGTCCCACCATTCTTGCTGAGGTGAAAAAAATATTCAACATTCTTGCATATTTCAAATTTTAAAAAATCCTTAAAAAATCATGATAGCTCCTAAAAATCTCATTTTTACGGAAATGTTCTTATCAATGTGTAATCTTTCGATTAAAAATAAGAAAAACAGGTGTTAGGTCGGACGAGAAAGGTCTATTGTAAATAAAGAATCTTCTTATATAAAGATTGTAAATACCAATAACGAACCCGTTTAAATCAAACATTTGTTACCACAATATGAACATTTAACCAATTTTCAATTAGCGATGATCAGCGAAACTGATTCTCGGAATATTAAACGAAATGATGATCTCCAAGAGGAGCTCAATTTAAAAAAATTTCCGGCATCTGCAAAAGATAGCCTTATTAAATTATGCAATAAGTATAACGATATCTTCCACCTAAAGGACGACACACTATCTGCAAACAATTTCTATAAACAAAAAATACACCTGAGTGACAAATCACCAGTATATATAAAAAATTAGAGAAACGCGCATAGCCAGCGTGAAGAAATTTTCCGTCAAGTGGACGATTTAATCAAAAATGGTGTTATAGAACCATCTGTTTCTAATTATAATTCACCCATTATGCTTGTTCCAAAGAAAACAACTAGCACAGAAAAGAAATGGAGACTAGTTGTAGATTTTCGACAACTAAATAAAAAATACTAGCCGACAAATTTCCTCTACCAAGAATTGACGACATTCTTGACCAACTTGGCAGAGCAAAGTATTTCTCTACTCTACATCTACAGTCCGGTTTCCACCAAATAGAAATCGAGAAAAAATCTAGAGAATTCACCGCATTCTCCTTACAGGAACGCGGACATTTTCAATTTAAACGATTGCCATTCGGACTCAATATTAGCCCGAATAGCTTTCAACGCATGATGTCAATCGCACTTAGCGGACTAGGTCCCGAGTGCGCATTTCTCTATATTGACGATATCATAGTCATCGGTTGTTCAATCAACCATCATCTTGCAAACTTGGAAAAAGTTTTTCAGAAATTAAGAAATCACAATTTAAAATTAAATCCATCCAAATGTAAATTTTTTCGAGCCGACGTAACTTATTTAGGTCACCACATTTCTGAGAAAGGAATTCAGCCAGATAAATCCAAATTTGATACGATCTGCAACTACCCTATACCTAAAAATGCAGATGACGTACGACGATTCGTCGCGTTCTATTACATTACTATTACAGGCGTTTTATAATTTTTTTGCTCAGATAGCAAACCCTTTGAACAAATTATTAAGGAAAAACACTACCTTCGTTTGGAATATTGAATGCCAAAATGCATTTGATATGCTTAAAAAACAACTAATTTCCCCAAAAATTTTACAATTTCCTGATTTTAACAAAGAATTTGTTCTAATAACATATGCTTCCAACATTGCATGTGGGGCTATCCTAGCACAAACATATGACAATATTGAATTACCAGTAGCATTTTTTTTCTGTTTATTTGACACGGCTCAACGCGTTAGCATAACTGAGCCGGACATCTTTTAATATTTTACAATATGTAAAAATAAAGATTTAAACATTATTTATTTTTTACTCGTGCTATCTTGTTGACGCAGCTTGCTGCTGCGTGTTGAGATTCGTTTCCTTGGCGGTGAAAAGTTGTTCGCCGAATCTTGAGGGTCATTTGGTCTGCCTTCTTTCTCGTTGTCGTACTCGTCCATATCATCATCTGTGCTATTCGCATGCTGTTCACGATCGGTTGTTCTGGTTTGTGCTTTAATCGTATGGGTCGCTATTGTGTGTCCGTTCTCTTCTGATTTCGCTTCATTGTTGTTGTTGTTGGTTGTTGGCTTAGAGACATTAAACGCGATCGTTGTAGAATTCATGTTTGTTGCTTCTTGATCCGGAGAAGCTGGTTTTGCAGCTGTTAGTGGTTTAGCGTAAGATGGTTGTGTGCTGATTTCAGTTGGATTTGAGTTTTCCTTAACAGTTTCTACGCAAGGTTTTCCGAGGTGCAGCTTCTTCGTGCAGAACTGGCACGTAGGAATTTGCCCTGGGTACGTGACTAGTGATGTCTGTTGAATGAGAGAATCGTCCCTTCCTAACACTGTGAAGCTTAAGTAAGAGGGAATTGGCTTGGTCACACGCATTCTCACCACACGAACACCGTTAGGGATGCCCGCGAAAAAAATCCTCCATGTATCATGTGTTACGGAGTCTACTTCTCCGTATTTTTGCAAGCATTTTTTAATCGCGCCGTCAGGGGTACGCGTAGCCAAATCATGGACTCGAACTTCTACAGCGCCGTTCTCGATGTATACGGGAATGCTATATTTAACATTGCCGCATTCGGCGGTGTGCTGCATGTCGTTTCGCGAGGCGAATGACTCAGCTTGTTTAATGTTGTTGAACGAAATCAGCACGCAATGTTTGATATGATGCATTTGTAGGGTTTTCACTTCAGCCAGATTGAGTTCCATCTGCACTTTTAATAACTGTTCCACTTCCCGAATGGCTGGTCTTACGGGGCATTTTGAAAAATCAACAGCAACACAGTTCGGCCGCATCTGTGTTGCTTTTTGCTGGGCACCGTCACTCATCACTAAATCGCACCGTAGGTATAGGCTATTGTTATATGGACTGCTTGTGTGATAGGCACCGATTGATTTTTAGGTAGAATTGACTGTTTCACTTGCGCGGGACGATTTTTTGCTTCTGCTCAGGGCGAGATATGAAGACACACTGTACCAGTAGCATTTGCCAGCAGAACCTTCACGAGAGGCAAAACAAATAAATCTACTGTAGAACAAGAGGGCTAATAACTATTTCCGACCATATTTATACGGACGAAAATTCACTGTTAAAACTGATCATCGACCGTTGGTCTATCTTTTTTCAATGAAAGAACCATCATCTAAACTAACTAGAATGAGACTAGACCTAGAGGAATTCAATTTTACCGTACAATATGTACAAGGTAAAATGAATGTAGGTGCTGATGCTCTTTCTAGAATAAATATCGACTCTAAAAAATTAAAACAATTAAATTTATACGTGGTGCAAACTGGTGTACTCGTATTGCTGTCTAGTAATTTGCGATACCTTTAACATGTATGCAACATGAGTATTATTCGTCATCACTTGGGCGGATGACAAAGACATTAGTTCTTCGAATGATGATATGCTGATGTCTTGTGAATCCAAATAGTCTACAACGGAAATCAGGTCTTTGGTGGTGAATAGTTTTCTATTTGGGATTCCATGTTTGGCGATGGTAATAGCATCTTCGATGATGTCCAGCTGCTCTTGCAAAGCTTCGATGTTGAATACCATGATCAAAAGGTTGATGAAAACAGCGTGCTGTTGGTCGCGCTCTCGTTCGTTTCGCAGGATGGTATTTATGATGCCGGTAATGGTATTTAGGCGAATCTCAATGGCATTATTGATACGTATTTGCTTATCGTTCTCCGTGTTTAACGAGTTTAATGCCTTCTCGATCATTCGTAGATCGTCTGCATCCGGGTTTCCTCCAATCCACTTCCAGGCGGTTCCAATCGCATCCCATCGCTTGGAGCGGCTTAATTTTATTGATTTTAATTTTAGAAAAGAGTCGGAAAGTCTTTGCTTCCTTGCTTGAATAAGGTCGTCGTGGACCAAAAACTTCCTGCTTTATATAAATGTCGGTTATGTTATTTATTGTATTTTCGACTTCCTGTAAATCAATCGGGTGTATGATTCTAACATACCCCTTTTTTATTTGAGCCTTTCCGAGAGGTATTATGGCTACCGAGGTTTTCATTTTTATTATGAATATGAAGTGTCGCACTGACACAAACAATTAAACCTAGTCTGTAATTAGAGAAAAGAGAAGAGAAAAAGTAATAGAACTTTGAACATCATCGTTTGGAAAACTTCCTCAAATTCGACTTATGAATTTTCCTGTCTTTACTATCGATAACGTAAGTAGTATGATTTTCTTTGATTTTGATTTTCTTGAATTTGGGGTCCCTTTTAGAGATACTATTGACTTTTTCGAATGCATACGTATTTGGTTTATAATTTGAATATATAGGATCCTTTACATTGTCGTTCTTATTTTTAAAAATTTGAATTACTCTTTCGAGATTATCTTTTTTTTGTTTTGCGAAATCTGGCTGTGAAAGGCTATCAATATTCACACCGGTGTATAAATTTTTTGGTGTGTCTTTTACAAAAGAATGAACAGTATTGTTATACTTGTGGACAGCTATTTGGACTATGTCGTTTATACTTAAATTCGGGCTAGTATTTCTGCTGCATCTAATGATTTCTCTAATTGTGGAATGAACTCTTTCTATTTGTCCGTTCGTTTCAGAATGATGGACGGGGGTTTTGAAAATGTTAACTCCTAGCTTTCTTATTTGCTGTTCTATAACTTCGGAACAAAAACTTCGTTCGTTATCTATTGTTATACTAGAGGGAATATCCCAATCGTAAAGAAGTTCTAAAAGGGGTCCTTGTGTGTGAGCGATAGATCTAGATTTAATAGGTTTAATTTTAACAAATTTTGACAATTTATCTATTGAGGATACGAAATTAGTTGATTGGTTGAACACAAATATATCAATATGGACTATTTCGCTAGGGTAGGTAGGTATAGGTGTTTTTGCTGGAAGAGATTTCTGAGGATGTCGTTCATATTTTTCAGTTTTACAAGTTTCACAAGTTTTCACGAAATCTTTGACTTGTCTATTCATACTTGGAAAGTAATAAGTTTTGATTAATTGCGCGACATTCTCTTGCGCATTTCTATGAGCATAATTATGAATTTCATTAATTTTTTTTTATTTGGTCATTTTCGTCATATATATCCTAAACCATTTTTTGAGAAAATCTTGCTTTGACCATGCGGGGGTTAAAGTTTTCCTTGTAAATTTCCTGGATTAATCCCATTATGGGCTCACTAGTCATTATGCCATTAAGAATATTTGGTTGGAAAAATTCTTTGAGTTTTTCTGTTAGAAATTTTTTTGTAAATTTTGGTTCTGTAAATAGGGTGAAGTGCCTATTTTCGCCATACTAAGCAAGGTGCCTCACTAATTCGTTAATGTCTCGCCCTACAATCAATGGAATACGTAAAAATTGACATCAACAGCTTTGCTTCGTTGTTAAGAACCAATATAATAACACAAATGCACTGAAAACAGTGAAATTCTCGTGTTTGAGCGCAACGAAAACTCGAATCGAGTGCCCCTATTGTTGCGCTACCATTTGACTCAATGCGTTGAACAAAGATGGCAGACACTTCTCTAACCAACGGCTTCAAATGGGTAGGGTGATAATAGAAACATGGCGCAAATGGGCTCATCACCCTATGTGCCGTTTGTATTTTCTAAAGTGGATAGATAGTTTGTAACTAGAACGAGGTTCTATTCTGAAAATCAGCTGGTTTTTAAAAACGTTAACTGGGGATTCTGTAGAAGGGATATAGGAACTGTCATCTTTATCGGCCGAATGAACTGTTGGTGTGAGTGAATTTAATTGAATTCTTGATAACGCGTCCGCAACGACGTTTGCCTTTCCTTGCTTATGCCTTGCGGACTTATAACATCTCATAATCGTGCTCCTCAATATAGGCTTTCCATCTTTTTAGTTTTGCGTTAGAATTCTTCAACGATATAGCGAATGTTAAAGGCATGTGATCAGTATAAATACTGATCTTAGCACCATAAATGAAATTCCTGAATGAATTTAGAGCCCAAACAATGGCTAAAAGTTCCTTCTCATTAGCAGCATAATTTTCTTCAGTTTTCGATAGTGATTTGGAAATAAAAGAAATGGGTCTCTCTCCTTGCTCAGTCACTTGAGAACTGCCCCGAGAGCCTTATCTGAAGCATCGGTTGTAAGGACAAAAGGTTTAGCAAAATCTGGGAAAATTAATACATCATTTGAAGAAAGAATATTTTTGAGGGTCTTGAAAGCTAGTACACCATCTTCATCAAGATTGATTTTGAAGCTTTTCGATTGAAATTTTGAAATTTGACGATGGCCGTCCTCTCCTCTTAGCAGATTCGTTAAAGGTTATGCAAGTTTTACATAATCCTTAATAAATCGTCTATAGTAACCAGAGAGGCCTAAGAACATTCGAAGTTCTTTCAAATTAGAAGGTTGTGGGTATTTTTGTATTGCCTCGATTTTTTTAGGGTTTAGTTTAACACCATTATTGCTTACAATGAAGCCTAAAAATTCTACTTCAGTTTTCAAAAATTCGGATTTATCCGGTTGAATTCTGAAATTGGCGTTTTTCAAAGTATTAAGAACCGTTGTAAGATTTTCAAGGTGTTCTTCAAGTGTTGCGCCAAAGATAATAATATCGTCTATGTAGACATAACAAATTTTTCCAATATGTTCGCGGAGAACATCATCCATTACGCGTTGAAAAATTCCTGGAGCATTTTTCAGACCGAATGGCAAACGGACAAATTCGTATTTACCATTGTATACGGAAAAAGCGGTTTTCTCAATGTCTCGTTCAGACATAGGGACTTGATGAAAACCTGATGCAAGGTCCAGAGTAGAAAAGTATTTACTTTTACCAAGATTTCCAAGCACAGTTGAGGTATCCGGGATTGGATACGTATCGCTAATGGTTTTGCTGTTGATTTTGCGGTAGTCGATTACCATACGATACTTCTTCTCATTTGAAGCATCCATTTTTTTCTGCACAACCCAAACTGGAGAATTGTACGGTGACTTAGATGGCCTGATGATTCCATCGTTGAGCAGCTTGTTGATCTGCTTTTCAACTTCCTCCTTGAACGCTTGCGGATAAGGATATGTTTTTGAATATACCGGGTTGTTATCCGTTGTCCTAATTTCGGCCTTTATTTTTGTTGTAAATGGAAGCTTTTCGTCTGCTGGCTGGAAAAGATCTTGAAATTTGCTTAACGTGCTTTTAAGTAATTGCTTTTCTTTGGGATTCAAATGATTATCTCTTACCTGGATGTGGTTAACCTGCTGTAGCTTATATTGACGTAAGGGTATCACATGTTTTACATTTCTTATAAAAGAAATGTATAGAATTCGCTCAAACTTTCAAGATTTTTTCCAAGGCCCGGAGGGCCGAGTCTTATATACCAATCGACTCAGCTCGACGATTTGGGACAATGTCTGTGTGTGTGTCTGTGTGTGTGTATGTAACGGACAAATTCTCATTCGTGTTTCTCAGCAATGGCTGAACCGATCTTATCCAAACCAATTTTAAATGAAACAGTAAGAACGCTATTTTTTTCATACGTTTATTTGACACGGCATTTGCAAAAGCTTTTTACGCCAGTTTCTTTTTTTACATAGCACGTTACAAAAATCCTTAAGACTAATTTTAACTATACTAGTACTTTGTCTAAAACTAACACTGAAATCACTTTATTGTTTGCTTTTTTCCTTACATTGTTATATTTCATAATGATCTAGTATTTTCGGGAGTATTTATTTACTTTTTTTTTTTTCTGTTATTGTCTAAATTTAAAAACTGAATATTCTAGGACACTTTAATTAGTGAATGATTAGCCTTGGATGAGAGTATGAGAGGATGAATTTAATTAAACTTGACAGACGCTGTTTTTAGAAAATGATAGATAAGTTCCATGTATAGAGGATCGCGATACGCCAGGATGTCTCTAACAGGAACATGGATTGGTCTTCCTCGGACTTGTAAAGAATCTACTAATTGTGATCTGGCTTCACGATATTTAGTGCAGGACCAAACAACATGTTCAATGTCATGGTAACCCTCTCCACAAGCACAATGATTACCCTCAGCGAGCCCAATACGACGGAGATGCGCATCTAAAGTATAATGATTGGACATGAGCCTAGACATCACACGGATGAAGTCTCGACTTACATCCAATCCTTTGAACCATGCCTTCGTTGATACTTTAGGGATAATTGAGTGTAGCCATCGTCCCATATCTCCATTGTCCCAAGATGTTTGCCAACTAGCAAGTGTCCTCTGTCGAGAAGCGCTATAAAATTCATTGTAAGCGATGGGTCTTTCATATATTTCACCAATCTTGGCTAAATTATCAGCTTTCTCATTTCCCGCAATAGAGCAATATGCGGGGAGCCACACTAGGGTAAATTTATAACATTTTCTTGTTAGGTTACTCAGAGATTCTCGTATCTTCCCCAAAAAGAATGGATCTTGATTATCAATCCTCTTTGAGCGTAGAGCTGCAATTGTGCTGAGACTATCAGTGAGGATAAAGTAATGGTTCGAGGGTAAAGTATTAATTATTTGCAAACTATAGTGAACTGCTGCTAGTTCCGCTATATAAACAGAGGCGGGTTCTGCAAGTTTGAGAGAAATTGAAAAATTATTGTTGAAAATACCGAAACCAGTGGCCTCACTGATTCGGGACCCATCAGTGTAAAACATTTTAAGGCAGTCTATGTGTTGATATTTACTTATGAATATTTTAGGGATCTCTCGCGCGCGTAGATGATTCGGAATTCCACGAATCTCTGCTTGCATGGACGTGTCGAAGAATAAAGTGGATTCAGGAGTATCTAGTATATTGACGTATGTGGGAACAGACCTAGCAGGCGTTATTTCTTGTGACATGTGATTGAAATACACTGTCATGAATCTGGTTTGGGGTTGAAGCTCAACAAGTCTTTCAAAATTTTCAATTACCAGTGGATTCATAACCTCACATCGAATAAGTAAACGAGAGGAGAGATCCCAGAATCGGTCTTTTAAAGGAAGAACTCCCGCTAGTACTTCAAGACTCATTGTATGGGTCGACTGCATGCAACCTAAGGCAATTCGTAAACAGCGATACTGTATCCGTTCCAGTTTAATAATGTGAGTGTTCGCAGCTGAACGGAAACAGATGCACCCATATTCCATTACTGAAAGTATTGTTGTTTGATACAATCTTATCATGTCACTTGGATGAGAACCCCACCATGATCCAGTTATTGTTCGCAGAAAATTTATCCTTTGTTGGCATTTCGTTATTAGATACCTAATGTGGCCTCCCCATGTGCCTTTAGAATCGAACCAAATTCCAAGGTATTTAAAAGTCAGGACTTGGGCTATCGTTCTACCAACCAACTGAAGCTGAAGCTGAGCCGGATCACGCTTCCTTGAGAAAACGACCAACTCTGTTTTCTCCGTAGAGAAATCGATGCCCAGTTTTAAAGCCCAAATTGATAAATTATCCAAGCTATCCTGCAATGGTTGTTGTAAATTTATAGCTTTTGGTCCTGTGGCAGAAACCACCCCATCATCTGCAAGTTGTCTTAGAGAGCATGGGCTGACAATACAATTATCAATGTCATTCACGTAAAAATTATAGAGAAGGGGGCTTAGACAAGACCCTTGTGGGAGGCCCATGTAACTTATTCTGAGTGTAGCCAAATCGCCATATGAAAAATGCATGTGCTTTTCTGACAATAAATTGTATAAATAATTATTTAATATCGGTGAAAGACCACATTGATGTAGCTTCTCCGAGAGAACATCAATGGAGACTGAGTCGAATGCTCCTTTTATGTCTAAGAACACAGACGCCATTTGTTCTTTTTTGCGTAAGCGAGTTGGATTTCTGACGAAAGTAGCGCCAGGCAATCATTCGTTCCCTTTCCTCTCCGAAAACCAAACTGGGTATCTGAGAGCAAACCGTTCGTCTCAACCCAATTGTCGAGACGTCGTAGGATAATTTTTTCCAACAATTTCCTGATGCAGGATAGCATTGCAATCGGTCGATACGAGTTATGATCGGAGGCTGGTTTTCCCGGTTTTGGAATGGCGATAACTCTCACCTGTCTCCAGTCACGCGGGACAATATTCTGCTCAAGAAACTTGTTGAATAAATTCAGCAAGCGTCTTTTTGCTAGATCAGGCAGATTCTTCACCAAGTTGAATTTAATTCTGTCTAGTCCCGGAGCATTATTGTTGCATGAGAGGAGTGCAATTAAAAATTCCATCATTGTCAATGGCGAATCTATGAAATCGTTACTTATGGGAGCATCGCGAATGATTTTCTGCGCAGGAATCTGGACAAATTTTCTTGGCAAAATTAAATATCCAACGATTCGAAAAATCTTCGCTTTCATTAGTCACGTTTCGATTCCTCATTCTTCTGGCTGTGTTCCAAAGAGTACTCATTGATGTTTCTCTTGACAAGCCATCAACGAAGCGTCTCCAATAACTAGACTTTTTGGCACGACGTATACTGACAAATTTGTTTTGCAAAATGAAATAATTTTCAAAGTTCTCACGTATACCCCCTTTCTGTTTCATAATTTCTTTGTAGGCAACTTTTTTTTTCCATACGTTTATTTGACACGGCATTTGCAAAAGCTTTTTACGCCAGTTTCTTTTTTTTACATAGCACGTTACAAAAATCCTTAAGACTAATTTTAACTATACTAGTACTTTGTCTAAAACTAACACTGAAATCACTTTATTGTTTGCTTTTTTCCTTACATTGTTGTATTTCATAATGATCTAGTATTTTCGGGTGTATTTATTTACTTTTTTTTCTGTTATTGTCTAAATTTAAAAACTAAATATTCTAGGACACTTTAATTGGTGAATGATTAACCTTGGATGAGAGTATGAGGAGATGAATTTAATTAAATTTTGACAGACGCTGTTTTTAGAAAATGATAGATAAGTTCCATGTATAGAGGATCGCGATACGCCAGGATGTCTCTAACAGGAACATGGATTGGTCTTCCTCGGACTTGTAAAGAATCTACTAATTGTGATCTGGCTTCACGATATTCAGTGCAGGATCAAACAACATGCTCAATGTCGTGGTAACCTTCTCCACAAGCACAATGATTACCCTCAGCGAGCCCAATACGACGGAGATGCGCATCTAAAGTATAATGATTGGACATGAGCCTAGACATCACACGGATGAAGTCCCGACTTACATCCAATCCTTTGAACCATGCCTTCGTTGATACTTTAGGGATAATTGAGTGTAGCCATCGTCCCATATCTCCATTGTCCCAAGATGTTTGCCAACTAGCAAGTGTCCTCTGTCGAGAAGCGCTATAAAATTCATTGTAAGCGATGGGTCTTTCATATATTTCACCATCTAGTGCACCAATCTTGGCTAAATTATCAGCTTTCTCATTGCCCGCAATAGAGCAATGGGCGGGGAGCCACACTAGGGTAAATTTATAACATTTTCTTGTTAGGTTACTCAGAGATTCTCGTATCTTCCCCAAAAAGAATGGATCGTGATTATCAATCCTCTTTGAGCGTAGAGCTGCAATTGTGCTGAGACTATCAGTGAGGATAAAGTAATGGTTCGGGGGTAAAGTATTAATTATTTGAAAACTATAGTGAACTGCTGCTAGTTCCGCTATATAAACAGAGGCGGGTTCTGCAAGTTTGAGAGAAATTGAAAAATTATTGTTGAAAATACCGAAACCAGTGGCCTCACTGATTCGTGACCCATCAGTGTAAAACATTTTAAGGCAGTCTATGTGTTGATATTTACTTGTGAATATTTTAGGGATCTCCCGCGAGCGTAGATGATCCGGAATTCCACGAATCTCTGCTTGCATGGACGTGTCGAAGAATAAAGTGGATTCAGGAATATCTAGTATATTGACGTATGTGTGAACATACCTAGCAGGCGTTATTTCTTGTGACATGTGATTGAAATACACTGTCATGAATCTGGTTTGGGGTTGAAGCTCGACAAGTCTTTCAAAATTTTCAATTACCAGTGGGTTCATAACCTCACATCGAATAAGTAAACGAGAAGAGAGATCCCAGAATCGGTCTTTTAAAGGAAGAACTCCCGCTAGTACTTCAAGACTCATTGTATGGGTCGACTGCATGCAACCTAAGGCAATTCGTAAACAACGATACTGTATCCGTTCCAGTTTAATAATGTGAGTGTTCGCAGCTGAACGGAAACAGATGCACCCATATTCCATTACTGAAAGTATTGTTGTTTGATACAATCTTATCATGTCACTTGGATGAGAACCCCACCATGATCCAGTTATTGTTCCCAGAAAATTTATCCTTTGTTGGCATTTCGTTATTAGATACCTAATGTGGCCTCCCCATGTGCCTTTAGAATCGAACCAAATTCCAAGGTATTTAAAAGTCAGGACTTGGGCTATCGTTCTACCAACCAACTGAAGCTGAAGCTGAGCTGGATCACGCTTCCTTGAGAAAACGACCAACTCTTTTCTCCGTAGAGAAATCGATGCCCAGCTTTAAAGCCCAAATTGATAAATTATCCAAGCTATCCTGCAATGGTTGTTGTAAATTTATAGCTTTTGGTCCTGTGGCAGAAACCACCCCATCATCTGCAAGTTGTCTTAAAGTGCATGGGCTGACAATACAATTATCAATGTCATTCACGTAAAAATTATAGAGAAGGGGGCTTAGACAAGAGCCTTGTGGGAGGCCCATGTAACTTATTCTGAGTGTCGCCAAATCGCCATATGAAAAATGCATGTGCTTTTCTGACAATAAATTGTATAAATAATTATTTAATATCGGTGAAAGACCACATTGATGTAGCTTCTCCGAGAGAACATCAATGGAGACTGAGTCGAATGCTCCTTTTATGTCTAAGAACACAGACGCCATTTGTTCTTTTTTTGCGTAAGTGAGTTGGATTTCTGACGAAAGTAGCGCCAGACAATCATTCGTTCCCTTTCCCCTCCGAAAACCAAACTGGGTATCTGATAGCAAGCCGTTCGCCTCAACCCAATTGTCGAGACGTCGTAGGATAATTTTTTCCAACAATTTCCTAATACAGGATAGCATTGCAATCGGTCGATACGAGTTATGATCGGAGGCTGGCTTTCCCGGTTTTGGAATAGCGATAACTCTCACTTGTCTCCAGTCGTGCGGCACAATGTTCTGCTCAAGAAGCTTATTGAATAAATTCAACAAGCGTCTTTTTGCTAGGTCAGGCAGATTCTTCACCAAGTTGAATTTAATTCTGTCTAGTCCCGGAGCATTATTGTTGCATGAGAGGAGTGCAATTGAGAATTCCATCATTGTCAATGGCGAATCTATGAAATCGTTACCTGTGGGAGCATCGCGAGTGATTTTCTGCGCAGGAGCAGAATCTGGACAAATTTTCTTGGCAAAATTAAATATGCAACGATTCGAAAAATCTTCGCTTTCATTAGTCACGTTTCGATTCCTCATTCTTCTGGCTGTGTTCCAAAGAGTACTCATTGATGTTTCTCTTGACAAGCCATCAACGAAGCGTCTCCAATAACTAGACTTTTTGGCACGACGTATACTGTCAAATTTGTTTTGCAAAATGAAATAATTTTCAAAGTTCTCACGTATACCCCCTTTCTGTTTCATAATTTCTTTGTAGGCAACTTGTTTAGCTTCATATGCATCAGCGCACTCTTTGTCCCACCAAGGATTAGGGGGTCGTCTATTTATTGTCATTCCAGGATTGCATTTCGTTTGGGCTTGTTCTGCTGCTTCAATAATTAAACCCGCTAATAATTCATATTCTTCGGTAGGGGGTAGCTCTTCTGTCGAAGCAAGAGAAGTGGAAATTAATGTTTCGTATGTTTTCCAATCAATATTTCGTGTTAAGTCATAAGGAACATTGATTGAATTCGTAAGGCCTAATTCACTGTTAATTGAAACAACGATTGGCAAATGATCGCTACCGTGAGGATCAGGTACAACCTTCCACGTGCAATCTAACCGAAGTGATGTCGAGCACAGAGATAGACCTAATGCACTTGGACGTGCAGGAGGTCTGGGGATGCGGGTTGTTTCGCCAGTATTTAAAACTGTCATATTAAATTCGTCACAAACATTGTATATCAAAGAGGATCGATTATCATTGTAGAGGGAACCCCACAATACTCCGTGCGAGTTGAAGTCTCCCAGTATCAGACGCGGAGCAGCCATGGATTCCACTACCTCAAAAATTTGATGTTGTCCAATTTGAACTTTGGGAGGTATATATATAGAAGCGATAGACATGTCTTTGCCTTTAATGTTCGTTTGGACAGCTACAGCCGCAATGCCCGCAAACAAGGGGATGTTAATTCTATAGAAAGAATAGCACTTTTTAATTCCTAAAAGCACTCCTCCATACGGGGTGTCTCGGTCTAGGCGAATAATGTTGAAATCATTTAAGTTGAAATTAATGTTTGAGGTAAGCCATGTTTCACATAGAGCAAAAGCATCGCATTTTAAATTATGCAGTAAAATTTTTAAGGAATCAATTTTAGGTATGATACTTCTGCAATTCCACTGTAAAACAGTGATGGAATCTTTCATTGGAGGAGGTGAATTACCCATTGAAAGATACAATCGCTGCAAGGATGGGCCATTGAGCAATCAGCTGCTCTAAAAATGTTCTAATTGTTGGGAGGAAAGCTGAAAGTATACTCTTTAGTGGTTCAGAAATATTGAATGCTTTAAAAATCCAATCAATAATTTCAGAAAATTTCAATAATCCTACCCCCGGCTGAGGCTCAGAGGAAGGCGAAATTTTATTATTTCCAGTAATGGTGTTCTGTTTGGATTGTACGTTCCCAAAACCGGGTGGAATTGATTTCGGTTTTGAATTGGAATTTTTCGGTTTTGGGCGCAGTTTATCTACTGGTGGAGAAATTTTAAGGCCCTTTCTTGGCAGCTTGGGAAAAGAAGACTGTTTTCTTTTTCTGGAATTTCCGGGTAAAACAAATGATGTACCTTCGCACGCTCCGTCAGAGTCAGACTGTTCCGAAAATAGAGATGTGTAAGTTTTTTCTAAGAAAATGGTTTTAGGGGTAGCATTTTTCAACATTTCTGCATAGGAGCGCTTAGACCTCTCCTTCAAGGATCGTTTAATTTTATCCTCACGCAATTTATAAATGGGGCATGCAGGGAGCTCATGTGAGTTTTCTCCGCACATTAAACATTTTTCTGAATTTTCATTGCATGTATCCTCTTGATGAGAATCCCCACATTTGCCACACCGTGCCTTATTGGAACAGTAAGTGGCTGTGTGGCCAAGCTGTTTGCAATTAAGGCAATTCATTACACGAGGAATAAAAAGGCGAACAGGGAGACGAATCTTATCGATAATGACATAGTTGGGCAGCGCAGACCCAGCGAAAGTCACTCGAAATGAGTCAGACAGTCGATAAACTTTTTTATCTCCTTCGTGTGATACTGAATGCAATTGCTTGCATTCAAGTATTTTTACGTCTTTAAGTATGGCGTCTTTGAAACGACCAACCCCATGCTTAATTATGTCATCAACAGTCAAACTCGATTCTGTGATGACCCCATCAATTTCAATTTCCTTTGAAGGAATATACGCTCTATACTCACGCGTAAAAAGCTCGCAAGAAGCAATTGCATTGGCTTGTTTGAGACTACCAACGACAATGCGTATTTTATCTTTATTGACTTTGACGATCTCTTTTACATCCGAGAATCGCGAAGTCAAATCTTTAGAAATTTGAATAATATTTAGCGCCTTTACTTTACGCCTAATAAATACAATCCATGGTCCCGTTGACGACTCTGGGTAAATTTTAATTCTAGTCGGATTTACATTTTCAGCAGAAGGCTTAGGGGGAGAGTCTGTTACTCGTTCTCCCATCTCTTCATCCATTTTACCTAGCAAGAAAAACTATCACAAAAAGGAATGAAAAATATACCTGTTATACCTGTAGAACACACCTCATGTGTTACGTTGTAAACTCGGTGCCCGTTGTTTGACAATGTGACACTTGCTGTCCTTCTTCGTCGCGTTGCTTCTTCAGTAGAGAAATAGGCCTACCTGCAACACTTCAAAACTCTCTCCGGTTAAGCTGCTCGTCGGTATCACCACCACAAGCGCGCTCTCTCCGTTTCCACCGCCGCGGTAAACAAATGTGGCTACCTGTGGCTTGCTGCGAAAATCCCACTGTCGATGCGGCACTTTTCGGTGCCACTTGTTTTCCTTATTCGTCGTACCACTTCTGCGGTAGACGAATAGAGCAAATGGGTCTACCTGTGACGCTTCCCCTCTCGTCGATTAGAATTGCCCGACGACACCAATACAATATATTTTTTCTGTGTGTACAGGCACGATCACTGTCGATTTCTGCCACCGCGGTAGGCAAATTCGTCTACCCGCGGTTTGCTGTCAAAACACCGAGGATGCCGTTGACCACGCCTCCGACGTATCAACTGTCGACTCACACTTAACAAACTGGTCTCTCTCTCTCTCTCTCCCACAAAAACGCATACAGCGTCTCGCACTCCGTCACTCTCTCGAGAACAAAACCTTCCACCTGGAGGCACAACCGTCTCGGCCGGTTGCAAAAACTGTTATGGATGTAGGCAACTTGTTTAGCTTCATATGCATCAGAGCACTCTTTGTCCCACCAAGGATTAGGGGGCCGTCTATTTATTGTCATTCCAGGATTGCATTTCGTTTGGGCTTGTTCTGCTGCTTCAATAATTAAACCCGCTAGGAATTCATATTCTTCGGTAGGGGGTAGCTCTTCTGTCGAAGCAAGAGAAGTGGAAATTAATGTTTCGTATGTTTTCCAATCAATATTTCGTGTTAAGTCATAAGGAACATTGATTGAATTCATAAGGCCTAATTCACTGTTAATTGAAACAACGATTGGCAAATGATCGCTACCGTGAGGATCAGGTACAACCTTCCACGTGCAATCTAACCGAAGTGATGTCGAGCACAGAGATAGATCTAATGCACTTGGACGTGCAGGAGGTCTGGGAATGCGGGTTGTTTCGCCAGTATTTAAAACTGTCATATTAAATTCGTCACAAACATTGTATATCAAAGAGGATCGATTATCATTGTAGAGGGAACCCCACAATACTCCGTGCGAGTTGAAGTCTCCCAGTATCAGACGCGGAGCAGCCATGGATTCCACTATCTCAAAAATTTGACCTTGTCCAATTTGAACTTTGGGAGGTATATATATAGAAGCGATAGACATGTCTTTGCCTTTAATATTCGTTTGGACTGCTGCAGCCTCAATGCCAGCAATCATGGGGATGGTAATTCTATAGAAAGAATAGCACTTTTTAATTCCTAGAAGCATTCCTCCATACGGGGTGTCTCGGTCTAGGCGAATAATGTTGAAATCATTTAAGTTGAAATTAATGTTTGAGGTAAGCCATGTTTCACATAGAGCAAAAGCATCGCATTTTAAATTATGCAGTAAAATTCTTAAGGAATCAATTTTTGGTATGATACTTCTGCAATTCCACTGTAAAACAGTGATGGAGTCTTTCACCTTAGGAGTTGAATTAACCATTGAAGGATATAATTGCTGCAAGGATGGGCCATTGAGCAATCAGCTGCTTTAAAAATGTTCTAATTGTTGGGAGGAAAGCTGAAAGTATACTCTTTAGTGGTTCAGAAATATTGAATGCTTTAAAAACCCAATCAATAATTTCAGAAAATTTCAATAATCCTACCCCCGGCTGAGGCTCAGAGGAAGGCGAAATTTTATTATTTCCAGTAATGGTGTTCTGTTTGGATTGTACGTTCCCGAAACCGGGCGGAATTGATTTCGGTTTTGAATCGGAATTTTTCGGTTTTGGGCGCAGTTTATCTATTGGTGGAGAAATTTTAAGGCCCTTTCTTGGCAGCTTGGGAAAAGAAGACTGCTTTCTTTTTCTGGAATTTCCGGGTAAAACAAATGATGTACCTTCGCACGCTCCGTCGGAGTCAGACTGTTCCGAAAATAGGGATGTGTAAGTGTTCTAGACCTCTCCTTCAAGGATCGTTTAATTTTATCCTCGCGCAATTTATAAATGGGGCATGCAGGGAGCTCATGCGAGTTTTCTCTGCACATTAAACATTTTTCTGAATTTTCATTGCATGTATCCTCTTGATGAGAACCCCCACATTTGCCACACCGTGCCTTATTGGAACAGTAAGTGGCTGTGTGGCCAAGCTGTTTACAATTAAGGCAATTTATTACACGAGGGATAAAAAGGCGAACAGGGAGACGAATCTTATCGATAATGACATAGTTGGGCAGCGCAGACCCAGCGAAAGTCACTCGAAACGAGTCAGACAGTCGATAAACTTTTTTATCTCCTTCGTGTGATACTGAATGCAATTGTTTGCATTCAAGTATCTTTACGTCTTTAAGTATGGTGTCTTTGAAACGACCAACCCTATGCTTAATTATGTCATCAACAGTCAAACTCGATTCTGTGATGACCCCATCAATTTCAATTTCCTTTGAAGGAATATACGCTCTATACTCACGCGTAAAAAGCTCGCAAGAAGCAATTGCATTGGCTTGTTTGAGACTACCAACGACAATGCGTATTTTATCTTTATTGACTTTGACGATCTCTTTTACATCCGAGAATCGCGAAGTCAAATCTTTCGAAATTTGAATAATAGTGAGCGCCTTTACTTTACGCCTAATAAATACAATCCATGGTCCCGTTGACGACTCTGGGTAAATTTTAATTCTAATCGGGTTTACATTTTCAGCAGAAGGCTTAGGGGGAGGGTCTGTTATTCGTTCTCCCATCTCTTCATCCATTTTACCTAGCAAGAAAAACTATCACAAAAAGGAATGAAAAATATACCTGTTATACCTGTAGAGTACACCTCATGTGTTACGTTGTAAACTCGGTGCCCGTTGTTTGACAATGTGACACTTGCTGTCCTTTTTCGTCGCGTTGCTTCTTCAGTAGCGAAGTAGGCCTACCTGCAACACTTTAAAACTTTCTCCGGTTAAGCTGCTCGTCGGTATCACCACCACAAGCGCGCTCTCTCCGTTTCCACCGCCGCGGTAGACAAATGTGGCTACCTGTGGCTTGCTGCGAAAATCCCACTGTCGATGCGGCACTTTTCGGTGCCACTTGTTTTCCTTATTCGTCGTACCACTTCTGCGGTAGACAAATAGAGCAAATGGGTCTACCTGTGACGCTTCCCCTCTCGTCGATTAGAATTGCCCGACGACACCAATACAATATATTTTTTCTGTGTGTACAGGCACGATCACTGTCGATTTCTGCCACCGCGGTAGGCAAATTCGTCTACCCGCGGTTTGCTGTCAAAACACCACTTGTCGAGGATGCCGTTGACCACGCCTCCGACGTATCAACTGTCGACTCGCACTTAACAAACTGGTCTCTCTCTCTCTCTCTCCCACAAAAACGCATACAGCGTCTCGCACTCCGTCACTCTCTCGAGAACAAAACCTTCCACCTGGAGGCACAACCGTCTCGGCCGGTTGCAAAAACTGTTATGTGATAAGAACGCTATTAATTTGTTTTTGATTCTGATGTTTAGTTTCCAAGATATGAATGTTTTAATGCGTAAAAATGGCGCTTGTCGCAGTTTTTTTGAATTATCTGCCGAAATTGACAATATAGATTAACAATTTATATGTTTTTAGACATCTTTAACGAATACCTTTCGAACAAGCTATAGATTGTTGAGGACTATTATCAAAAGAGATATTTAACATTAAATGCGGACGAAAGATTTTTATCATTTCCCATTGCCAGAAATATGACCAAAAACATGTAGTCTATTATTAACGCCAAAACGGCTTATTTTAGGTCAATAGTATCTTCGGAGAATTTAATGGCGGCAATATGCTCTTTCTTTTTCTATTGTGCTTTTGCTGATTAATCCCTCTATGAGTGAGATATTTTCACAAATTTTCTTGGAAGTGATTATATCGAAATGATGCCTTCAGCAAATTTGTAGCTCTTACTTTTGCAAATAACTTTACTGAAGACTTCAAATATCTATTTTGAATATTTAAAAAGTTATGGCTTGTTGTTTGTGGATTATTCTTTGTCGCCTATTTATTGTTCAATATAGTACTAATCCATTGAAATAAGCCAAATATTATTTCGATAAAACGAATTTTTTATTTCATTTTTCTATCTAAAACCGCTAGAAATAATCACCGAACACTTCCAAGTTGTCTGGAAGGAACTTGATAACTTATCAGTGCAAAAATGTTCATTTGTTCGAACCTTCTGACTGCAATTTTTCTAACTTATAACCATCGGATCGATCTGAAACATATCGGAAAATGAAAAGCGAAATAAATAACTCCAAGCAACGGCGTAGCCAAGAGAAAGTTTTGGGGTTTAACACCATACAACCCCGCCCCCCACCACGCCCAACAAAAAAATGGATTGAAGTTGAAAATTTATTGATGCTGATTTAATTCAATATTACTATAACAATTATCTGATCCGTAGATTGATAACCTGTTTTTGTAAACGTCATGAGGACTTTTGATAAATTGTCTGAATGGGGTCCTGATATGTAGCTGATCTATTGGTCTTGATTTCACAGTTGTCTAATAGCATCAATATCAAATTCCTGCCTGAAAACATTCCAATAGAAATCTCCAGAGTTCTGTAATCAATCATAATCCTCAGATTTCTTTTCAAATTGAGCTCGTTTTTGTAGAGATGTACTGTAATAAGGGTCTTTATTTAATAGGAAGCGAAGTTAAAATTGATTTAATGTCTATGAAACATAGAACTGCTCACCAAAAAATGCATTACTTTCAACATTTGCTAAAAATGTTTTTGCCTTTCTCATTCTTTCTAAACTTCGTCAATCTAATCCCGACCCGGAGGGCCGAGTGTCAGATGCCAATCGACTGAGTTCGTCGAAATCGGAAAATGTCTGTGTGTGTATGTATGTGTGTGTATGTGGAAAAAAATGTGACCTCTGTTTCTCAGAGATGAATTTTTAATTGATTGGGCTTCCGGTTCCGGAGTTACGAGTTGAAGAGTGCAATCACACAGCAAATTCCCATATAAACTGAAATGAAAAATTTTCAAAATCAAATTTGTATTTTTGATGCCAAATGGCTTTAAAATGCATGAAACATTGAGATGTTTGACAAAAATTGACTTTTTTGGACTTTGGTACATTTTTGCCTTTCTCATATAGAAAGGTTATGCAATCACACTAAAAATCGTCAATCATACCGGCCCGGATGGAGTATGCAGTGAGAGGTTGCTACTTTAAAATTAAAACTAGTTTAAAATTTCTTAACAAGTTGAAAATTTTCGGCAGGACCCGGACCTCCCGGATCTTTCTCTATGATCCGCAGCTGGTTTCAAGCGATGTTTCAGTATCACATAGTATCTCAAGATCGTGGCTGTCGATCCATTGTATGTATGTGCAAATCGTACTGAACATGTAATATTCATTTCCACCATTGTATTGAACATAACCAGCCATGGTATCGTAGTCTGGACAAATGAGAAAATCACAATTGCACCACTAGGTGGATTAAAACAGGTTTATATTTTGGGAATGCGTCGAGTTGAGACGAAAATGTAATATGATTAATAACGAGGATAACACTTTCCGAATGTAGAGAGAAATTTATGAAAAATGACGATTTCCATTCGACTCTAGCAGGTTCTGATCGAATTTAATGAGCATTTGATTTTTGTTGCATGACCAATTATATGTATAGGTCAAATGTTTAAAAACAGTAATTTAAGGTCAAGATAGCATCATTTTGAAACCGCCAATTTCGGAGGTTTAGTATCTTCGATGTGTTTTACAAACGTTAAACAGCGCATCATTTGATAAAATAATTTTTACGGTATATCGTCCAAGAAGTATTTATGGTGAATTTTCTCAGGTTAATATTCATGACTACAATAAAGTCTCAACAAATTCGCTAAAGACACGAACTCTGTTACTATTTTCTGAACAATTAATTCTGCATAATTTTAAAACTTCAAAAATTACGATTTCGGAATTATGCCGTTTGGACAGTATGATCGATTTTCACCAAACCTTTCTGGCTACGCCGCTGACTTTAAGTAAGTAGAAACAAAGTCGTTCTACACTCGTTCACAAGAAACTTCTTCGAATGCTGAATATCTATTATAATACATTGAAACCCCGATTTTATCAGCCAAATATGACATATGTTTGATGGGCTCTAGCAGACGAACAAGACTGAATTCGAGTAAATCCTTTCTTGAGCATGTTTTCCTTATCATGAAGATGGAAATATGCAAAAATGAAAAGTTCATCATAATCAGAAATAGTTATCAGACTACATCAAGGGACGGGAAGAATATTTTAACAGCTTCAGTTTATTATAAAGAAAAAAAATTGCCCGATTTAGTCAATGTCCCCATTTTGTCAGCCTAAAATACATGATGAGATTGATAAATATAGGTCTTTATTGTATTATTATTCACTGTGTTTCACATTAATAGGTACATTTCATTTTTGGGGATTTTTTTATTGCATCGAACTACAACAATTTTTAGGTAGCTTTCATAGACTTCTTCCAAAATTTGGCGAACCTATTCCAATTCGTATACCAATTAATTGGTATACTTAAGGGTTTATATGTTGCAGATAGAGAAAATACTGAAATTTTCCTACACAATATTACGAAAGCTTATTAAACAATTTTTCCTAATAAGTTTGTGAAAATTATAAACTATTTGAAATTTTTTAATAGTTTAATTTTTTATTTAACCGTGATTTTTTAATAAATAGTGACCATCGCTTCACAACGTAGTCTATTTTTCATGGCTTGCGGTGAGCACGATCTCTCGAATTGCTGAACTGAAAATTATGTAATAGAAATTAATTTTTAGAATTCTTTACCGATTTAACTCGCCGCGCAGATGGCTCTGAATTAGACCCGCTGGTGCCCTAAGACGATTTCGATAGATTTTCAGAGCACTGTGCACCCAGTGCATTAAGGCAAGTGACGGAAGGTTATCGAAAAGATTCGTGAAAATGAAAATTCCAGTAATGATGATGATTTTCCCAAACGGTTCGTTTTCGAGAGGTTTTTATTTGTTCTTTGGCATTAGGATTAGCGATAATAATTCAAATCAAGGATACTACTGGGAAGTCACCTTTAAAAAAAATATCAGGATTTTCTTAGTTCTCAGTCGCGTTGGAAATTTGAGTAAAGTATAAACTTCAAATCGATTAAAAAAAAAATCGATTTTTTTGGTTCAGTACAATATATAACCCCTTTAGGAAAATTCAGTTTTCCCACCACAATTTAGATATTTTATTATCAGAGCATTAACAATAATTCGTTGGTATGTCTATTTTATGGGCCATTTTTTCGCTTTCCCATTGATTTGGTTTGAGATTTCTAGCACTGATGTTGTCCTATGCTGATTTGAGCGATTTTCTGAGTCCTGCCACTATCTCATATAGTATGTGTTATCAAAAACATCGCGAAGCATCATGTTCTAAATGTTCTCAAACGATATAATATCCGAAGAGAGTGATAAGAGTTATAAGAAATGTCTCATCACACTGTTAGGTGGATTAAAACCGTTTTTTATCCAGGATCAACTTCTCATCAGCAGTGTCTATTGTTGCATTCAACTCTTTCAATGTATCGTGTCCAATGATAGCGTCGAATGTTTTAACTGACTCATGTGGAACAGTTTGACATCAGTATCGGAGTAAGGCTTGAAGAGTTTAGCCTTTGAGAATTTGCTTATCTCCACCGACGGAAGAAATCGAGAACGGTTTTTTCACGTCGTGTGATATCTTGGCATATTTCGGGTGAATAAAATTTTTATTCGAGCCCGTATCGATAAACATTTTTAAAGGTTTTTCGGCATTACCATAAAAGAGAAAATATGGCAATGTAGAATCTATCCTAAAAAATTAAGCTCAGCTTCTTCTGCGTTTGCTTCAGCTTGCTGATAATTATGATGTTCTTGAGCTTCTACAGCTCTCATATATCGTTCAAAAGTTTGCGTATGTTCTGGGTAATATTCTTCGTCATCGAAAGGGACGAAATTTGAACTTTCGCTTTCTGGATCCTCTACAATAGGTTTCTCGTACGTTTCCGCGTAGGCATGAAATAATCGCAGTCTTTTCGATTGTTGCTTTTGTTGAATTGAATTTTGAGGTCTGTTTGAATAATTTACATTTGCTGTACGCATGGAAACATCTGTGTCGAAAGAATCTGGATCTTTGAATGGATTTCTTTGTGATGGTGGTTGTGGTGGTGGTTGATGAAAGGGATGTCTCTGAGAAGGTGGCGGGATGGGATGATGATTTCTGGGTTGCTGTGAAGAATAAGATGGCTGTGGTGGTAACCGATATTGCTGTTGGGGAAAATTATTTTGCGGTGGATAATAAGGCTGTCTCGGATAAAATTGTTGCGGGTGCTGTCTTTGAACATGGTTTATTCGATCTGGAATAGGACGAAGGTTTCGCGGATTGACTGGCTTGGGTGGTGCAGGTGCATTATACTTTGAAGTTGGATGTATTAAATTTCTTCTCAACTCCATGTTCTTAAAAGTGAGGCAATATGAATATGCCGTGGCTAACGAGTCGACATTTGCATTTTTCAAAAACTTTCCCACTTCTCCGTCTAGTCCGCGTACAAACGAATCAATTGCCTTCCGATTGTAAAGCGCTAGAAGCGATTTGGCGGCTTCGGGGTGTGCGAACTGTGGGTCTGTTGCTACACAGTTAGAAATCAAAGATTGAATGTGATTAATCTCGTCAAAAAAATCTTCAAGGTCTCTGCCTTGTTGGTGGCTGCTAGATAATTGGTAGTCAAGCGTGGCCAAATCTCTTTTCTCGCCGTAGTATGTAATTAACGTTCGTTTTATCAAACACCAGTTTAGATTAACATTTGACGCGACCAAGGCATCATTAGCTTCGCCTTGAATTTTGCGACGAATAGTTCTGCAAATCCCATGAAACTTATTATAATCTACAATTATGGCACTTCTTTTAGGTGTGTACCATTCCACTAAACTTCCAGCATCATTCAACCATGCATGTAGGTTGGTGGGATCACCCATAAATGGTGGCAAGCCCTTCACTAAATCAGGGATATCTTCGATTGATTTAGGATCAACCGGTGCACCGTTACTATCTACAGAATAAAGAGGTGGGTCGGAGTAATCAATTTCTACCGTTGGTGCAGGAGCGGCTTCAAGAGCTGCTAGTCTCTCGGTCAGATCCTTAATTGTCTGCTCCATATTATTTATCGATAGGTTTTTAAATTCTGTGATTAACTCCTCAATTTTGCTTCCAAAAAAAAAAAATCTCTATGACACACAAAAAAAACACTATTACACGCTCAAATAACTTAATCTCTCGCTCAAACCTTTTGATTATAAATTTGAAATCGGCAATGATGACACTTTGTAAAGTAAAACGCAAAAAACTTAGATTTTGTTGAATAATTTTCGCAATTTATTTTCACTAATTCTTCATTTCACTTTGTGATTTAACTTATTTAGATAATCAATACTTACAGTTTAATGAGCATCGCGTGGGTACGCCGTGCGACTGCGGGATTGGTGTCTCCTGACTCCTTGGCCTCTATCGGAAGGACGTTGAAGATCGGGAACGCTTGCTCGTGAATCCTATAACTTCCCACGGGTGACCAGCTCTGCCGGGTGCAGTGAGATTAGCTGGGGTGGAACCAGACGTGTCTTCCAAACGGTCCCAGTGTGATGACGATGTCCTTTTATGAAACAAGTCCTCCTCGGTTGTTTCTTACTTGGGGGTCCTTCACACGGCTGCTTTCTGCGGTTGCGTTTGGTTTCGGATGTTTTTCGGATGAAGCACTAGCGAATACTCTAACGTTTCACTTTCCTTCACTTTTCAAACTAAAAATGTCACTTGTCTCTAACGCGGTGATCAAATCTAGTGATCTCTATCGAACTTCCCTACTTGCACTATCAGGTCCCTATTCGGGCGCCAGTTAATGATCTTTATTCTGGTTTCTACGAATTACAGGAAAAGAATGAATCCTTAATAGCTATCACTTTTACTTATAACCTAACACTTCTTACATTCTATGCTCCGATAAGGTGCAGGTACCGTCGTCATTGATGTGTGTGCTGCGGGGATGTCCTGTCTTGGGATTTCCGATCACGTCTCGGGACCTATGTAAACATCGTGCTGGAAAGGTGGTGTGCAATGGTTACCGTCGTCGTCGGGGCGTGCTCGATAATTGTACCTTATCCTGTCGGGTCGCAATCTCACCTCATCTGAACGTTTTATGACTGTCATCCGGTATTGAGGTATACTGATCCTTACGTTGCTAATTGGTGGACGCCGGTGCCGATGCGATACGATGTTGGTAACTCTCGCAAACAAACAAATGCAAATATAGACGCGATATCGAATAACGCTGAGCCCGATCAACTCAAAATCTACGAGTCGCTAAACAATGAAGAGGCATATAACCTCCCAAAATCAATATTAACACAAGAAAACAACAAAATCCATTTACAAATCATGGATAAAAGCTACAAGAGGGAATTGACTCCAGCGTTAACAGTCCCTAGCAAGCTATCAAAAAACCTAGGTCACATTTTACAAAATGTGGAATTACTGGCAAACAATAAAAAAATTACCACTTTAGCTCTAGCGCTAAATAGTGAGATTCTTAAGGATATGAATATTCAAGAATTTAAAGATAAAGGCCAACAAATATTGAAGAATGTATCAATAATTCTATATACTCACCAGCAAATAATAGAAAATCCAGAAAAACAAAAAGCAATTATCAAAGCCAACCATGACACACCGATAGGCGGTCATGTTGGATCATATCTAGGATCATATCGATTATATAAAAAACTTCGTTCCCAATACTATTGGCCAAAAATTAAAATACACATAACAGAACACGTAAAAAAATTGACTAAAATGTAAACAGAATAAACATACTTACAAAACTAAAGAAAACCTCATACATACTCCTACACCTACTAAAGCACTAGATAGTATCTCAGTAGACACAATCGGTCCATTTTCAAAATCAAACAGTGGTCAAAATATGTTATAATCCAAGCGATTCCTGATAAAGCTAAGTATGCACCTCTTGCGAAATGAAATTTCCTATACAAAACCTATGCATAAAAAACGTCGCGAAATGCTCGCGAAAAAAATTTTCGTTTCCATTTCGTAAGCGCTACGCAGCTCTCGCGAAAACGATAACGAAATTTGCAGTTAGCCGAGACACGGTTCGACAAACGATAAGTTTCGTATTACTTCCGCGAGATAGCGCTGCTTTCTATGCGCTGTCACCACGGCAAGGTTTTTCCTTGCGAAATAATGATCAGTGGTATTATTCCGCTGCGGAGGCTCGCGAAATTTTGACAGACTGCGATAAAAAATACAAAAAAACAAGATTTGTGTATTTTTTCATCGCAAGCTGTCAAAATATCTTAATATAGAATTTGCTTTTGTTATGCAATATTTGAAATTCGAATGGTGAGTTATAAAATATGATTGGAATTCTTTAATTTCTAATTCAAATTATCTTTCAGTATGTAATGATTATTTACAGTGCGCCTAAACAAACCCGGATTCAGTCGCAACGGCAGAGGATTGTACAGCTGGAGAAATGATAAAAATCGTTCCGACTTACTATTTTTCAAAGCCGCTAGAGCAGTCTTTTCCGTTAGTGGTAGAAGCAGGAAACATCGATCTACCTCAGCAGTTTGCCTCAATAACAACAACGTATGACCTAGTCTACATCCGCAACTAGTGCAAACGATCCAAGCCAATCAGGGCAGATGTAGAAGACCATTGGCCAACTTTGGCAGTTGCAGCAGCAAACAAATCAGAACTATGATCACCCATCCGCAGAAAACGATAGAGCTACAGCATCGGTCAAACACAGTAGCATACGATACTGTACCGTACCGCGTGCAGGAGGTCCTTTAATTCAGTTGGTGCAGCAAGGTGAGATATTTTTACTATCTTTTTTAATTTCGAAAGGATCAGTACAGTGTTCAGTACATTGTAATGAAATACCTTATTCTTAAAAAGTTCGCGTTCACTCATTCACGTATATTTTATATCATGATTTTTTCAGATCGAGCAGCAACCATAGCGGCTACAGATCCAGTGGACACATCACCGAACACCATCAACCATCCAGCAGAAGAACGCGGTGATAATGGGTCAGCAGTAAACACAACGGCAAAATGCTTGGAAAGGACTTTCTCTCGGTAAGTTTTTACCACTAGCTTCCCTCCTCCAAACATTCCTTTGCATATCTAGATGTCCTTGTTGATTTTCAGAACAAACAACGGAAGCCTACACGCACGACATGTTCAATCGGGCCAACCGTGTGACTCGTTTAGAAAAAGCGCTCATCATCGGTTTCATGGCAGCGAGGTGAGCAGACAAAAGAAGGCATCGTTTTTTCAGCAAGGTCGCTGTGGGCAAAAATTCCGCGAATTGCGAGGAATAAACCACCGAAGCGACAGTACCCGTGCTGAATTAGGCCGTTTTCCCATACATTGCAGCTATTGAATTTAATACCCGGTCAAAACGATGGCATTTCTGCACTCGTAAGTGTTTTTTCCAATACAAATAGGTTAGCGATCTGAGAGGTTATTTAAAGTGCATTTTGCCAACTGGTTTCTGTTTTTAAAAATAATCAAAATTTCTAATGGGAATGGGATAGAAAATGAAAAGAGAAAAAAATACGGAAAATCCTTCTAGTCCAGTTTTTATTTTTTTATTTACCAGGCTTCAAAAAAATTTAATTCACCAGCGACGGTTACTCCCGTAGAAACGGCTGCACTGCAGTTTTGAGCTCGCGGTAGCTACAAAAATTCTGACTAGCGGCTCCTGAAGAAAAACAAGCTGCATGCGAAATTGGAGAAACAGCTTCCTCCACGGAAGATGCAGAGGAATTCAAGTAAGTCGAAATATTTAGTATCATCTGTAAAATTATTCATGGTTAATCTTTTAGCATGGCGGATGCAAGTTTGCAATTGAAAATTATTCGCAAAGTTCTGGTAGAATCAAAACTTGATCTGGAGGTGCAGCGATAGGATCCTTCTTTGCCGCTATACTCAGTTAAAACTTTAGAAGCTTTACGCCTGAAGCCGGAACTGCTTCAGGGAGTCTGTGTTTCAACGCCCCTTCCAAGATTCAGGAGACGGCTCTACATACTCTGTTGGCCGATCCGCCACAGAACATGATCGCCCAGTCAGTCGGTAACAGAAAAAACCAATGCTTTCGTGCTGGCAGTTCTCAGTTGAGTCGATCCGTTAAAAAACTCCGCAGGTGATGTGCCTTTCCCCCCCACATGAACTGGCAATTCAGAAGGGGGAAGTAGCTGCCAAAATGGCAAAGTTTTGTCCGGAAATCAAACTTCGTTACGCCGTTCGCGGTGGAGAGATCGTCAAAAGTGCGAAGCTGATCATCAGAACACCCGGCAAGCTGATGGGCTGCAATATAAAGTTCCGGGCTTTCGACATTAAGAAGATTGCCGTTTTTGTACTGATTTTTGCACGTTATGATTCATCCGGATACACAAGCAACTGTCGTCGTCTTGCCAGATGATGTTCTCGGTCACATACGAGCGGGAAGTGATTGAGTACGCCGTAACCAATCCCATCGTGATTTGGCTGGCGCGGGAGCAAGAATCACTCGATAACACCAAAAAGTACTACGTCATATGCCACTACCAGGACGAGAAATATCAAGCAATTTCGAACATTACCGTGATTACCGTCGGACAAGCGATCATTTTCAGTCATGAGTGTAGGACAGTGGGGAACAAGGCGCCGGTAAACAAACAATTTAATGCAATAGTTTCAGTACAAACATGTCATGTTTCAACATAGTCCCAAACCCCCACATGTCAAATTGTTACATTTTGTCATCCCCTCTAAAAGTGTTACATAATTTATTAACGGTCCCTAAATTTATGTATTTCAATAGCAGCATATACTGATCATGAATATGTATCGAAGAAGGTGTTTTGTTTAAAAAATTTCAAAACCCTCCGCCAATGGTAGGGTAATGAGCCTCTGTTGGTCTTATTAGGAAGGAGCCGCACTGGTTCGTTATTCACTCTGCCTTCAACCAATGGAATGTCTAAAAATTGGCATCAATATCTTTGCTTTGCTCTCAAGTTTTTCGTATGTAATAACGGCATTCAATTAGCAAAGGACTGGATATTGATCTAGTTCCTTAGAATTTTTCAGACAGCTCTATGCGCAAACGATTTCTTTAATGTCCTGTTGTTGGGTGGATTGAATAAACGGCTTTTCAGCATGAATCAGCTAAAAGCTGTGGAGCTTTATTAATGAAATGCCCTAGGAAACTTATACGCTACTTACATCGGTTCAATACGTAATCCTTCTTCTTCCCAACAATTGTGCAGGTGGAATACTATTCCGTTTAAAGCTACAATTTGGATCAAAATGTTAATTTTCAGGGCGAACAAATTCACGCCACGTTTGTCCTAACCTTAACTTGAACAATCCGACACCGTCCGTTCTGACCGACAGTATTCTTGTGCTACTATCACCTGTTAAGGAATATAATTCAGGGTAAGGATTAAAAGAATTCCTCTCCGACGTAGGTTCTACTTACGGGATTTAAATTTTTGCTTGTGATGTTCACGAATTCAATGGTCTATATTTTCAACTACTAACTAACAAATTTCATCTATATTTTTTCTTATATCTTCCTCTCATCTGTGCATGACGTCTATCTTTTTCTATCCTACCATTTCAAACGATCCTTTTTTCCTTTTTTTCTATCCTTCCATTTCAAACGGTCCTTCTTCCCTTTTCCTATCCTTCCATTTCAAATGGTCCTCACTACATCAAAATTGTCCTTCACCGACAGGTGGTCGACCGTGGAGTTGGAAGGGGTCAGCGGGACATACCGTAACACTCCCCGACCCGTAAGGCTGGTTAGCTATCTCCGGTTCAGCTTTACCTTCTGCTGTTCCCGGCTGAAGCCCCACCTTTTCTATGTCGATCCGCGCCAGCTTTGCTACAGGTCGATGCACCATTCCGTCGGGAGTCTGCACCACGGCATCGCGAACTCGCCCATCTCGGCCCACCACGACCTTGGCTACACGTCCTCGAATCCATCCGTTGCGTATCTTCTCCTCCACGATGATCACCGAATCTCCTACCTCGATCGGTTTTGTCTCCTCAAACCACTTGGTACGACGTGCGATGGTAGGAAGATATTCCCGCACCCACCGGCGCCAAAACTGATCTACCATTGTACGGCATAGATTCCAGTCGCTCCTGCAGGCTTGTCTTGGATCCGTAAGCGTCTTCGGAGTCTGCGTTACGCCGCTCGAGCTCATTAGAAGAAAGTGGTTCGGTGTTAGAGCCTCCTGTTGCGCCGTCTCCAGAGGAATATATGTTAGCGGTCTCGAATTGACCACACTCTCAGCTTCCACTAGCAACGTTGCCAGCGTTTCTTCGTTCGGCGTTCGAGAAGACTCCATTGCAGCAAGAGCGGTTTTCACCGACCGCACTAGACGCTCCCAGGCGCCACCCATGTGAGGTGATCCAGGTGGGTTAAACACCCATTTCGTGTTCGCATTGGTGAACGTTTCGGCAAGCTGGCGCTCGATTTTGCCCATCTCCTGCTTAAGTTCGTTGCTCGATCCCACGAAATTTGTGCCCCTGTCGCTGCGGATCTCCACAGGTGCTCCTCTGCGTCCGATGAAACGCCTGATCGCCATCTTGCAAGATTCCGTTGAAAGTGTGTGAGCGACTTCGAGATGGATTGCTCGTGTGGTCATACACGTGAACAGAGCTACCCATCGTTTTGCAATACTTCGGTTCACCCGCACGCCGATCGGCCCGAAATAGTCGACGCCTACGTAGGAAAATGGACGTACGTACGCCTGCAACCTGGCCGCCGGGAGTGGAGCCATTCGGGGTGTCGCCAGACTTGGCTTCTTGACTTTACACAAGGCGCACTCTTTAGCCACCTTACGCACGAACGGGCGCAGTTGCGATATGTGGAAACGCTGTCTCACTTCGTTCACGACAGTCTCGCCATTGGCGTGAAGAAATCGTTGGTGGTACCATTCAACCAGCAGTCTAGTCACTGGATGGGCTTTCGGCAATATTACTGGAAACTTAGTGTCAAACGCGGCGACGGTCGCAGCAGATATCCTTCCATCAGAACGAATAACACCTGCTTCGTCCAAGTACGGAGACAGTTTGTATATTTTGCTGGTTTTCTCTAGCCGCGCCTGTTGTCCTGGCTGCTTGTCCCGCATTACTGACAAAGTCGCTACCTCGTCCGGATACTGCTCACACTGCACCCAACGAAAGATTGTGGTTTCGGCTGTTGCTAATTCCTCTTGAGTGAGTGGTCCGTCCAGTCGAGTCTCTCGTTTTACCGTTCGCCGTAGATTTTGTACGTAGCGATGAACATGTGCTACCGATCGATACAAATGCGTCAGTTTCGAGAATCGCTCCCACCTCACAAGTTGTGGCGGTACGATAACCTCCTTGTGCACCAAACACGACCTCAGCTCTTCGTCGGTCGTCGCGCCGACTGAATCTGCATCTACGGTCCATTGATCTTCTGGCAAATATAAATCGTTGTCACCACGGAACCAACGGCCGCCTGAGGACAAACACGGCCCTTTTCCCCACTTTGTCGCATCGTCGGCGACGTTCTTTCTCGATGATATCCAACGCCATTGCTTCGCCTCCGACTTGGACAAAATCTCACCTACTCGGCAAGCTACGAACTGGCGATATCTTCGATGATCTGAATTTATCCAAGCCAGCACCGTCTTAGAGTCACACCATAACACTGTCTTCTCGACTACGAGCGAGTGCCCAGTGAGGATGGTCTTCATCAAGCGAACTCCGATTACCGCTGCCATCAACTCCAACCGTGGGATGGAGTGTGCCTTCAGTGGAGCCACCTTGGATTTCCCACCGACTAACGCAACAGAAATCCCATCCGGAAATACCGCCCGAAAGTAAGCGACACACGCATAAGCTTCTTCGCTAGCATCCACGTAGATATGCAGTTGCAGCGACAAGATATCTTTCACCGAACGTTGCGGAAAGTAGCAACGCGGAATGCTAATCTGGTCCAGATGTTTGAACAAACTCGTCCACCGCATCCACTTCCCAAGTAACTCCTCCGGAATTAGTTGATCCCATGTCGTCTTCGCCCTCCACAGCTCCTGGATTAGTACCTTGCCGTGTATGAGGAAAAAACACAACAATCCTGCCGGATCGAATGGGCTCATCACTACTCGCAGTGTCTGGCGCTTAGTTGGATGCTCCGCACCCACCGCTAGCGTCGTTGTAAACGTGAAGACATCGTCGACCGGCTTCCAGTACATCCCGAGCACGCGTTCGGTTGAACTGTTCTTGTCCAGCTGGAGACACTTTTCTGTGACTGGGTCTCTCTCCCCGACCCGTGCGAGAACCTCGGTGGAATTTGAAAGCCAGTTCCGCAGATGGAATCCGCCGAGAGAGTGGACCAGTTTGACTTCATGTGCCAGCTTCACCGCTTCGTCAACGTCGTCAGCGCTGTCCAAGTAGTCATCCACGTAGTGCTTCCGGATAATTGCGTCGGCTGCAACTGGATACTGTCTTGAATGCTCCTTAGCGTTCAAATTCTTCACGAATTGTGCCGAACACGGTGAACACGTTGCACCAAACGTTGCGACGTCCATCAAATACACATCGGGGGCTTGTGTAGGATCATCTCGCCAAAGCAGTCGTTGCGCATGTCGATCTTCTCGTCGAATCCGAATCTGGTGAAACATCTCCTTCAGATCTGCGCACAGAGCGACCCGTTTCTCCCGGAATCCGTATAGAACATTGAGCAACGTATTTAGCAGATCCGGCCCTTTCAACAGCATCGTGTTGAGTGCGACTCCATCCACTTTGGCCGCTGCATCGCAGAAGATACGAACCTTGGACGGCTTCTTGGGATTGATGACCACTCCTAAAGGTAAGTACCACGTACGCCGTGGATCTGAATCATCGAGCTCCTTCCGGGTCGCTTTGTGTATGTACCCTTTCGCTTGATACTCAGAAAGCTGTCTCCTCACACTTTCGCCGATGAGTAAATCCCTCTGCATACGCCTTTCCAAACACTGCAGTCGTCGAACCGCCATCTGGTAGCTGTCCGGGAACTCGAAGCTATCGTACTTCCAGAGAAGCCCAGTTTAGAATCGCTGTCCGACCCGCTTAGTAGTTTCCATCAGGATCCGATTTGCTCGTTGAGTTTCCGCGGACTCAGGATGGGCGACTTCCATTATTCCCAGACTCTCGACTGAGAAAAACTTCTCCACGAGCTCATGTAGGGTCTGCTCGGCCTCCTGGCACTCGCATATGTGGAAACTATGAACGATATCCCCTGACTTGTCCTGGTTGGATCCGTAAACCGTCCATCCCAAACGTGATTTTGCTGCTATCGGCTCTCCCGGCGCTCCAACTCTATACGCTTCATCGCCAAAGCAACGTCAACGTCGTCAGCGCTGTCCAAGTAGTCATCCACGTAGTGCTTCCGGATAATTGCGTCGGCTGCAACTGGATAC
The DNA here is from genome assembly GCF_030247195.1 of Topomyia yanbarensis. Classification (NCBI taxonomy): domain Eukaryota; kingdom Metazoa; phylum Arthropoda; class Insecta; order Diptera; family Culicidae; genus Topomyia; species Topomyia yanbarensis. Next base: position 156,145 of record NW_026683349.1, on the reverse strand, counting down.
TGTCTTGAATGCTCCTTAGCGTTCAAATTCTTCACGAATTGTGCCGAACACGGTGAACACGTTGCACCAAACGTTGCGACGTCCATCAAATACACATCGGGGGCTTGTGTAGGATCATCTCGCCAAAGCAGTCGTTGCGCATGTCGATCTTCTCGTCGAATCCGAATCTGGTGAAACATCTCCTTCAGATCTGCGCACAGAGCGACCCGTTTCTCCCGGAATCCGTATAGAACATTGAGCAACGTATTTAGCAGATCCGGCCCTTTCAACAGCATCGTGTTGAGTGCGACTCCATCCACTTTGGCCGCTGCATCGCAGAAGATACGAACCTTGGACGGCTTCTTGGGATTGATGACCACTCCTAAAGGTAAGTACCACGTACGCCGTGGATCTGAATCATCGAGCTCCTTCCGGGTCGCTTTGTGTATGTACCCTTTCGCTTGATACTCAGAAAGCTGTCTCCTCACACTTTCGCCGATGAGTAAATCCCTCTGCATACGCCTTTCCAAATACTGCAGTCGTCGAACCGCCATCTGGTAGCTGTCCGGGAACTCGAAGCTATCGTACTTCCAGAGAAGCCCAGTTTCGAATCGCTGTCCGACCCGCTTAGTAGTTTCCATCAGGATCCGATTTGCTCGTTGAGTTTCCGCGGACTCAGGATGGGCGACTTCCATTATTCCCAGACTCTCGACTGAGAAAAACTTCTCCACGAGCTCATGTAGGGTCTGCTCGGCCTCCTGGCACTCGCATATGTGGAAACTATGAACGATATCCCCTGACTTGTCCTGGTTGGATCCGTAAACCGTCCATCCCAAACGTGATTTTGCTGCTATCGGCTCTCCCGGTCGGCCATCTCGTAGCTTGAGTGTCGATGTAACGTGAGCGTTGTCGTTTCCGATGAGGATGCGCGGTACCGCTTGATCGTAATCATCGATCGGTAGGCCCTTTAGGTACGGAAAGGTTTCTGCGAGTTCCGCATACCGCAAGGATTGTCGTGGTAAGTCCAGCTTGCTTACGGTGCGCACGTCCGACAAAGAATGTTTGGATGCCCCTGACCGTCCTGCTATTTCCAATGCGACCCGTTGAGAATTAGCTTCTGACCTCTTCACGTTCGCCGTCCACTGCAAGCACAATGGTTGCGGATCTCCTACAACCCCAAGGTCCTTTACCAACTCTTCGTCAATCAGCGTTCTCTCCGAGCCGTCGTCCAAGAAAGCATACACGGACACAGATCGATTGTTCCCATACAAAGTCACTGGAATAATACGAAAAAGCGTAGTCTTCCCAGCGGAATGATGGTTGGTGACAGCTTTGGAACTACTTGGCTTAGCTTCATTCGATTCTTGCCTGGACCCATTCTTCGCCGAATTTCCGTCGTTCCCAAACTTCTTACAGCCATTTCCTGGCGTCTTTCCGTTTTCCCTGGCCTGCTGGGCTTCATTTGTGTCCCGTTTGGAGTGCAGCAAAGGGTGGTGACGCCGTTGACACCCGTCGATATCGCATTGCTTGCGATTCTTGCAGGGGCGCCTTCCGTGTGCTCCAAGACAGAGCCGACACAAGCCGAGTTTCTGTATTGTCTCCCAGCGTTCATCGACCGTTTTCTTGTCGAACTCTGAGCAGTCTTTTACCCGATGCCCCGGGTTTTTGCAAATGAAACACGCTGGGCTTGATGGGCGCATCGTAACGCCAGATGCTTCTTTGTTCGTCGCCATCAAAGAAGAATCCTCCATTGAGTGAGTTCCGCAGAAGTTTTTGTCCTTTCCGTTCTTCTCCTTCACTATTCGCTGCTGCTGTACAGGTTGCGGCCTAGGATCGTAGTTCACGGTCACGTCGGATGCCGCTCGCACGAGCGTCTGCATATACTGCGAGAAAGAACGCAGGTTCACTTCCCCGCAGCGCTGCTTGTATAGCGACCAGTCAAGTTTCATATGTGCTGGAAGCTTCTCTACCAACTCGAACAGTAGCATCGGATTGTTGAGATGCGCTTCATGCCTCCCGGCTTCCAGATGATCACAAAAATTCTGCACCGCCATACCGAAACCGATTAGCGTATCTAGTCTTTCCTGTTTTGGCGCAGGTACCCCTCGGATCCTCTGCAACAACGCATGGATCAACAATTCCGGTCTACCATAAAGTGTCTCCAGCGTAGCTAAAACATTTGGGACGCTCGCCGGTAGCAACAGTCGACTTCGCACCGATTCAAGTGCGTGCCCCTTCAAACACCGTTGCAACCTCGCCAAATTTTCCTCGTTCGAAAACCCGCACGTCTGAGTAGAGTTAACGTACGAGCTAATGAATAGCGGCCAGTCCTCCGGATTACCAGAAAAGATTGGCAACTCCTTGTTCATCACGTGTCTTGCCGCCAATTGTCGCGGTGTCGGTCCCCAATACGCCTGCTCGTCATGCAACGGAGGTTGCTGCGCACCAGCCTGGAACTCCGCAAACCGTGGTTGCTCCTGCGGTCCCAATTGGATTCCTGGTGGCACCGTCTGCCTTCTCGAAAACCTTTGCTCAGTGGGGATCACAGACGGTAACGGTTGGCCGGCGTACGACTGGGAATACTCTCCTCCCAGTAATTCTTCCACTGTCACTGGACCTCTAATCGGGCCTGCACTATCTCTATTCACTGCGGTCGATTGCGCGGCGATTGCAAAATTCGGATTACCAACTCGCGGAATGATAAACGAATTGCCTGCTGGAGGAGGCTGGGTGAGAGGAAAGGGATAGTTTTGGAAAGCATGCTGCTTGGGGATTACATTTGCGATGCCTTTGCTAGGCCTGGCGAGCGCGGAGGTAACCGAGAAAATGTTAGCCTGACCTCTACCAACTATTGGCGCTGTTGTGCTTTCGGCTCGACCGATAATACCCCCTAACGTTGGCTCAAACCCTGACTGCCCTAACGAAATACCTGCCAACGCTGCTTCTAGAATACCCTCGTTAATGCTAGTTGGTTGCTGCATGCCGTCCTGCCTAGCTTGTATTCCAGTTGCGGTCGTCGCGTTACTCGTACCAATAGCTGGAGCCTTCTCCGTCGGGACAACCAACGTCGAATGGGCGGCCTTCCACTGCTGTACCTTGCTGAAGGAACTCTGCACTGAGGCGACACTCCGGTTGTCTTCATCGCCTTCCCCACCTAGGTCAATCACCTCTCTCAAACGGAATGACTCGTTCATTACCGCCTGCTCTAGCTGCAATTGCCTCCGCTCAAACTCTGCTTCCTTTTTCTGCTTCTCTTGCTCCATCTTCCGCTCGTGCTCCCGGCGCTCCAACTCTATACGCTTCATCGCCAAAGCCTTCTGGGCCTCAAGTCTCTCGAGCTGTAGGCGAGCCCTTATTGCTCCAGCACTACAGGTTGAAGTGCTCGTTCCTGCTTTGCTGTTAGCCTTGCTTCCGGGTGCATCAATCACCGGAATCTGTGCCGACGGTCTCTGACAGTTTGGGCATGTAAACGGTCGGTCTGTCGCATCAATGCTGTCGTTCACACCCACACAGGTAAAATGCCACCACGAATCGCAGTGACAACAGCTTACCATCCGATCCGTGTCAGGTTCATTACACTGGTTACAGTGTGTTTCCACGGTGGGGGCACTTCCTGTACAATTCGGCATTGCTTCGTGGTTATCTTGGACGATCTTTTAGATTGTTGGGTGGATTGAATAAACGGCTTTTCAGCATGAATCAGCTAAAAGCTGTGGAGCTTTATTAATGAAATGCCCTAGGAAACTTATACGCTACTTACATCGGTTCAATACGTAATCCTTCTTCTTCCCAACAATTGTGCAGGTGGAATACTATTCCGTTTAAAGCTACAATTTGGATCAAAATGTTAATTTTCAGGGCGAACAAATTCACGCCACGTTTGTCCTAACCTTAACTTGAACAATCCGACACCGTCCGTTCTGACCGACAGTATTCTTGTGCTACTATCACCTGTTAAGGAATATAATTCAGGGTAAGGATTAAAAGAATTCCTCTCCGACGTAGGTTCTACTTACGGGATTTAAATTTTTGCTTGTGATGTTCACGAATTCAATGGTCTATATTTTCAACTACTAACTAACAAATTTCATCTATATTTTTTCTTATATCTTCCTCTCATCTGTGCATGACGTCTATCTTTTTCTATCCTACCATTTCAAACGATCCTTTTTTCCTTTTTTTCTATCCTTCCATTTCAAACGGTCCTTCTTCCCTTTTCCTATCCTTCCATTTCAAATGGTCCTCACTACATCAAAATTGTCCTTCACCGACAGGTGGTCGACCGTGGAGTTGGAAGGGGTCAGCGGGACATACCGTAACACCTGTATTTCGAGCATTTTTCGAGATAATGATAATTTAGAAGAGTGATGTCTGCGACAAAGTTTTTCAGCACGTTAAGGACTGTCTCATGGTACATAGAATTGCTTGATTTACTACCACCACAGAGAACAGACATCAATGTTCCAACAAATAAATTAATAATATTCGTGTAAGCAGCAAACGAATATCCGTTAACATACTTGCATTACGTTACTAGCATATCCCAACCTTTAGGACAATCACAGACTATCAAACATAACACTCGAAGACAATAGTGTTATGCCTGTTTGTCTGTGATGGTTTAATTATGTATATCATATTGAAATCTGATTTTCTTCCTTAGAAAAATCCTTTATTTTTGTTCTATTGCGATAGCCTATAAGGTAGAGGAGCCGTTATTCATCTCATTAGTCAGGATGTCACACTTTTTCGATTGTAACTCGGCTTACAGTGATTGGATTGCGCTTAAATAGGTATCAACATGCTTGCTTCGTTCTTAAGAAGCAGTGACATAAAAAATCTGGTTTGGAAAATGTAAAATACTCGCGTTTGAGCGAAAGTCGAGTACAACGAACCCTTATTCATCCTATCATTTGACCTAATGCGTTGAATAGAGGGAGCAGACACTGTTCTAACTGTATTCAAATGGGTGGGATGAATATAGGAGCTAAGATGAATAAGGGCACAGTAACCCTCGGTGAACACTGAAACATAACGTGAATTATGCAATGTATGACCTCCGATCGGCCTGTTTTCGGTAGAATTATGTTTAGTATGCCTGAAAATGACAAATAAAGCTTCTGAATGTAACGGCAGAAAACGCATTTTAAAAGTAGACTCGCAACACAAAAGTTTTTATGTTAGTAAAATATTGAATAGTGATATAATTATTATTCTGAGAAACCAATGAAATATTATTTTATCATTAGCTTGAAATACCAAAAATTTTCATATTCCAAAAGCTGCACATACAGAGCATGAAATGTACTGAATTCGTGTAATATTTTTATTTTTTTCATTTCCTGCCTTGGGCTGATGCTTCGGAGGGTCGCTAATAGGAACAATTTTATATGTCAATAGGATCATAGCACTAGCCATGTGGCTAAGCAAAGCTGCGAACAATAATGTCCAATTTTGCTACAAAATGTAATATCGCGGGTATTATAAATTTGATTTGTTTTATTCATTTGGTTATTATAATAGGGTAAAGAGCCTATTTTCTCATTTGAAACTGTTTACAACTAATTGGAATATAATTAAATTTTATTTTTTAATTCTAATGCAACACCAGCTTAAACATTTTGTCTCCATTGTATTGTGAAAAGCAATAGTTCACGAACTGGTTTATACCGCAGGTAGGGTAGCGAATTCTTCCTTGAATCTGTCCTTTACATGTATATCCTTGGTATGCGTTGGCGTATATGCTTACAAAATGGTACCAGTAATAAAAAAGGAAGTAAAGAAAAATGCATATACAAATTCAAAAAATCATACTTATACATATTGGCTCGCTCTTCATCGTAACTGAATATTGCGAATTTTTTCTTAAATCTACATTGCGACTTTTCAGCCATGCGCCACAAGGCCGTACGTTGAATTACGCGCCCATCTAATTTGCATCAGTGCGAGATAGACAATACTCGTATAAGCAAATTTTTAGATGTAAGAAAGTTTGCAAGTTTATGTTTAGTTTTGGTACCTCGAATTTAACTGCCTTTAGCGCGTTTAGAATCGTGCTAGCACCGGCAAGTGCCCTCTAGCTGTTATAATATCTAGTCCCATTCTAGCAACCAGACTATTTGTCGCATGGCAGTGCATGTGTTCGGCTTCGTAACTATTTTTGTTCCATTTTCTTATACAGCCGCTCTCTCGTATGTTCATGTGTTCGGTTAGGGTTGCACTTGTGTTTCTTTCCAGTTTGTACATGATGGTGCATCCATAGGTTCCGCTGCCGTTCAGGGGAAATGTCGGTATCGCAATTGTATTGATGTTGAAATCGATGTATCCGAACATGTTTGGCTGAGTTTAATGGTGAAATCGATTTCCATAGAGCTCGCATCTTTGCAGCTGCGTGGAATCAATAGGTTAAGTATAGGGCAGATGTGAGTTACTTTTCGGTTCCTTACTTTTTCTTGCTGAAAACAAAATAAAAACAAACAAGCGAACAATAAAATAATAGACGAATATTAGAAAACGTTTGTTCCAGAACACGGAGAAACTGAAAGTACTCCGGAGCAAACAGGGAAAAAATCGAACCTGTATTCTCTTCTCATTTTTCTTCTTCGTGTAGCAGACCGGAATAAAAAAGAGCAAGTATTTGTTGCTCCGAAACACTTCCGTGTACTGGAACAAACCTTTTGAGTAAGACACAAGAGGCGGAGGAGGTTTGTCAGCTCAACCCAGTAAGTTCAGTCCAAAAATTAACCGGAATTTTGGCTAAATCTAGTTAGCGTCCGACTCCCGTTATACAACTGATTCTCATTACAATCGGCTGTCACTGGAGCCGGATACTAGCTAGAGCTAGCCAAAATTTCAGCTAAATTTTACTGAGAACATTTGTCCCGGAACTACGTCAATAAAAATTTTAATATGAATGCATCGTTAGGTTCCTTCTTCACAAAAATTTTGCCATACACGGTAAGTTCGTACAACCTCTCACACGAATGTGTTTTCCAATATCACCAGTATGGTAAATATACATGACCGCAAATATTATACCGGAAAGGCAATTCGTACTACACTCGGCTAGGAACTTCTCAAAAGAAAAGCAAGGATTCACTTGTGTAAACCTACTTCTGATGAAGAGCGAAACGTTAGCACACACATGCATTCGGTTAAGACAGATTCTCAGCCAATATTGTTGTGCTCTTGTGTGGGCGCTCACTAATGTGAAATATGATGTAACCGTGCATCAAACTTCCTGCAAAACCTCAGACATCATAACTGTAACCATTCTCCGGGATATACTCGGGCGTGTTTGCCAGGAAGACACCTGGAGAAACCGTTTAGCAACTCACAAGCTTGTTTTATGTACACCGTTTTTCAATTTTAAAATATCAACATGAAAAATAAATAAACAAACAACAGCTGATAACGATTTTCAGCTGTCAAAAGCGACTTCTAACGGCAAACGCACAGACTAGTTTTCGCGAGCAAATGTCAAAATTCCGCACGGAAGAAGGAAAAATATTTCGCGACCTCATTTCGCAAGAGGTGCATACTTAGCTTAAACAAGCAAATACGCTAGCAAAAGCACTTATCGAAAATTGTATCCTTGTATATGGCGCACCCAAATTAATTAGAATAGATCAGGGAACAGAGTACAAAAATGAAGTATTCTCTCACATGAATAAATTGTTAAACCTCAATCATCAGTTTTCTACAGCATACCATCCAGATACAATAGACCTTTCTCGTCTGACCTAACATCTGTTTTTCTTATTTTTAATCAAAAGATTACACATTTATAAGAACATTACCGTAAAAATGAGATTGATTTTTTAATGATTTTTTTAAAATTTGAAATATGCAAGAATATTGAATATTTTTTTCACCTCAGCAAGAATGGTTTGGGTAGCACTGCTTTGAATATTTTCACTTAAGTTCTTGGCAACGCGGTAAATGAAGTGGTGAATCGCAGTACAAAATTCATTAGCAATGTAAACAAATTAAAATGAACCTCTCGCTGTAGAACATTGGATGAAAATGTTTAACCTCACTTTTTTGACAGTTCGCAGAGCTTGTTTACATAGACTTGGAATTTTTATTATTCGACCATAGTATGAGAAACTTGATTTGGTTCACTTTTAAATGCGAATATCTTGTATTAACAAGCTCGCTACGCTTTCATTTTTATTTGACGTCATTAGGCAATGTTCCGTTAAATTTGGCATTTGGATTTTTCTTGTCCACGATTCGTTGAAGAAAGCGATTTTATTTGTTGCGATCAATTCAACTTGTTTTGCTTTTTTGCTGAAATACAACGTTAGCCACGAAATATTTTGATGATCACTGGTAATTGCATTGCAGATGTCTTTGAAATTATATACATCGCTTCATAGGTCCGCACCAATTGCAGCCGCTCCACCTCGCCGGAATCGAGTTAGCCGATGGTCCAGCCTGCGTCACACTCGGCTGTCGCTGCACCAATGGTAGCTCCCAACCAGGCACTTGGATTAATTGCTCAAATCGCAGCTACTGCTGGTAGTGTAGCGATCGGCTCCGTCGGTAATACCGTTAGACATACCCTCATCGGAATGTTCAGCGGTTCCTATTCACAAGAGGCAGCCTCGCCAGGACAGGCTGCCCCGGTATCGGGCGAGGCAAACACTCCGGCAGGACCATGCTCGTGGAAGATCAAGCAGTTATTATCTTGTACCCAAGGCCAGGCCGAGTGTGATTCGTAACAATTACCAAATTTAGAAGTTCATATACATAATGTTCACGTGATACTTTTTTTGAATAAAAATAGTATAAATGTTGGCAAAATCCTGCAGCACTAGGATCAAAGATAGAGCTTTAACACCAACTCACTGTGCTTCGGTGTTTGTTTTCGTTAGCTGGCCCATTACGATTCCCCGGACCGAACCACTTTTCCGCCACCACAAGTGGGAAACGAACGATTCACATTTGATTTCCGTAGTTACAAATTACCGAACCAGGTAGCATAATCTTCGGACTTAGTTGTGAATTGTCAACAGTCAAGCCTGACTTCCCGAGCTACATCTCCAGCTGAGTGCATATAAGGAGAGTGACGACACTGTCAAAATTGGAACAATGATTATTTGTCAGTGTCATTCCAAACGAGTCAAATCCATGTATTTTCAGAGGTTGTTTGTTCGTTTGGAATATTACTGACAGATAATCATGACAGCTGTCTTCACTCTCTTTACATACACTCTGATCTCCAGTATTGTCGTCCCATACGACTAGTGAACCTAAATGTGTCCCACACACATAGCACACCATCCTGGCAACTAGATGCGCCCATCTCGGCCTGCCACTGGTCAATGAAAATACATGTGATAGGACGGTAAGGTGGAGATAGGTGAACGGTAAGTTGTTATGATATGCTTATTCCGCTTCATTGAATTCATATGCTTCGAAAATAAGTTAAATTTTTTGAGATCATAACCCGTTTTTCTGAGATTTTAAAATATAAGAATACTTTTTAATAAAAAAAATATTAATATCGAATGCACTTTTCCCTATTTTCATTCTAGACAGACAACACAATCAGCAAGTCCAGGTGACAATTTCACACATGCCACCGTACTGCAAACAACCACCAACAAAACCTATGAATGCGGAATGTGTGACCAATCATTCTCCAAGAAGAGACAGCTGGCAGTTTACAAGCGCGTACATGCCGGCACGCGATCGTACTCCTGTGATATTTGCGGTAAAGCATACACCAAGGGTATAAATCTAAGCCAGCACAAACGGATACACACCGGCGAACCACGGCACCGTTGTCGGATATGTGGCAGAGAATTTTTCACTTCTGAGCAATTGGATCAGCACCGGCTTAACCATAAAGATCAGGCTTACATTTGCGATATCTGCAGTAGGAAGTTTACCGAAAACAGTAGTCTCACGCGACACAAACTTATCAATGCGAGTGAGAGATCGCACAAGTGCGATATTTGTGGCATAGAATTCATAACTAGTGCTGAACTCACTCGCCACATGCGCATGGATACTGGCGAGCGTCCGTATAAGTGCGATATCTGTGGCAAAGGCTACGTAGAAAGAAACAGTTTGAAACGTCACCAGCGTGTTCACATCGATATGAATCTTGCGGATCAGATATTTAGTTGCGACATCTGTGGTAGAAAGTTTCTTAAATCTAAAGAACGTACGCAGCCCAAACTTATCCACAGCAAAGATCGAGAATTCAGATGTGAAGTCTGTGGTGGCGGGTTTATAAAATATTCTCACGTGACTCGGCACATGCAAATCCATACAAACGAACGCCCGTACAAATGTGATCTCTGCGAGCAGGAGTTTCTTCGAAGAGCACATTTGACCCAGCATAATCGCAGGTATGTTGGCGAACGACCCCATGACTGTGATTTGTGTGTAAAAAGATTCGTTGAACGTAGTCATTTGATGGGAAACAAGAAGCTGCACGACAGGTCAAGGAATGGTAGCATGCGAAAAGGAAAAATTAAGGATTCTACCGCGACCGAAAGCATCCACGCGTTCGCTGGAGGCGGTAATGGGAAAATAGAAGAGGAAAAGCAAGTTCTAACATAAATTATCTGATTGAAGGCAATGTAAATAGAAGTCTTGTTTATTATCAAAATGTATTTAGTAATTTTCTATATTTAATTGCGCCGCCAATAAATGACCCTGTTATCAACAATCGACACTATAAAAATTATCCACTCCCTTACCAACGGCCTGCTGAACACTCTCGTAACCATTGTCTTGTAGGAGCTGTTCTAGTTCAAGTCCCACACACATAGCACACCATCCTGGCGACCAGATGCGCCCATCTCGGCCTGCCACTGGTCTATGAAAATACATGTGATAGAACCGCAATGGCCATTTAGGGTGAACTGCAATAGGTGGCTATCGAGTCGGAACACTTTAACAGTGTGGCCCTGGCTGCCAGTCATGACTGTACCGCCCGCCACTTCCAAACATGTCACCGGTGACGCTGCTGGTGAATCTCCAGGATACATAAAAGCTCCTCCTCGGATGCGTTATGTTGAGCTGGCAACGTTGTGGACGGATTGCTGAAATAAACTAATGCTTCCTGCCGAACCGGTGCGTACGTGAGATAAAAAAGAATAAGAATTAAGGCACTTGATGACATACTTATCGCAGATTGAACATTAAATGACTTAGAATATACAGTATTTTAAAATAACAAGTAAAATCTGTCTGTTCTGCGCCCTAGATGAGCTTAAAAAATTGCTTGAAACATAGAACTTACTTCGCCCATATGCAGACGTAAATCCCCAATCGATCTGACAACCTTGCGTCTACGTTTCCAGTCTCAGAGAATCGATTCGTCCACTCAACCGTGCGACTATCACTTTGTCACCGGCGAGCTTTATGTTAGTTACCCCATTGTTGTGGGTGTTTTTGTCTTCATATATACCCTGCAATGAAACGTCCGTCAATAGTTGTAAAAAAACAAATGACTCCATACAATTTACCTTAAAGTTGCAAGTCGTTCCCTCCCAGAACTCCAACCGCCCATCTGCACACCCAATCTCTGAGATTATCAAAAAAGTCCAGGCATCAGATCGGCGAAGTCTGGTAACAACCGCCTTGAACCTCCTCCTCCAGGTGGCTGAGAACATTCGCCAGCGCTCATCTGCTGCCGGGGTCGGATGAAGCCGTATGATTGGACTTACTCTCCACCGCTGCTACATCATAGCCCTTGGTCGAATTATGCCACAAAAACAGAATTCGCAGATCCGCACAAATACCTTTTGGGCATACACGATTATCATTTGTAAAATGTTTCTCATACTGGACGGTAAAATGAAACCATTCTGGGTTAATATTTTCCCGCATCTCATTCTGATGATTGTGCCTGGTGAAGTTAAACTGTAGTTTTTTCTTCAGTTTGGAAGCAAAACTGGTCGGCGAACTTTCGGAAAACGGGAGACAGCTGATGTTTTTGGATTCCTTGGCAGGATGAAATACATATCAGATAGGTATACCTATATAGAGAAAACAGGAAAAAACAAAAAAGATCTCATCGATGTTTCCCAGTAAAGCTCAGCCGGAATTGAACTGGAATTCTGGCTGGTTCCAGTTCGCACACGGCCTCCAGTGACACAACCGATTCTAACTAGAATCGGTTGTGTCACTGGAGCCGGAATACGAACTGGAACCAGCCAGAATCCCGGTTCATTTCCGGCTGAGCTTAACTGGGTTGAAGAGCACTTTTCACTTTAGAGCAGCGTTGTCAGATGGTTTTGTATAATAGGTTTGTTCTAGTACACAGAAGTTGCTCCGGAGCAAACAGAAGCAAAAAATACTTGCTTTTTACTCCAGTTTGCTAACGGAAAAAGAAAAAAGAGAACATAGGAACGATTTTCTCTCTGTTTGCTCCGGAGTACTTCAACTTTCTACTGGTAGTGAAACAAATCTAATATCGGTATAGTTCTAAATAAAAATTAGGTATTTATCGGTGTGAAGATGTATGCTAACCAAAAGTTACCTGCAAATTATTGGTTTTAAATTATAGATCATTCTAATGTTATGTAATCAAACCTACCGAGCTCAATCGATTTCAGAATCGGTTGTTGAGTTTTTTTTTGAAATTTTGATAGTAACCTGGCAGATTGCTGAATCAATTTCCGGATGATTTGATGTGGTGAAGACATTTTCTAAAGAGGTCTAAAGTAATATTAATTGATCTTATTATATGAAAATCGTTATTTTTTGGTAAGAAAAAAGAAATCGGATTTTAGTAACTTTATTGTAAATTAAAAATCGGTTTAGATATCGATAAATCGGTATATTCTGCAACACTGTTTTTGGGTTCATCTATAGATGATAAAATAAAGTACCCATTAATGCGTAGAAAACTACGCATTTTCAATAAAAGTGGAATAACCCATTAAATGGGTAAAGAGTTTATACCCATAAATGAGTAAGGGCGTTGTACGTCAACCTGGGTATAGTTTACCCATTATTTTTCGCAGAATTGTTACAACAAAATGCGTAAAAATACCCATTTATGAAAATCACGCCAAAATTAAAAATACTGTCAATAAAATTGTTTATGAATTTAAAAAAAAAAACATAAAATAACACTCATTTCACATTATTGTCTCCTTAAAAAAGTATAGGAATCTAGATAGAGATCCTATTCCAAAACTCCTTAACAAAATAAAACCGCCTGGATATATTTTTGATGGCTGGATCTTTTGGCTGTTCTAAAAATGCCGAACTAGTGCACATTTGCCACATCCTCAGTAGTCTAAACAGCCGTTGTTTTCGGAGCGTTGCCGAAATGTTCCGTTTCCACCTCGACTCCGATGCAGGCCGATAATTTGCAGGTTCCGCTACTTAGTTAGCAGGTAAACTTGCTTGAAATAATTCTTAAGAAGTTTATATACCCATTGACATTACCTCATCGAGTAGTTGTGAAATGGATAAAAAGTACTCATTGTTAGAAACAAAAAAATACCCATTTTTTGACAGCTTGAATAACTTCCGAAAATGGGAAATTTAAATACATAAAATGAGTAAAGTTTTTTTTACCGTGTACGTCAAAACAATCCCAGTCAAAAAGGGCAAGTTGCTGGCTAACGGGGGGCTATTTGCCAACTCGGATGCGCTAATTGCCCTTCAATTTGCCAGCAAATTGCTGGCAATTAGGGGGCTATTTCAAATGCAACATTTGGGCGATTTGCCGCCGTCATTTTTTTGCCGCCCAACCCGCCCTTAAATCGCCCACGAAACGCGCCATTTAATCGCCCTTAATTGCCTAATATGAAAATTAAAAATAATGCTTATTTTCGGATTCATTATCTACTCACATATACTTACCAGTATACTAGGTAATCACCACCAAATTATAGGAAGAATCAATGGTGAAATTGGTATTGCACTTCAAAACTTATCACAATCTGACGTTCATTAAGACTTTAGGTCAGAGATCTTGTTCTACTATACATACACACGATTCCACAATTTCCCACATTCGTTGGCTAAATGAAGTGCACTAGACAAACAAAGTACAAGTGAAAACACACCAATTGTTCAAAAAACAATTTTAAGCTTAAACCAAACATGAACCGCCATGTTTGAAAAACGCGAAAAACAACCAAGTCCATTTCAGCCGCCAGAAAATTTGTCTAAGTATTGAAATTGCCTTTAAATCGCATTCGCAAATTGCATTTGTTCTGAGGGGCAATTAGCACAGGCGAGTTGAGTCAAACGTCAAACTTTTTAAATCGCCTGACCATGTTCGTCCGCATTTTTTTTTGACAGGGAATAAGCCGTATGAATAAAAACTAGCATTTGCTCACACTCAAAAAAATCGTCACGTTGGAATTACGTGAAAAATCCGGTAGATTGACTTAATGTCTACCTTGATGTGTCATCTGACAACGATGAATAGTAGTTATCCTCTAGGGAGAGATATGCGAAGACGCCATCTTGAGCCAGCTAACTGTCAAAATTTTGAGCCAGCCGATCATTATTTAACTGCACGGGTGCAATATTTTTGGGCAGTAATGTTTTCTCTTTATTTTTATTTATAAAAAGGTCGCCAAACGAAAACTCAGTGTATCTTAGAAAAAGCAGATTTTATTATTCCATTGTGTTCAATAACTGCTATTATTTACGCTTTAATTATACTTGTTCAAAACATTGATTTACTATCGTAGCGCTTTTCACGTGCTGGTTTAGTGGAACTAGACCGCAATCTAAAAATTATGAAGCGGTTAACTATCTTATCTTTAATATTATGACAAGACGCAAAATGCTTAGCTTCAACTTTAATCATCAAATTGTAAAGAAATGTGTTGACATCGTATTTAATCGTTTGCAAAAAAACAATATTTTGAGCGAATATTTTTTCAAGAGCAGAAAAAACATATGTCTCTAAATTAATGTAAATCAAAGCGTTGCCATTATAATCCCGGAATGATGTTAAAAGTGCTAGATCACCTGTATTTCGATTGCCATCAGTGCAACTTTTAATGCACTGATCACATATGGTTCCTCTGTTTAGGAGACTACGAAGGACAACTCCTGCGACGTAATATATGCTGTTTTCTTCGCTGGCTTGAAATGTACCGATATTGTTTGTTGCATTCCAATAGTTCTATGCTATATTTCACCCTAAGGAGGAAAATTTGGTAAAAACCAAAATTTCTCACAAGGGTGAAAATTTGTTGGTAAAAACCAGTCTTTGTACAGGAGGGCACAAATCCTTATTTCATACTATGTTGCGTTTCGGCTTCGCCTCATCAGAACTCGAACGGGACATCACGTTTGATCAGTCGTTTGATTGAAACACAGTGTGTTTTAGTTTTAAGGGATTTGCGTCAAGCCGGCGCTAATCTATTCCGACAATGTGTTAGTGTCGGTTTCTGATGAGGCGAAGCCGAAACGCAACATAGTATGATATCCAATAGTTTCCGATGTGAACGGTAGGTATTGTGCTTTCTGGTACGGTTGCCCTAGCAGTATTGAGTTTGTCCGAAAAACTTACGAGCCACTCTTTTGGATCATATGAATAGGAAGAATTCGCTACTTCGTCCATAATTTGACCGATCGTTATTAGTTTAAGATTATCCTTCACTTGTAAAGCCCTAGGCGTATTACATTTGGCGCGCAACTGAGAAAATACATTTTCAACGCAATCTTGTGTAAATCTTGCCAAGAGTACGAAGTCATATCCTCTATCTAGAAAATAACGTTGCAAACGAAGTAGTGAGTCTGTCGCCATGATCATTGCCGCTTGCCAAGGTTTCCAGTAAGCTTTTTCGCCGACTTTACAGCGAAAGATGAAACAACGAAATGTGTTGAGAAATTGAACTGTTCTATCATAGTCCGCTGGACTTTTCCGACTAAGTGCTGTCTGTAGGTTACGCGATGTAACGATCTTAAACCACTCTGCAACGTTCTCGATGAAAAAAGCGGTAGTAAGAACCTCCGGTCGATTCATTTGGATGCTATAAACTTTCAATGCGGCAGCGACTTGATGGTTGAAATATTTTGTACTATTTCCAACCTAAAATAATAAAAAAAATATTTGGATGCAATCACATATCTATGCTGTATATGGTACCTTCATTTTATCGAAGTTATTTTGCAATCTACTAAAATCAACATCTGAAGTCGTGAGTCCTGTTGCCATTTTAAGACCACTAGATGCCTCATACAGCACTAGATCACGAATGTGCATCATGTTGGCTGTGGTCGAGCATAAACTATATTGCTTTATTGTATCTAGAGGAAGGACTATGATTTGGTTTTTAAGCGAGCCTTGAACACAATTCTTGAAAACATGTACACAGTCGGGAATTACTTCAAGCGTTCGGCTTTTATCGCAAGGGTGAATAATCGGTCTATTGAACAATACTTGATGTTCACTATGTTGGATATGCAAATCATTCCACAATCGCTTATTGTTACTACCACAATCACTAATGGCTGCGTGTACTCGAAGGCCAAGTGTTTCAGAGCACTTTATTGTATCGACGATAATATCCCGTAGACACCCGTTAGCGATAGAAGAACCCGTGTAGTGATACGCAACTATTTGCTTCCATCTCCTCCGTATTCCCACTAGCATTAACATCAGTACATGTGTGGCTGCTCCAGAATGATTCGGCAAAGTTATGTCTCCAAAGTAATGTTTGTTATTTAGACAATAATCCTTTCCTTGCGCAATTGCCATCTCATCGAACACAAGGGCACAATCCAAATCATCCTTTTCCATAAACGGGATTTTAGTGCTCATAAGTTCAAATACTTCATTTAGAATACCTGGTTCGAAATGCAGATGTTGTATTTTCTCATTAAGTGTACGCGCACTTGGTAACCTCAATTTCTTCCGTTCCATTTCGTACGCGCTTCTGCTCATGTGTAATCTGGCTCTTAAACCTTTGGCGATGGAATCATCTGACCATTTTGGCACACGAACATCTCCCGCTAGCAGCTTACATTGGTCCTCATTAAACATTTTTCTTGTGATTTTTTCTGCGGGATGTTGTTGGTACTGGTGGTCAAGATCATCGTATTTGCGCTTCAACATTTTATTATTGTTGTCTTTTTCTTGCAAAGAAAGTCGGAGCTGTTCAATTACACTGGAGTATCGTTTTAAATTAGAAGTTGATATTTATTAATAAAGAAGAAAACATACCACTGTTGCTCCACACATTGAAGATACAGACTAGTGCTATCTTTACAGGAAGCATTTGGGTCAATATCACACACAGATGACACCGGAGATTGCAGTTTTCCAGCTTCTTCGATTTCCTCGTCATCATATCCAAAGGTCGGATTCCCGGTGGAATCATCGGTAATATCCTCTATTTGGTTTCTTCCGGGTGGTTGCGTTGCATGCAGTGTTGTTTTTGGTTGAGCTGAAGAGATGATTTTTGTCCGAAAGTTACCGCATGTTATATTTTATGCGCCTTACCTATCTTCTGTAGATTCTTTACGTTGTTCGATAGGGTCAAGAATGGTTTTCTGTGGGAAATAGATCCATCATCTAATGTTTGCTGGGAGAAAATGTTTGAATGTGCTTTTTTGTTTTCCTTCAACTCCGATAACTGCGTAACGTGGGAATACACAGGAACGGAGTTTTTTTGCAGTATTCTCTTTCCGTTTATTATAGATATGTCATGTTGATTGAAATGATACTAAAAGATAAAAAATATGGTTAAAATATTTACCGATTTTTGTTTGAAAAAACTTGCGCTGCACAGCCGCATAGAATCCAGCAACGGGACGTCTTCCGGAAGCTCGCAAAATTTAACCCATTTACCGCGTAATGCAGCATCCTTCGGGAACCGAAAAAAAACTAATTTCCGCTATTAGAGCGTAATTACAAGGCCGATTAGCACAAAATTTTCCAACGCACTTCATTTCTTATTTTTAAAATAATAGCATTGAAAATAAAGTCACGCTAAACTTGGTTGGCAATAAGTGATGCTAGTTTTTTATCGCGATATTTACCGTTGCTAGTTTGCCTTTTTTCCCTCCGCATATCTCTCCCTTGAGGATAACTAATGAATAGTATGTGAACACCCCCTGGAATTCATTAGACCAACATATACGATTGATGTGATTGTATCAAACGTCAAAATATCTACGTGAATTTCAGGTATGAAAAATTCAAATATCAAGATGGCGGACCAGTTGAATCATCACAGCGTAAGTAATTTAATTATTTCAAAACTATTCATAAATTAATGAGCATTTGATCTTTTCAAAGGAAATACGCTATACAGCCAGTCAAGGATACGAGCAGCTTGTAGCCGAGTTATCGAATAGTTTGTCCGATGATAGCGTGCAGGAAACAGCCGATGAAACGCCGCAAACGGTAGACGATGTAGAGCAACACAGTCAGGGTGAACCATCTTCAGCATTTCGGCAAAGCTTTTCGCCGATTTTTTTATTGTAACTGTTGGAGAAAACTGAAACGGGTAAGGACATCATAAGGAGGGCCGATATTGCCGAGTTGTCGGAGGCAAACCAGTTGAAGCTGGCAGAAGTAATTGCCACGCACCACCTTTCCTTGGGTAAAAAAGTGACAGCAGACGATTTGGAGACCTACAGCCTGGCAGTAGTGACACTTTTTAAGTCGGAGAGAAAGGTAAAACAAATTAAAACTAAATATTTTTAAAAGTTAAAAAGAAACATTTCAGGAAAACTACTATATACCACGTGGTGGTGATCGGAAAAACCCTGGGGGTAAAATCGCCAATAAAATTGGCAACCTCAAGCAGAGCAAGAGGAAGGGTGAAGTTAGGGAAGCCGAACACCTCAAAAAGTTAAAACCCGGCCATACCAAGAGATATCGCCGTGCACAGATGCTACTGACTGGCTAATGATAAACGAACAGCCGTGGTCAACTGTGTTGGACAAGTGGTCCAGAAGTTTTCCGGATAGAAAGCGGTCACTGGGCAACTTAAAAGCTGTGCCGCTTTTACTGAAAGATTTCCCTCACTATACCAATACTTTCGGGTATCAGCTGGTATGTACCATGAGATCGTTCAATTATTTTCAATTCAATATTTATTTCTAAAATTTTCTTACCAGTGCATCTATTTTTATTTATTTTTCTTAGATCGACTTGGATTTCACGCAGCTCTTTCGAGATCTACCCAAGGGGCTAGGTGCAGTGAAAACAATTGGTGGAGATTTGAAACCATATTTTAAAAACAAAGCTATTGACCCTTCGGCGGTTGAGCTATTGAAGCATCTCGAAAGTGCCAGCGAAGGTATGTTCAAACATTTTTTGTTCATGTTCAAAAGACTGAAATCTGTTTCGTTCCGTCTTTCTTGTACTACAATCCCATGCACGGGAAATGCTCTCTAATGACTCTTACTTCTTCCGATAAGCTTCTAATATGTACGTCATCGATTATTGAGCCAACTATTTTATAAAGATTCTGAACATCCTTTGCAGTTTAGAAATTAAATTAAAATATAACTTGGAGCTGTGCAGCTTTATTGGCTTTATACATTAGATGCAACATTCGTAACCTACGTATGATACCAATCATTTGTAAAATGATAATGCAGCGGAAAGCTTAACAAATACAATGAATATCTCTCTCTAGAATACGCTCAGACTATTTCAATTAATTCGTAATTCTCAAGTTCGGCATTTCTTATAACTGTCGCGCGATTTCAAGCCATGATTATTCTCAGGAACATTAAATTATTGAATTCAACATAAGTCCAGTTACATAAAATAAAAAAAAGGATTGTTCTTTCAAAGTAAATACTCAATATTTTTCATATTAAAATGTTGCCTATTTTAACACTTTTCTGACAAAACTTTTATTACAATATAAGTATTAAAACCTTTTTTCCTTGACTTGATACAAAGTTTATGTAACTGACAAGTTTTCGTTCTGCTGATAAATAAATTACAAATTACAAATTAAAAACCCATAGTCTTATATACTATGGATTTTCGATGCGTGTGGGATAGCAATGCGTATCACAGCAGTATTATATAAGAGAACAAAGGTTTAAGCCGAATTTACACCTATCCGATCCGATTCAGTGACGGTTCAGTACCGTGCACGGACGCCAATATTCTTTCATACAATCAAATGCGAGCGTTCACACTTTTCCGGCACGGCACCGTCCCGGGCAAGTGTGAATGCTCGCATTTGATTGTATGAAAGAATACTGGTGTCCGTGCACGGAACTGAACCATCACTGAATCGGATCGTATAGGTGTAAAAAGTACTTTAAGATGCCTTTTTATCTTTTATTATTTGTGTCAAAGAATCTGGGCACGAGAAATTGGTTCGAATAAAACCTGATACACAATAAATTATCTCCAATAATGTGATATTATCAATAATCATATCAAGGAAAAAAATGTTTTTGGTTGCTATTTTAATCAGAACCGCGACTCGAATACAACTGTTTCACACTCAATCTGTTTCCTGATGAGTTGAGCCAGAAACAATACCGAATTTTAAATCATGCTTCAGATGCTTCGACTGCGATTAAGTTCCCGGCGATGTGATACGGAACGTAATGTATCATAGGAAAAGATATAGCAAGTTTGTTTGCTGATAGATTAAGCATAATTTCGAAACTGTAAAACAAGTTTAACTCTTTCAATCAGAACTTATTTTAGAACTCCCGCTTAGTTCCAATAAATTTAAACCGCATCATAATTCGCCACCCCGTCAAAAACTACTTCCTTGCTTGCGTCATTCACTAGATTGTTCCTTTGCATGCGCGACATTGTGCATATTGAAGAAGTAGCATAGTTCGTTTCGATTTTCTAATAACCGATGAACTTTCTGGCGATCTATTACATACTGATCTCTTGTGGGAATGCCAAGGATAGAGACCTCTATAGATGCTGATTAGAATTATTGACAGAGCATGACTGGAGCTCATTGCGTTGTGCTTGACGTAATCAGCAGGAATGTTTGGCACCAAATAAGAGAAAATACCACCGCTCCTTATTGTGTAATAGTCCGACTAGTTGCCCATCAATCTCATATCATACGCAACAAACTCAAAAGGATTTTTATGGTGGCTAACCTGAAATGAAAATATGCGTGAATTCTACTCTTACTGTTGCGAATATAGATAAATCCTACCTTTATTCAAATGTATATCCAATACACAGTAGAAGGCGAACCTTTTTTTCGGTATTACTCATCAGAGTACGTAATATCGTCCACATACGATCAATCTCCACATATTGCGCACTTCCCACCAACCTGGACTCCGCACTTTCGAAGTGCGAGTGATCAAACTGCTACTGAAAACTGCGAGCTGTCAAATCACATGTATTTCAAGTGATAGAGATGGTATTTTCATGGACAGACCAGTCGAGCTAACCAGTCTATGAGAAGAATTCAATAGAAGAATAGTAAGTGCGCAGTGTGGTTAGAATCCAGTTTTTACTGCCACAAGCAATAATTTTATGTTTAAAAGTACAATGAACAAAATGAAAACACTTTTCAATGAAATAAATTCAGACCATAAGTTATTCAAATATATTAAGTTAAACACTGGTATTCCTACGCCATCAATAATTACAATTGAAAAGGGTACAAGATCGATTTGTCCAGTTCAAGAACTAGAGGTTAATGAAGATGTCGCAAAAAACTTTTTTATTCTCATGCCAATTTCAAACCAGATTCAAGCTTTTTTTGAGCGAGAGCACGTTTTTCAACACACAATAGAAAATCAGAACAGGTTGGAAAAATTATCATTGATTGCTAATTTTGTCAATGGCTCTAAGTGGCGTCGAATAAAAGAAAAATATCCCAACGATATTGTTATTCCAGTGTGGCTCTACGCGGACGAATTTGAAGTGACCGATTCTCAAAGTTCGCATAGCAATAGACATTCTGTTTGTGGAATTTATTTTAATTTTCCAACAATTCCGGAAGAACACACTTCAAAATTAAATAATATTTTTGTTGCTGGTATGCTAAAGAAAGTAGACATGAAGAGCATCGGAATAAATAAACTAGTTGCAGCCAAGGGCGTGACACTCTTTTATAAAAATATTTCACGTGGTTTTATATTTTTTATATCTCTCTATATTTATTTATAATTGTCTATAAAAGTTATAACTGTATTCGAATCGTTGAAAGTTCGAAAATAAAATTCGAACACCCGTTACCATAGTAGCCTTAGTTACCGCGAGTGATTATAAACAATGAAAAAAATGGTGTTGCATCAACAAGAAGTGGTAAGTATCCAAATATTTTGCATAATTCTTGCTGATTTGAGTTAGTATCCGGCCCCAGACACTTAACCGATCCTAACTAGAACCTGGGTACTAACGAGAACCAGCGAAAATTATTGTCTCATTTTCTGACTGGACGTACTGGGACTCACCTGCGGTGGTTCTCCTGGTTAAGTGAAATAGTAGCCAGACACGAAAATGCAGTTTGGTCCATTCCCAGTCTTGTTTTACGTTTACCTCTTTACCTCAAAACAGCTCTGTCTTAACACCGATAGTGATTAAGCCATCCCAACGGAAACAAACAGCCACAATTCCAGCGTTTTTCACCAACATTTCACAGCAGCACCACAAATTAGGATTTTCCATCATCCGACTGGTCGGTAGCAATAACGATGAAGCGATGCTTCTGCCAAAGGGTTTGACTCCAATTCAACAGCCGCAACTAGTGCAAATTCACAGGTGCAAACGATGCAAGCCAATCAGGATCAAGTGCAGATGACCATTCGTCGCAGGAACAACCACAAACTAGAATTATCATCACCCAGATTCCGTAGTAGATACAGCAACGGCACCTTCAGGTACAACAGCAGTATACAATACAGTCCCAAGCAGCAAAAACATCACAATCAGGAGGAACCACTGCAGCAGCCGCAACAAGGTGAGTTATTTTTGACTATTATTTTTTATTTCAAAAAGATCATTGTATTGTAATAATCCTACTATTTAAGAGAAAAAATCTCGTGCTCAAAAATTTCATATCACTTTCAGATTGAATTGGCCACAAATCGATCAACAGCAGTAACGGAACATACCCGGTCAACCGTAAACACAACAGCAAGGTACTCGGCGGAAGGGATTTCTGTATTTGTGCGTGTGTATGACTCGTTTTTGAAAAAAGCGCTTTCCTTCGATTCTCTGGCACGCTACCGGGGAAATCCATTACCATTAAGTTGAACGAGAACCAGGTAATGTTGCAAACTAGTTCAATATCAATCAACCTGTACTGATTTGGCATTTTCTTCTTTCATATAGGAATGAGTCCTTCGGGGAGACGACGCGTAATGGTTAATGTTGGTGGAGTTGCAGATCACGCTCTGAAAATATCGCAAACTATATCCCCCTCAGCAGCACGCAACCCCGACACGAAAGGTGGTACGCAAAGCCCCTGAAAACAACGACAGCCCGTTAATATTTAGCATAGCATAAAAAGCCTAGTAGTTAGAAGATAGATGGCACATAATAGCAAGTCAGTCCCATGTTCTGTACTATCGCTATACGCATAACTGTTCCATGTGCTATGGAATTTTCGATGCACATAACATTAACCTTTAAACGCATGAAACTCATTTTTTATTGGTATTCATTTTTCGGTATGGATGCGATATTTACCTCTTGTTGAGGCTTAATATCACAGAATTCGGTATGTTGCCAAATGACAACAGTATGCATTTAAGGGTTCAATAAAAAAACATCAAGAAAATGAGATAACAATCAATAGTCCTTACCGTTGTCGTAATTTGCTGTAACTGATGACGTTTGCAGCATTACGTAACCAACAAAGTAGTGTTTAGCCTAGAAAAGTCCCTCAATCTTTCACACAGAAAAAAGATTAGTATGTTCAATAAATTTATGGATTAAATTTAATAAATAAAATTATTGGTCGGGAGACAATAAATTTATTTATTGAATTCAATAAAATTTATTTATTATTTCAATAGAAGGATTTTTTGATCCCTTTTCCAATATTTATTTTATTAAAATTAGAACGAAATTATTGAAATTAAAACTGTTTTTATTGAAAGCAAAAGTTCATTGTTCTAAGAAAAAAATGTTTTCAGACCAATTGGTTGAAGTAATAAATAAATTATTGGATTCAATACCATATATTTTTGGTTTAAATATACTTAATTTTTTTGCGTGTATGATTTTCCCTCTTCGGGCTTGGTGCCATCAAGACGTAAGGCTTGTACAAAATCAATCTGATCACACAATAGTAATTCTTACTCTTCGTGTTGTTTCGCATTTTTTAAACCGAATTTATACAAAGCCGATGCCAAGTGTTCTGCTCCGCTTCCCACTTTTTCTGTTCCGAGTTGGACATCTCCCGCTCATCCATTACAATTTCCTCTTTTTCACCTTTTTTGATATCTTGCGGCATATGATATCGTTAAACTCGCTCCAACTATCTTGCGTTCCCATGTTCCTTAGAAATCTGTAGCAAGTTTATTGTATACTCCCGATCCTGCAGTTCCCGCTCAGTGCTCTCCGTTGCCTCAAATAGATACTTATCATCCATATTGTCTTCTTCGTGTTCTGCAACCTTGCATTATTACGTTTCTACAAATATTGGCGGTGTGATTAAACTTTCAACTCGGCTAGTAACTTGTCTCGATCATCCGTTTCGAGTCATACGGCTGCCTCTTGACAAGCATTTCTGCTAGTTGATTCCACAACTTTCCTAGCGTTGAAGGTCGCGGTTGGTCCTTTTTCTGCAACCGTTGCGAAAACTCGTCACGTTCGTTGATTATGATAATCGACGAAGCAAGCTCACGAGCGGGCGTTACACACGGAGTGCTTGAGTAATTTTGGGCTTGTCAAAGATATCGTTAGATTTCGGGTGGACTTGAAACGGCTCATCTCCAGTGCCACGTTGGATGCGGAAGTTTTCAGTTTTTCGGTGATGCCCCGATTTTTTGGATTTCCGGACGGAGGTCTGGTAGGCTGTCTATGTCTCGTGGTGATCTCTCCGCATATCGGTAGAATAAATTTAGCCCCGGTCGACAGGTAGATATCGTTGATGACTAACTTAAACTCCTTCGTCGCGTTCTTAGCGCTAGCATTCCTGGTTAATGACATGGCAATTTTGGTGATATACATAAGCCCTAGAGCAGAAAATTGCGTAAACGAAGAAATTCCATCAAACCTGCTAATGTTACCTTATCAGTATGCAATCGGACGGCTATCTTTACCCTACGGAAAAGCTCAATCGTTCTAGCAATGTACCATTTCCTTGGCAATCTTGAACATTTTCTCTTCGACTGTCAGATCCAGCTTGTACAACAGTTTGAAATTAGATTGCTGCTAGCAAGCATCTATCATTACCTGCGGTAATTCAGTAGCTCCTCCCACGGCTGTGATCCGAAACAACGGCCGCAAAAGTTCCAGCTAGTTTACAAATTTCTTGATAAGATCGTGCTCCGCTCTACTGTCGGTAGAATGATATTGATGGTTACAACAACCGGAGCTCTGTACTTCAATCAGTTCGCTTAAGTTAATTCGGTAATCCATTCTCGACCAGTTCCACATTTTCCATGATATGCACAATGGGGCTGTGCCAATAACCGGCGGACCACCACCAATACACGAACCGTCGTCGCGGGAATTTGGGATCTTACCCGACGCACGGCAACTTTTCTATTCCTCGTCAGATCCAAAACCAGCCTCAGTTATCACGTAGTCAGATTTGCCAATGTAAATAATAAAAAATGACAACTCATAAATTCACCGCACACTGAGAATAATTTCGAAAGAAAGTTCGAAAATTCTGCAATGCATATTTGCTTATAAAGTTTATAAAATTATAATCTGCCCTATAATTCTACAAAAACATTATAATTGTATAATATTTTATAATTTATTGGAAGTGTCACGCCCTAGGTTGCAGCGCTTATAGAAGAGTTCACGAGAATAGAGAGAGAGGGTATTAAACTAACTTTAAATGGAGGAACTGTACTAGTGAAATTTGTTCTATGTCTTTTGCAAGGAGATAATTTGGGTATACATACCATGCTTTCATTTTCCGCTGGGTTTAATGCAGCATTTTACTGTCGCTTCTGTAGAAGACCAAAGGATCTTCTTAAAACCGATGTATTTGAACATGCAGACTGCATTCGCCGTAGATCAGATTACGAAGAGGATTTGGAAATAAATAGACTTAGTGACACAGGTATCGCAGGATGGTCAATATTCAACGATTTACCATCATTCCACGTGACTGAAAACAGAAGTGTCGATGGAATGCATGACCTATTTAGCTCAGGGGTATGTAAATACGGATTTGTTGAGGTGTTGAATTATTGCATTTATATCAAAAAATATTTCACACTTAATGATTTGAATACTCGCAAGAAAGAAGTTGGAGAAATATCTCTGGATAACGAACTTACCCGAATGCCGGATTTCACCGAATCGTTTATTAGTAAAGATAGACGAAAATCCGATGTACTTAAAATGACATCTAACGAAATGCGTATTTTCTGCCACAATTTTACACTTTTGATAGGTCAGTACGTACCGTTGAATGACGCAGTGTGGAGTTATGCTATTCAGTTAATAGAGTTAGTTGACCTATGTTTGAGGCGATCGTTTACTTATGAAAGTATTGAAGAACTAAAATGCTTAATTACCTCTCACAACACATTGTATATAAATCTTTTTAAAAAAGACCTTACACCGAAACATCACTTTTTAGTGCATTACCCAAGCATAATTATCTCCTCCGGGCCAATTCACAATATGATGTGTTTTCGTAACGAGGCCAAACATAAAGGATTTAAACAATATGCACATGTGATGGCTTCTAGAAAAAATGTATGCTACACTTTATGTGCCAAGTCATATCTTCAATTTACAAGCGACCTTTTAAATAACACATGTTTCACATTTGCCGAGCCTAGCCACTTCCATTTATCAGATCTCAGATTCAGGAATTATTATTCGAAATTAATACAACCTCCGATTGTTGCTACAAATTTTAAAGTACTATTATCCAGTTTTATTACCCATAAAAATACAAATTATAAAACAGGTCAATTTGTTGCGGAAATGTTTTCAAATACTATATTGTTATATGAAATAATAGAAATAATGCTGTTTGAAAGAAAATATTATTTGATTTTGCAAAAGTGGAAAGTTGGCTGTTTTCACGAACACTATCAAGCTTACGAATGTATCGGCAGTACAGCGATTGTTGAGATAATTGAAATTGATTTTTTCACCCGACCACCGTTTTCAATTAATATTATTTTTCGAGATATTAGTGATGAACTTAATGGCAGAAGAATGTTATTTAGAATTAAAAACGCCTTTAATACATCGTTAGTAAATTAGATTTAATTTGATTAAGGGTTATGGATAATTTTATAAACGAATTTTAAATCAGAGGAAATTAAGAATTGTTTTATTGTATTTCTCAGATATCACATATTCCTTCAAAACCTATACTGCCGTGATTCGCATAACAGTCCCACTTGCTATGGATTTCCTATGCAGGTGGGACTGTTATGCGTATCACGGCAGTATAGACATCCTATAAAAATTAAATCGCCATAATGGTGACGCTACCACACATTCCAATAATATTTAATTTTTTGTCAGCTGATTGTTACGTGAACGTCCAATAAAAATGTTGTGGAAATTCAAGTGAATTCTAATAAATATCACATACAAATTGTGTTTACAACATGCAACATCTACCAGACTTTACGGTAACAATTATCTTCTCAACAGGTGGATATAACGTGAAATTCCGCTGCATACTATATGTGAAACACATAATCTCTACTGGATGATGTAGTAATTATATTTTACGTGACAGTCATGTACAACCTACGTGAAAAGTAGGGTGGAAAATATTCACATAATTTTTCAGGTAATTTCGACGTGAATTTTTATTTGAGTGGCAGCTTTTCGAGATTCGAGCAGTCGAGAAGCTGCGTCCCAGTAAAATTTATCGGGCCGAGTCGGCCTGATGATCGGGCTGATGATCAGGCCGATGAGGTCCGACGTAAGCGCTATACCGCGCTTTATATAAGAACTATATCGTGCTATTTTGCACCATCGAAATCGGACTGTCGGGCTTCGAAGTTGTCAAATTCGTCAGGCGGTATAAGAACTACGTAGGTCCGATGTAGAGCTATAGTGAATCGGACATCGTCATGCTCTCTATTTTGGTACTCTTCTTCTTATTTTTTATCCTTCAGATTTCTTTTTTATTCTTTTTTATTAAAAACAACAGAAAATGCAATCAGTTTTATTTATTTAAAAAACATAAATGGGATTGTTTTTCTTCCCTCTAGTGGAATATCCATTTAGTAAATACGTGCATAGTTAGTAGATATGTTGGCACCTTGATTCTAACTGCGAATAGTTGTTCAATCGTCTTCGTCAGCTACGCTTCGCGGTAGCAGTATTTCGGATTTTCTGTACCGTCAGCATCATCATTCGTTTCTGTTGGCCGAATCTTTGCTCGTCATACTCCACCGATTCTAGTGAATTGTCGCCACTCTGAACTTTACTGTATTTCTTGGAGTCGTCGCGCCACTTCATTCACCAAACAGGCCAGCTCTCCGACCGCAAAATAGTTGGTGGTCCTGAAGCTTTTTTCTTCGGCCAATTCCAGCTCGGCAAACGATTCGACCGCTGCTCGTAATATAGTGTTCCTCCAGTCAACCTTCTTAGATTTTACTACCCTGTAGTCCTTCGTGCTTATCAACATTCAGAATCCGGCACAACGTGAAACTTATGGCGCAATTGGATTTAGATTCAACGGATTTATGTACTGCGAATACTGATATAGGCGGAGATCTAGCGAATCACGATCTCGTAAATGTCAGTACCATGCGAGAGCAAATTAGAATTGAGCTTTAGTGAAACATTACAATGTTCCGTACGGCATCCAGCAGGCGTGTAGTATGCTGGGCAGAATAGTTGACAAACTGAGATCCCAATCGTCCCAAACCGCTATTGAGCTTCATGAATGAATGACTACGATTCTTTCAATAAATACACCGTCGATAGATAGCTATTGTAGTTATCCAGATAAAGATTCATAAAGTGATCCGATTTAACCAAACGATATAGCAAGTTCAATTCTGTGCCCCAAATCACTAATTAACGGTTAACGTTAACGGTGCCTCACTATCATACTAGTTCAATTCTTCATCCAGCCTTCTACACTGGAGCTATTAATATGAATAAAAAAACTGAAGAGGCTTAGTACCGAGAACGGTTTCTTTCCGTGAATATTTGATGTATGAAGCACATAAGATTCCACGTGATCTTCCGAACCGACAATGGATTTCGTCTGACTCGATGTAGTTTTAGCCACCTTGAATATACTGCGATGGTTCGGTCCGGAGCACAAATGGAAATTGAACTTGATTAAGCCAATTGTAATGTTATGCGAACTTTCCTTGCGCTATTTATGCTCAAAGTGGCATGTGTGGACGCTGTATACGACGAATGTAACTAGATTCATACTTATCACATAGATGCAAGCTTCACGAATCGTAGGCTCACTTGGAAACACTGAAGGCACTATTGCATCCAAGCCGCACTTAGCCAACTTGTCCAACTAGGTGGTAATGTCATATTCCGATGAACGAAGCTGCGCCCAGATTTGGTTCTGGAGAACAGACAGAAACAAACAAATCTGGCGGGGGCGGCAGTGTCGGCTTGATCATATTCGCTGCAGCAGCCGTTGTGAATAAAGCTGGAATCATTGTAGTACCAATTAGAGGTACTTGCGAGGGTAGTTAGATGCCTTTACGGAAAAGTATTCCATGATGTATGTATGACCCTATATTTATTTCTTCAGTAGCTTTTGCAGGTCATTCGCCACACTCCTTCACCAGTCACCACTAACAACAGCATACGGGTTCTCTTCACCCGAATTATTTTTTCATGGGTGGGCACAAATATGACGTATTCTCTTGCATCAAATAACGTGACTAACCGCTTCAGTGTATAGCCAATCAGTGTGCAGTAGCAATCCTTATCCGACACCAGCGACTAGAACGTTATTTTCTGAAACAAAAAATTAAAAATTCTATAGAACCAAATACGTTTCATGGTTCTACCATCGATACCAGTAAGATCGGCAGAAGAAAGTTGAGCGCAACGTCCACTTCAGATCGGTAGTGTGTCAAGATGGTTAGCTCATTACCAATGAAGATCATAAAACCGACCGTCAGTAAACCTGCAAAGAAATGCAGCACCCATGTGACTGTTTCCGATGAAACCGATAAGCACAGGTTTTCAAATGAAATACGAGTAATTATTAGGAAGTAATAAGCTACACTTAGGTATTAAATATTTGTAACTGATTATTCCGATCAAATCGATTTACTGTTTGCGGCTTCCTTGTCGTATACGAGTCAATTGGATGCGGTACGGTTGGGGTTACGATTTTGTTTTTAATCTTTATTTCTGGAGCAGCTTGGGGAAACTAGCTTTTGATTTTTTTAAATTAATTATAGGATTTATTTTAGGATTGTTTTTGAGAACCTCGCGGCGGTCCTTATGATATTTATGGAATTTTTCCGTTCGATGATTCTACAAGGAATTCAGAACTTGTTTTCTTTGGCGCCTCTCAGTGTGGGCCAGCTTGTTCATGTATGTTCCATGCCGAAGATTAGACTACTCGTTCTGCTTGTTGCCAGGAACTAGAATAAGAAGAATTTGTTCGGCAACATGGCCCAATGTCTGTTGATTGTGATTTGGTAGGAGATTTGTGAGTGGTGTAAAGCAGTACGAAGTCATTTGGACCTGGGACTTCCATTCCAACGTATCGACACTTGTGAAACATAAGAGGCACTATTAGTTCTCCAAACATAACAGTTCATCTCGTCTGGTGAAGAACGTCGTTATATCAGGGTCGATGAAGAAATTTGCCACTTTGTTTTCATATTTAACATAGGCACTGCAGCTATAACGAGGGGTACGAAATCTCAAATTCATTTGCCTATTTCTGCGAGTATTTACCAAAACGAGTATTAAGTTTCAACACCTCTCTCATTCATTCACTTCCAAGCTAACTGAAGTTTCACGCAGCATCGAATGCCTTCAGTTCAGAGAACATATTAAATCATTCACCAACAATAGCATTCATTTATTATAGATATCGAAG
This sequence comes from Topomyia yanbarensis, assembly GCF_030247195.1. Taxonomy (NCBI): domain Eukaryota; kingdom Metazoa; phylum Arthropoda; class Insecta; order Diptera; family Culicidae; genus Topomyia; species Topomyia yanbarensis. The sequence continues at coordinate 125,042 of NW_026683349.1, read as the reverse complement.
ACAGGTGGCATCTTTTATGTTTTAAAGTATAAATGAACTGTATAATCTATGTCTAGTGCCTTTTTGCACGATAATCCCACTCGAAGCCAGCAAAGAAGCAACAATCAGTTTGCAACTGAAGTTGCATTTAAAGCGAAAATAACTGAATGAATACTGCGAAAATAACTGAATGAATACAAAACAATGAAAGCCGAGCCAACCAACATTCCTTTCAGCGCGGCGCGAATTTCGCTTCTCTTTCAAGCTCACCGGAGAATATCAATATTTCTGTGCTCTGACTATCATATAATCCTTGTCTACTTCACTCTGTAATATTATCAACCGAGACAGAATGTTGATTGTCGAAATCGTACAGCAAGAACGTCCAGTGCTACCAGCGGTTTACAATGTAGACAGGGATACTGTAGTCGAAAACCTTGAGCAATGGTTGATAATCGGTTTGCAGGAGGAAATGGCCCCCAAATAGCATTTAGTTAAACCAAATACATGGCATCCAAGATAGAAACCAATTCGCAGCTGGATAAGACTCACCGTAGAAGTTCAATTCAAAGTATATCAGATACCATCCAGATGTCCTCACCTAATGCATTCGATCTCCCCATTATTGCTTGTCGCAATCGTGCAATAAGGTCCGTTAGATACGATTTGATGGTCCAATGTTTTTGACTTTCTGAATTGGTGGCGTTTGTGTGTGACAGGTTCGGTCGAATAGACTAGAACATCGGATCTGATGTGGCACAGTCGGTTCTTGTCATTAGACTTTGATCCAGACATACAAGGGACAAGATTCCGCACATCGTTATCATCTGTTCCAAACTACAAACTTGTAGTTGCCTATTGCTCTAAAATCAAATATAAAATATAGTTAGAATACTGATTGCACTAATAATGTCGATAAATTCGAATGTTATTTGCTGAAACAATTCAGATGATTATGAATTTGAAAATAAGTTTTGAGATTTATGATGATCAAATGAAAGTTTGATCTTTTTTAGAAAATCAAGAAAAACAATTGTGTTAAAATTCAGTGCAGCATTCAGAAAGTCGGTGCAAGAATTCGGCAAAGATCTAGTAATTTTTAAATTTCATAATTTAACCCATAATCGCATATTTGTCCGACTTGCTTTAAGATTTCCTATCTTTGTGGGACTGATTTGGACTCTTCAAAGAAGTCTAGATTTTTCCTACTTTACTTGAGTCCGATTTGCGACAAAAATCTTACTTCCGAGGATCACATTGAAAGAATTCGGAAAATTCGACAAATATATTAAACCTCAAACATTCAATTGAATGAACTTTAGGTTCTATTGTAGCTTGATGATTTTTGCAATGTAAGAAGAATCAGAACTGCAAATAATATACTACTTTATGGCATATACTAATACTTGTTGGTTGATGTTTGACGATAATTGTAATACCGTCGAGCCTAAAAAACTTAGCTCGAATGAATCGATCGGATAACTACAACATTCAACAAGGTCAATATTTCGGTTTTAATTGGCCCTCTGTTGTTGTTGGGCCGTTCACAATGGTGTGATGTAAATCTGTTTCAAAGTGACAAGCAGTCGTGTAATCTGTAACTGTCAAAAATACTTGTAGAATACAGTGCTCCAAATGCAATGATTTAACAGTGTATGTGCTTATCACACAACAAATTTAGCAACAAATTGTTTAAAAGTGGTTCAAGACCATTCTGAGGCAGCTTCTTTGAAAAAACGTCTGCAGATACTAAACCAAATACCCTCTTAATACCTAAGAAAACTGATGACATTTGCTCTTTGTTAGCACACGAATTTCTGCTATACGCAACGCAAAGGCCTTTGCGAAAGCCAAATTTTAAATTTGACAGCATTTGATTCGACCTAATGGACAGGATAATTTTCCCTAACAGCTTCCGGACACAGGATAACATTTCAATCGGCCGATACGAGTTATGAGCGGAGACTGCTTTTCCTAGTTTTGGAATGACGATGACGCTTACAGGCCTCCAATCATAATGGACAATCAGGAGTCAGAATATGTTACGAACGCTGGTCATTGCCAATCCTTGTTTATTAAACCTAAAACTAATTTGCCCTTAACTAAATTGTAACCTTAAAACTATAATCTTCTACGTAGTTAAAATTTATATATGAATTAAATGTAAAAACAAATATCCTACCCTGCATTTGAACACATTACCTTAAATTTAGAACTTGCTATAAAATTGTCACAGATTTCGCTTATCATTATCAAACACAAACACACATTGTTAAACGAAGCAAGAATAAAACAGTTGAAATTACTATCTCGAACAGTACAGTCGATTTCTTTTACCCGCCAGAGAATCGAATGTGATATCATTCCACGTGCTACCGCGACAGACGAGATTGTCTTTTTATAAAGTAGATTTCTACGTCGCATTATGTACTAATCAGAATATATTGGCTCAAATCGCACGTTCTCCGTATGTAGCCGGGGATTTGTGCCTTGCCGTGTCTTCACATCATATCATTCTAATCGAAAAGAAAGGAAAAGGAGAAGGGAGGAAGTAGAATTGGAGAAGCGGAAAAAATAACGTCACAAGAACAAACAGCAGATAAATTAAATTTAAATCGCCTGCGAAAAAATCTCTTTACTGCTCTGGATCAAAAACTTTAGTATGTTACTAAGTTTTCGTCGTCCAAGCACAGTTTCGCTATGCAAGCGCAACCGAAAACTCTAAATCGCAATAGCTGGCAAATGCATATCTAATGATACGAGGCTCCATAGTCGGACTCCCAAAGATCACATGAAAATGACTCAGCGTGCTGAATAGTAGCCACGTGATGATTGAGTTTGCAGTGACCCATTAAAGCCCTGATCAGCTTGCCACAGTGTTGTTTCGAAAAGTGTAAGAGGTTTTGTCGTGACTACGACTAACGTTTCTATACAGGGGCCCCTTTTCAAAATTTCCCAAGAAACAGAAGGTAGTGTTTTTGAAAGGTAATAACTTCCGTTGTACTGAACGGAATTACAATATGTTTGCACTAATCATTCAGAAAAATGATAAAGAATCTTCTATAAGATTTGTAAGCTGTATAACTTACGTAAATAAAGATAAATGCGCATTTATTACACTCTTTCCGCAGCGCTCTCTGATTGGATAAAACTAATTTAGAAGACGGCGGAAATGTTATAAATATAAGTGGCGACTTTCCCTTATGTGCTGTCATTCGTTTATCGTCCACCATACCAGCAATGTGTTGCTGCAAATTTCACATACAGGCAGCAAGAAGAACCCGTCAACGATTTTCGGCAGCGTAATCAAATTGTTCTTTGTTGGTGGATTAGCAGGGAAGCAGCTGCGGATTTTTTTGTTTACTGCGTGTGTGTTAATAATGGAAAGCTGCTGCGCACTTTGCTTGTGCTGTGCTAGTTAACAAATTTACTTCTTCTGAAAGTGTAGCGGAGGCGAGTCGATTAATTATTCCATTTGTATAAGCCCTTTTCTGGGCTCTAGCATAAAATAAAGAATACACACTTAAAATCCATTACCTACCAGTAGGTAATTTTAATTTGCTGTCCTTATTTCACTGCCGGAAAACAAGCGAGAGGGAATGATTTTTTTACTCAAAATTAATGGGATGAAGTTTAGTCGGCTTTGGGGAATATCTCATTATTTTTGGGTAAATTTGGACTCCCTCTCTTTCGTTTTTCGTTGGAGGAAGTAGGATGCACAGATTTAGAATTACCTACTGCTAGGTAATGCAAGTTTTCTGTGTAAATAAAGAATATTTTCCGTAGTCGATAGCAACAGTAAAATAGATGGGTTGGTAATGTATATGACATAACCGGGGTATCGTGACTACTCTTCGGAGTTATTTCAAATCTTGCAAAACATAAATTGACATAATTTCAATGATTGTTCAGCATTGAAAAATCCTATATGTACATAACAATTCGATGCAATAACACACGACTTAAAGATTTATTACCAATTTCATTGTATATTATTGTAAAATTGAACATTTAATTGAAAAATGTATTTTCGATTCCCACGAAAGAACTGAAATTTTTCTCACGGGAGCATGCGCTTCCCTAACACAGCCGTCAATGCGGAGCCGATCGTTCTGAATATGTTTGCTCAGCAGACCATCCTGCGTACTTTTGCAGGATGGATCAGAAGAATAAACTTTTGTGTTGTTTCGGCATCTGCGTATGTTGTAATTATGGTTGCCACTGTTTTTTTTTGCTGCAGTTTTGTCGAGACTCGAAAGCATTTCACAAGATCAGGGAAAAGGTTCTTCTCAAGTAGCAGGCATCAAGGGAGGCAATCCTTGGAATCGCTTAGGATTTCAATCATTTTTAGAGCGAAATAGGGCAATGCACCTATTTTCGCTCTATTTCTATTATTATCCTATCAATTTGAAGCCGTTCATTAGAGCAGCGTCTGCCAGTTATAGTGCGATATTGAATGATAGCATTCGATGCAAGTTTTCGTTGCGCTTAAACAGATACTTTTACCATCTTATCTCTGATCCTTCACAAACTACTACACCTGGCAGTATGTACATGCTTTGATCTCGTGTTTGCCAGAAACGTTAATGTAGAAACCCGATGATATATTTCGTACTTTTCATATCACTGACCAACACTTTGTTTGATTGATCCAGTGGTTTAATTTGAAATCTACAATATACTACACATCATAAAATTATTGCCGGATGAAAACCTATATCTACACCAATCATATCAGAATCGCTATCATGAACGAACAGAGCAGCTTGAACATAGAGAACAGAGGTCAGCAGCATCCAACGAGCTTCCAATCACCTATCAACGCCGACGCCACCAACAAAAGTACTTTTCAGAACCACCATAATTAATATAAAGAATCATTTGTAACATTCTCAAACATTTCATTGAATATCATTCGGTTTGAATTACAAGTCAAACGTGTAGTCACGACACTCCGGTTATGTCCTAGACATTACCCACCCATCTTTTTCGAAATCGCTAGGAATATTTTTTCCAAAAAAGCTTTTGTTTGACATGTTTGTAGATGGCGCTAATAAATGCAGGTCGTTGGTTGCAATGCTCGGTTATAACCCAAGACCAGATCTTTTACTTTATCCCACTTGTTAAAATTGGCAAAGCACAAATGAAGTCAATCATTGCGATCGATTTTAGGGGGCATTGGGGGTCGATGAATCCCGTTATAGGTATTGGGGTTGTAATGGTCATCATGAAACTGTCGAGAATTTGTGATGACGTGACAACTCCTCGACTGGGGATCGCAGGTTTGATTCCTGCTCGAGGGTATCTCTTTTCCTAGTGTGTCCAATGAACAGATGAGTTTTTGCCATATCTTATTACTCGCTATTCGGGTCTTTCTTTCTCTGTTTACTTTCCGTTGGACATTTTCCTAAACAACTTTGAAAAATGTGTCAATTTCTACGCATGCTCTGGCCTATTCAACATCAGTAATACCGGAATGTCTGGGTACCCAAACGCGATTGATAGTATTGTCAATGCTAGGTTCTATTTGAATTCGGCATGTAATCACTAGCTTGGGTTGTAATTTATCCGAGCTAACCGCCTTGATAGCAGTCTAACTAGCAGAGCAGAAGTTACTTTCAGAGCCGAGTGCTGGTCTAAGAGACGAACATGGGGCAGAGGGCGGTTAGGGTCACGTCAGTTTTGATCTTTCAAATAAAATTGACAAATTGAAAATCTATTTGCAATCTTCAAAGATATAAGCTTTGAAGAAAACCATACAGGGGAAATGACACGGATTCCTAGACCACCACTTTAAGCAAGTGCACTGGACATATCTCTATGCTCGACATCACTACGGTTAGATTGCAAGTGGAAGGTGATATCTGATCGCCACGGTAGTGACCACCTGCCGATTATAATTACAATCACCACTGGTTCAAGACCATCGGAATTAATTAATGTTTCATATGACCTCACACAACATATTGATTGGAAGCTGCGATATCCAAAACTATTGATTCGACACAGGTACTTCCCCCAGAGAAAGAGTATAAGTTTTAGTCTAACTCGATCCTCGATACCGCGATTCAGGCTCAGATGAAACGAATACTCGGCGTGAACACCCATAAACATTTTCCCAAACCGTTGTGGGACAAAGAGTACTCAGACGTATATGCGGAGAAGGCTGCCGCGTATATAGCCTTCCGGAACGACGCGTTAGCTGCTAGCTATCGACAGTACGCGAATGAAAAGTTTGGTGAAAGCTATAAAACGCAGTCACTGGCGCCGGCTCGTCGACGGGTTAACAAGAGTAACAACGATAAGCACTCTTTGGGGCATGGCCCGACTTATGCGAAACCGAAACTGTACTAACGAGAGCGTGGAATATTTAAACCGTTGGATAGTCGATTTCGCCAAAAAGGTTTGTCCGGATTCCGTCCCGGCACAGATCTACCCCGCCGCGTCCCATCACAATACCGCGAACAAAATACCGTTTACGATGGTCGAGTTGTCACTAGCTCTCCTATCATGTAACTATAAAACCCCAGTGCCAGACAGAATCAAATTCAACTTGTTGAGAAATCTGCCAGACTCTGACAAGAGACGCTTGTTGAATTTATTTAATATGTTTCTTGAGGGTAACATTGTCCCTCATGACTGGAGGCAAGCGAAGATCATCGCCATTCAAAAACCAGAAAAACCAGCATCCGACCACAACTCGTATCGACCGATTGCGATGCTGTCCTGTATCCGAAAGTTGTTCGAGAAAATGATCTTGTTTCACCTCGACAATTGGGTCGAAGCATATGGCTTACTGTCAGATGCACAGTTTGGTTTTCACAAAGGCAAAGGGACGAACGATTGTCTTGCGTTGCTCTCAACAGAAATTCAAATGGCATATGCTAGAAAGAGCAGATGGCATCAGTTTTCTTGGATATTAAGGGGATTCGGTTTCTATCAACATCCTTTATGAGAAGTTGAACCAGCATGGTCTTTCACCAATTTTAAACAACTTTTTGCTAAACTTGTTTTTTTATATTTTTTTTTATCCTTTTATGGGCAGCTAGGGCTGAGGGTGGTGACTAGCGGGTTTTATACATCCTTTATCGGACGGACGAAGCTATGGTGCCTTGAACACAGGCAACGCATATCCAAGGCCATCATTGAAATGATAAGTTCTGCGTTTGAGATGTACTTCCCCCGGTTGCCAGACGAACACTTGTAATTATTGCGTGTGACTTTGTATGTATATGTCTAATTGTGAGTCCTACTGTGATTGTGTGTGCGTGGAATGTGTGAGTTTTAGCGTTCGAGTCCAGGGATGCATACCTGTCTGAGTTGGTGTGGGTGCTCACTAGTTGCGTAATAGTGTGCTACAATTGCAGACGAAACAAATTGCAGCGGGTCGTGATACTAAATGATATTTATTGTACGGTAGAGATATGTGCGGGCACAGGGACGTCACGATCGCGTGCATCAGCGCGAGGGGCTCGAGCGTTTATCCGTTAACGTATTCGATCGCGTGGGCGTTTGTATGTCGCATGTGCTAACGTGTATGTAGCTTCGCATGTATAAATTCGATTTTATAACCGTGTTTCCATTCGTATATTCGCGTGTGTTCTTAGATAATCGTGCGCGGACCGTGAATTTGATATCTAATTTTCGGTGCACGGCTCAGATGCTAGAAGAGAGTGCGTTCTTCCATATCACTTTTGCGTTTTCGAGATTTTGGTCGTATTGGTACGTGGACGATCGCATTTGTATGTTCGCCCCTGCCTATCGTGGCGAGGGACTCAGACGTTTGTATAGTAGTGTATTCGATCGCGTGGGCCTATGTATGTCGCGTGTGATGGTACGTATGCAGCTTCGCGTGTATAGTTTCGGTTCTGTAGCCGTGCGGCCATGGGGTAGAGATTTCCGGACGTGATCGACTGGTGACCGCGCGAACACGGGCGCCTGTGGGTTCGCGTTTGTAGATTTGTGAATGCTATCAGGATCATTTTATTAACGAGATACTATCGTGCTTTGGAAATCGCGGGCGTAGGTGTGCGTGAATTATCGCGGAGAGCTGCCACAGATCGTCTGGTACAAGGAGTCTTTATTCTCAGGTGATACGATCCTCAAAAACGCCGATCAGCCATGTTGGTTTTAGAATCGACAGCTAACAACATTGTTTACTAGTTCTCTCCATAAGTTTGCTTGGATTTCAGTGGGTAAACAAAGTTGTTCGCTGTCATTTTTCTTCCCCGCAGTCTGCTGCGTGCTTACCTCATTCCTCACCTACTTACTGACAAAGACGAATCACCTTAGAGCTCTAAGCTCCTTGGTCTGGTATATTGTCATATTCGGGAGCCCTGATATGGTACAGTCTAAATTTAGGAGAGTTCCAATATAAGGCTCATCCGCCAAACCCAGGGTGCTCAAGAGAGGTCTCAAAGTCGTAGACTTGCAAGGACCACTACAAGATACCTTGGACAATTTGTCTACTTGGGCTCTCCAGCTGGGTATCGAGTTCTCCACGGAGAAAACTGAGCTAGTCATATTTGCAAGGAAGCGATAGCTTCAATTAATGGATCAAACTATTGCTCAGGCTTCAACATTCAAATATCTCGTGGTATGGTTCGACTCTAAAGATACCTGGGATGTCACAGGTATCTGAAACAGAAGTGCCAACAAAGGATCAACTTTCTCCGCACAATGACCGGAACATGGTAGGGTGCCCACCCAGGAGACCTGCTCAAGCTTTACCAAACAACGATACTATCAATTATGGAGTACGAATGCTTTTGCTTTCGCTCCGCTGCGAACATACATTTCATCAAACTAGAGAGAATCCAGTATTACTGTTTGCGCATTGCCTTGGGTTTGGGTTGTATGCACTCGACCCATACGATGAGTCTAGAAGTGCATGCGGGCGTCCTCCCGCTAAAAAATCGATTTTGGGACCTCTCATATCGATTGCTCATTCGATGCGATATCTTGAACTCACTGGTGATTGCAAATTGCGAAAGACTTGTCCAGCCTAATTCTCAGACCCGATTCATGTCCTTGTGCTTCGATTACATGGCATAGAACATCAATTCATCTACGTATAACTTTAACTGTGCTCATCTCTTAGATAATCCTGATTCAACTGTATTTTTCGACACAGCCATAAAGGAAGAGATTTGTGGAATCCCGGATCACATTAGCCCACAAAAGATCCCAAATATTTTCTATAATAAATACCATCAAGTCGACTGCGGCAAAATGTTCTACATTGACGGATCAATTCTCGACGGGTCCCCAGTTTCGGTATCTTCAATGAAAATGTTGGTGCCTCTTTCAAGCTCAGTTATCCAGCTTCAATTTACGTCGCAGAATTAGCTGCCATTCAGTGTACTTTTGGTATCATTGATACCTTTCCCGCAGACCACCCTGCCCTTTTGCTCAGTAAGGGGAATGGGCGCGTTGTGCCAGAACTCTTGAACGTCATATCTAACAATGAGACTCTCATTGTTTACTTTCTTGTCTGTTAACAACTCGGTCGCTTTAACATTTACCTCTTTACTCATTGCATAATATACTAGTCAAATCCACCGTCTTTCGATATGCTGTAAAATTAGCGGAACATGGTATAGTGACTCCGTAAAAATCAAGAGAAATTAAACAAAGAGAATCTCTCATTGTTGGATATGAAGTTTTGAAAAAAAGTTCCGGAACTATCAGGTTATCAAGTGCCGCATCGTATTCATTGTTATACATATGAAGTATACTTCTTACATGATTTGATGACCAGAAGAGTAGATAAGTGACACCCCCTAAATCTTCCACCGTTCTATTCTAACTTGAAATCCATTTATCGCAATGGGATCATCATTCATTAATAGGTTTTCTATCATGGTATGAAGACTGTATAGCTCCCGTAGGTAAGCTTCAACTTGTTTACGAAGACAGGTCCAATCCACCATACCCGATAATTTTTCCTGAGGTCACAATGTGCCTCATGTCACTATAAATTTATTTTGGTTTTAAATTTAACAATGTTTAAGATTTATACAAATGCAACCTATTATAGGTATTTAAATGGTAATCACCTTATTTATTTATTTATATATATATATATATATAGGTCTTCGACTATTAATCGCACAGACTGGCTTATCAACTAATCCTAATACTAAAAGTACATCTTGCAACATTAAAATCGAAAAAACATGAAACTTGATTAAACACACGACAACATACATTTAACGGGTTGTTTCGTCCGAATTGCGTACGGCACAACGGTAAACGGAAAAAGTCCACTTGGCGTGTTTGTCTTCTAGGTGCATTGAAATTAAGTTGACCCAAGAGTTGGCTGCTTTCAATGTTCCCGTCCAGGATGTCAAAAATAAGCATTCGTTGATGTTTGATTCTCCTGTCAGCAAGCGTAGGCAGGTGGATTAATGCGCAACGTTGCACATACGGCGGTAAACGAACTGATGAAACATTTCTGCACCCTCTCAATGCTGTTAATGTGGACTCCGTGGTAAGGAGCCCAAACAGGAACGGCATACTCCAAGATGCTGCGTACAAGCGAACAATAAAGCGTTTTCAAACTGTACACATTCTGGAACGACTGAGTGTTTCGCCTTAAAAATCCTAACATGCAGAACGCTTTGGCGATAGTAGACGCTACATGCTCGGAGAAAGTTAACTTGTTGTCCAAATAAACTCCCAAATCTTTGACGACGAAGTTGCGGTGCACGTTGGCTGACGACATTTTATAGTTAAACATGTTCGGCGATAGGATCCGAGTGAATGTAATAACGCTGCATTTTTCTATATTCACCTCCATTCCATTGATGGTGCACCAATTTAACAAAGCGTCAATGTCTAGCTGAAGTAATTTACAATCCTCCAAAGATTTTATAAATCGGTAGAATTTCAAATCATCGGCAAACATAGATTTCGGAGATTTCAAAACCGTGCCAAGATCATTTATAAACAAAATGAAGAGCAATGGTCCAAGATGACTGCCTTGTGGCACACCAGAACATATATCAAAAGGTGTAGAAAGTGTATCACCTAATCGAACAAAAGCGCTTCGTCCTGCAAGATAAGAAGCAATCCAATCTGTTAACCAGTCCGGAAATCCGATGCGTTTAAGCTTCTCGACAGCAAGGCGATGCGGAACACGGTCGAAGGCCTTTGACAAGTCAACATAAATGGAATCAACTTGTTGTCGCTTGTCAAGTTTGTCGATGATGCTGGATACATACGTCATAAGGTTTGTGGTTGTAGATCGTTTACTGACGAAGCCATGTTGTTCCTCAACGATGATATGACGCACGGACTGATAAACAATGTCGTATATCAATCGTTCAAATACCTTCGGGAGGCAGCTGAGAATCGATATCGCCCGATAGTTCTCCACATCATGAACGCTACCACTCTTGTGCACAGGTGTGATAGCAGCAGATTTCCAGTAACTAGGAAAAACAGCGTCAGTCAACGATCGATTGAAAATAACGGACACTGGAAATGCGAGAGAGTCCGCACAGTTTTGGATGAACGATGGTGGTAAATGATCGGGTCCCGCTCCCTTGGACGCATCTAAAGACTGCAACTTGACGAGAACATCCTCACGAGAGAAAATAATACGAGATAAATTCAGGTTGTGCAGCGGCAAAGTGCTCAGGTACGATTCCAACAAAGGTGGTGAGTTATTACTTAACACGCTTTGGAAGAAAGTCGAGAACATGTTTGCGGCATCCAATGACGTAGCAGCCGAACTTCCTTTATAGCGAACATTAAGGGGTATTCCTTTCGAGCTCCTACGACGGTTGACGAACGACCAGAAGGATTTAGGATCACGTTGAATATTGCTTTCGATGCGTTGAATATAGTTGCGATAGCATTGTGCATGCAAATTGTTGTATTGACCCTCCAAATCACGGAGTTCGGCTTTGTGCAGTGTGCTCCTGGACTTCAGGTATCTTTTCCTCGCTTTCCTCACCCGGTTTTTAAAATTCTTCAATTCCGCATCAAACCATGGCTGATTCTCCCTTCTCCTAATACGCGTTCTAATTGGAATAATTCGTCGCATTATTTCGTAAAGTGTGTCATAAAACACAGTGACAGCATCATCAACCGAAGATCAAGTAATCTATTGTTGTCATTTTCGAGATAATTGATTTGTTTCAATCCGGAAGAAACAACAAATTCAACAAGAGACACTTCTCGTTCAGAGGTTGCATTGCTGGGTAGAAAAGCACCTATATCATTGTCATATAACCAGTTCAGATGAGGAACGTTATAATCTCCAACCACGACAATAGTATCACACTCAGCCGCTCGATCGCTTATTTGCTGTATGCATGAAGCGTGCTTTTCGTATAAGCCGGTTTCAGAGTTAGGAGGAATATAAACGGTACATATATAAAGACAGCCGGTATTTAATTTGACTTGGACAACTATTTGTTCCAAGCTATCATCATCGATGAGGGAAATTGTGCTGCTGTTTAAATGATTTTTTACACCTACCATAACACCGCCGCCGCGCTGGTGTGTGCTGGTGCGAGGGTTACGATCGCATCGATGAAGCGTATAGTTAGAAGTTAGTTCAGCATTCAAAAATTTATCATTCAACCAAGTCTCGGTAAACGCAATAATATCGTACTCACAGATAGTTAGTGCCCCATATAAGGATTTAATCTTTGTTCGGAGACCTCTCACGTTCTGATAGAGCAGAGTGAACGGATGGCGTATGCATGTATTTCTAACCACCTGATCCGGAGTCAGAATGCGGGCAGAATGAGAGAGATGGTCAGGAGTAATTTCACTATTATTGGCCGATTTTAGGTTGGATACGAACCGGGGTACGGAAATTTGAGGGACGAAAGTCAAACTGCCGGAAAATAATTCCTCTTTGCCATGTTGACGCTGAGAGGGCAGCATCTTTCAGGTGCGGTCCGATTCCGACTTTGAATGATATAAAAGTCAATTCTTCAAGCTTTTTATCTTTTGGAACTAACTTCGTCACATCCACAGTCTCATCGGAGTTAAGATTCTGCTTCACTAACTCGGCAATTTGGATATCCGTAGCTTCTGGAGAGAACCCGGAGAGATAAAGCCAAAACATTTCTGCTCCATTTTTCTTGGTGGAATTCTTTAGTGCCAACTGACGCACGCGGGATGGCACTAACATTTTCATCCATTTCGAGTCTTCGTTTTTTTCGCAATCCACCAGTGCTAGGCAGAGGAAAGGAACGCAGTGGCGTTGTCTCAGAATAGCGCTGTAGAATGGCATCGATTTTAGTTGTATGTTGGTCAACTGTTTTCTTCAGTTCTTGAAGTGTATTGTGATGATCTGACTAATAGCTTAAGTGTGTATAGATTCTACAGTAGAGCATCATATACCCACATACAGCCTATTTGAATGTTGAAATCCTTAATACTAAAAAAACATTTGCAAAGCTTGTATAAAACTTGAAAAGCGGTTACATTTGAAATACAATTACTATTGTGCCGCTCTACGCATAATTGTCCCATGTGCATAGGGAATCACATAGTACATGGGAAGGTTATGCTTATAGCGGCAGTATTGCTCTTAGTGATCACCTGGGAAGGCTCGTCTGGAATGCGGCAGCTACCGTTTAAAATATCTCACTCAACTTGGTTCTTATGTAAGACGCCGACCAGCTCATATCTCTACTTCCGTTGATTCAGTAACGAGAATTGCGAACAGTTATCACCGGAGACATGCGCCACCGTCATGATAAAAGCGAATAACCAATATTACCATTTTCTTTTGGAGGAAAGAAATGACCGATACAAATCGAAGTGTTTATGCTATGCGGAAAATGGCTTATGGGGCGTGCTGCTAACCCAGTAGCCTATGATAATAATTTCAACGGCTTCGAATTCTGACAAAATTATCCCGCAATCATCGATGCTATAACCAAAGCTATAACAAAGCACATTATGTCGATGATAGGTTCCTAAGTGTAGAGGCAGAAGATGCAATTAAACTAACTCGTGACGTGAAAATGATTCCCAACGCAGCTGGGTTCATAATGCGAAATTGGATTTCGACTAACCTACAGTATACTTCGCTCTGGATAGTATCAACAAAGGCAAAGAACCTTAGCGTTGAAGAGGATGCCATCCTCTATCTGTGGTAGAATATATCCACGGATTGCTTCACCTATAAAATCTCCACTCGATTCGATAGAGAACTTCTCATCGGTCACCGTCGGCTGTCGAAACGGGATGTTCTTATCTTATGCCAATGTTTGACCCACTATGGCTGATAGCTCATCTGCTAAATATGCTCTTGAAAATATTACTGTAGGATATTTGGCGATCAATTCGCTGGGATTTCGCAAATGAAGAAAGCATTACGAAAACTCTTTGGACATTGGTCGAGAAGGTAGAAATTCCTCGATGCTACCGAACACTTAGACGGCGAGAAGATGAGCTGAAGCTAGTACTGAAATTAGGGTGCAAGATATGAGAAAGTTGCTTGCAGCAGACAATCGGCGCAGATCCGTTCGGTTGTTTGTATCAAGTTAGGCACTAAATTCCAAGCACCAAAATTTTTAGTGCCTAACATTTTGCGATTGCAGAGCCACCTATTAGCAAATAGCAGAAACCAGTGTCAAGTTAAGCACTAAATTCCTAATGTTAAGTTATTACATTCTTATGGATTCTGAATATCTTGACCTGACATATGGGACATGAGCAGGACCACCGCACACATATAGCTAGTTCCATTCCTAAGATGCCCAGCAATCTTCTAGCAAAATGATTTTCCTAGACTCTCGGTCTTACTCGAGATATCCACCATACAGTGTCATTGTTTACATTCGAATGGATTCTGAATATCTTGATCTGACATATGGGACATGAGCAGGGCCACCGCACACATATAGCTAGTTCCATTCCTAAGATGCCCAGCAATCTTCTAGCAAAATGATTTTCCTAGACTCTCGGTCTTACTCGAGATATCCACCATACAGTGTCATTGTTTACATTCAAATGGATTCTGAATATCTTGATCTGACATATGGGACATGAGCAGGACCACCGCACACATATAGCTAGTTCCATTCCTAAGATGCCCAGCAATCTTCTAGCAAAATGATTTTCCTAGACTCTCGGTCTTACTCGAGATATCCACCATACAGTGTCATTGTTTACATTCAAATGGATTCTGAATATCTTGACCTGACATATGGGACATGAGCAGGACCACCGCACACATATAGCTAGTTCCATTCCTAAGATGCCCAGAAATCTTCTAGCAAAATGATTTTCCTAGACTCTCGGTCTTACTCGAGATATCCACCATACAGTGTCATTGTTTACATTCAAATGGATTCTGAATATCTTCATCTGACATATGGGACATGAGCAGGACCACCGCACACATATAGCTAGTTCCATTCCTAAGATGCCCAGCAATCTTCTAGCAAAATGATTTTCCTAGACTCTCGGTCTTACTCGAGATATCCACCATACAGTGTCATTGTTTACATTCGAATGGATTCTGAATATCTTGATCTGACATATGGGACATGAGCAGGACCACCGCACACATATAGCTAGTTCCATTCCTAAGATGCCCAGCAATCTTCTAGCAAAATGATTTTCCTAGACTCTCGGTCTTACTCGAGATATCCACCATACAGTGTCATTGTTTACATTCAAATGGATTCTGAATATCTTGATCTGACATATGGGACATGAGCAGGACCACCGCACACATATAGCTAGTTCCATTCCTAAGATGCCCAGCAATCTTCTAGCAAAATGATTTTCCTAGACTCTCGGTCTTACTCGAGATATCCACCATACAGTGTCATTGTTTACATTCAAATGGATTCTGAATATCTTCATCTGACATATGGGACATGAGCAGGACCACCGCACACATATAGCTAGTTCCATTCCTAAGATGCCCAGCAATCTTCTAGCAAAATGATTTTCCTAGACTCTCGGTCTTACTCGAGATATCCACCATACAGTGTCATTGTTTACATTTTGATGATTTTCCTAGACTCTCGGTCTTACTTGAGATATCCACCATACTGTGATTACATCAAATTGCGACTTTTCATGCGTTTTGAGAAATTTGGCTCCAAAATAATTTTGACTTTTAATTTTAACAAATTTTACATTATTGCTGTACGCACACGAGGCGCCAGGACACACACCACCAACAATATTCACTATGGATTTTGTTCTACCTATTCCAACTCGGCGTTGGAATAGGTGGAGCAAAATCCACAGAGAATATTTTTTGTGGCATGTGTCCTGTCGCAGTATGTGCGAACAACTTTAGATATCATGGTGGTACCAGTTCACATGAAAAATTGATGTGTGGCTCCACTCTTCAACCCGTAATTCTGGCTTCGGAACTCCAATCAACAAAAATCAATCAATAAGGTTGTCATTTAAAACAAAGTTTGTGCAAATCGGTGCAGCCATGTCTGAGAAAAAGAGGTAACATTTTTGCCACATACATACATACATACACACATATATATTTCGATCCCGACGAATTGAGTCGAACGGTATGCGATACTCGGCCCGGGCTGGGATAAGCTTCACGATATTAACAGTGATGGCATAACCTTCCTATATGAGATAGGCAAAACAGCTCAATTTGGTGTATTTGTATTACTTGTGTTTATTGGTTGGGTTGAACCACAGACAAACAGACGTAACACGAGATGAATTTTCATCGCCCACAGAAAAAACGGTCGATTTGAATTATGAAAAATGCGCCACCTCACCGAGCGTGGCGCTTGTGAAGCGATTTTGACACATAGCCATAATGCGTCACTTCGTTACCGCAAGCACCCGAAAACCAAGATGAAGGGAAAGAAAGGTGGGAGCATTCGTCACTTTTGAATGTATTAACACAGAGAACAGACATCCATGATCGAACAAAAATATTTAAAAAACGTGTGTAAACATTTGAATTAATATACGAAAAACACTAGCGCCGCCACACCAACCTATCCCAACTATCCGTCAAATCGATTCCGGAACCGGTTCGAAATCCTGGATGAATTCAGCATGGAATCTAGCTCAAAGAAAACAACCGATAACGACTCTATCGGTTGACGCATTTGAGCTGGAATTCATGCTGGAAGTCCGAATCGGTTCCGGACTAGTTTGACTGGGTAGAGAAATAACCGCTGTCAATACTGTCGCAAATAAATAAACATAAAGATCTGAACAAGCATCCTGATTCTTTTGCGCACGTTGAAAAGAAAGAATAGACTGAACTTCACCACGGATCTTCCGATTCGAACACTTAGTGATACTTTTTTATCTCTTTTATCTACCGATAAAAATAATTATGACTGAACCGAATCAAAACCTCTGGCCACAGAAAAGCCCACCACGTTATTTGTTTATGTTTTTCTTCTTCAATTTCGTTTGTTTTATCGGAGAAAAATGACAAGAATTATCCAGAAATGTGAAATGTATTCCTGTCGAAGTGTCCAATGCAAGAATTGTTCAAAAACATCTCGTAGTTTCCTGCACGATGTCGATCGGTGAGCAGATACATTTTAAGATCTTGCAAATTCAACTGGTTCGGTGAGTAGATACAGAACACTAGATTAGGATTGTCGCTGGCATCAGTAGTAGGAACATCATTGTTTTGATTCCGGGATATACCTGTCAAATGGGCCAAATAAGAAAAGCAAAAAAATAATCCTCTATCGTCGTTTCATAGCGACTAATCATTTTTGTTTCTTTTAGCCAGCAAATCAATGGCCATTCTTGGCAAATGTATTTTCACTAATTAGAATACACAAATTGTCTAAACTTGTACTGAATTTTGATAAATTTTAATTTCCTTGTGCGGTATATACAAACTCTTTCATTTCATATCAATAACAGTCGAAAATTTACACCGAGAAAATTCGTTATATTGAATATATTGATTTCACACATATTTTTTGCAATTTGTAGTAGCAGATAAAAATTACCTGTCACGCATAGATATCATGGGAAAAGTAATGAAATTATAATAGTATGCCACATAGAAATTTATTACATAGCACATATCACATCATTTTTCTGTTTGCCTCTCGTTTATTCTGTTGCATTGGACGTTTCGGTCTTGAATGCATAAACATCACAGCATAATAAACGAGACTGAAATGAAAAATAGGCAAACTCAATTTGAAATTCAACTAAACGGTTTGTGGTTAAAGGCAGGCCATATTTTTCTGCGTGTACCAAAAGCGCGGACCAAAGACTTTTACTAGAGAGACTTTCGATACCTTGAGATATGTATATATATATATATATATATATATATATATATATATATATATATATATATATATATATATATATATATATATATATATATATATATATATATATATATATATATATATATATATATATATATATATATATATATATATATATATATATATATATATATATATATATATATATATATATATATATATATATATATATATATATATATATATATATATATATATATATATATATATATATATATATATATATATATATATATATATGTATATATATATATATATATATATATATATATATATATATATATATATATATATATATATATATATATATATAGAAAGCAAAACAAACATGTTCCGAGACGAAAACAATGGGAACACCAGCGACAATCCTAATCTAGTGTTCTGTATCCACTGTTCGGTGTAACGAAACTACCCGGATGTATGCAAAATATTCGAATTTGTCAGTCCCCGGAACTAACGGAGAATTTCAACGTTGGCGGGGTGCAGGAGCTATGGAAACTAATGATACGCTGAGACCATATTCAATCTAAATATATTTAATGATCAGTCGCAACCCAACAAGTGATAAAACATCAAGTCATGGGATTATTATGAATGATAATAACTACATATTTAGGTTCCGTACAAGACCAACACATCGAGCATAGTTTGCACTTAATAGAAAGATCAAAGATTTCGTTGAAAGGGAATGTAGTGTCATGTACTCATATGCAGAATCATCGTGGCGAACCATCAGTTTAGAATTTTATAAAATTAAAATAACTCCCATAGCCTACATAGTGAGTTTTCATTTATGGAAAACTAAAAATGAAATCGTTGATGCGAATTGATCTTGATATTGGCAAGGAAAGTTTAGGGATTGTGTTTGCGATCTTGATCCAATGACCTCGATAACATAGTTTTTAAAAATAGGCTACATAGCCTTGCTTTTATAGTAAAAGTAAACGGTAAGCGGTCTGTTTGGTACAGGCCATGTAGCGAAAAATGCTGATCTGCTACTTCTCTGATGCTGGTAGTAGGACGACGGTTAAACGCTCGTTTGCGTGCCTTCATTCATAAAAGTTCAACAATATTTTCAAAGAATGTTGCAAATTGTCAACTTGATAATTCCAAAAATACTTTAAATAAACTATGAATGTGCAAAAGACGACAAAATCGCATAGAAATTGCTTATTCCAGAGCAGAATTTACCGGTCTAAAGTGTATTCTACTTCACTCCGGTTATGTCTCTGACATTACCCACCCATCTTTTTTTATCCCCAATTCGTTACTGCTGACTGCCGCGATGATTTGGTACCTCTAACTATTGAAAAAATCAAAAATAGTGCAAGCTGCTTATTTAACCCCATATTCTGAATACCTATCTTGCCTTGCTTCCCCGTATTTTTACACCATTTGGATGAATTTACTGTGGGGAATAATAAAAGGATGCCAGATCTGCATATATATTAGTAAATCTGCAGATTTTGCATTTTCACTGCAGATATTTTGCAGATTACAAATATTTAGCAGAACAAAGCCTATGCCAGCCAATTTATACACAAGCCTTCAACATTTTTGATCATTTAAAATATATACATACTACATTTCTATGTCAAATTTATTGAAGATTTTTGTAGCAATCTGCAGACTTTTATATTTTCACTGCAGGCTATTGTTTAATCACTGGCATCACTGATGCTGAAATGATTCATTCATATACCTGTCAAAAACATAGAGCATTGCATGAAAATGTATAACCTCACTTTTCTGACAGTTCAGTGTGCTTGTTTACCTAAGACTTGTTTACATGGACTTTTAAAATTTACATTACTTGAATACTTTCGATGCTCTTTGAAAGACTATCAACTCAAGAGGGATGAGGATTGGAACAATGGGAACCTGGTGCCACATTATGCAACCAATTCGAATCGACCTTTTCACACAAGCTTGAATACAATAAACCTTTCGTTTCGAGATGCGTAATGTCACCCCTGGTTCATACATAGACCAATCGGCGCTGGATGCAAAACCCGGTGGCATATGCTGAATCGTAAGATCAAGCATTGGGCTATAAAACGATTGCTCTCTGGATGATGGATAAGGATTTGTACACATTTGTTTGTTTGCTCGTGGGTTAAGTCCTAACAAGATGATCCGATTTCTTACTCATTTTTAGGTGGTGAAGTTTACCTGAACTTTATAGGTAACGAATTCGGTCGATGATAAGTTGTTGAAATGATCGCGCAATGCCCATACCGAAAAACGTCTCCATTGGTCAGAATGCCTACCAGCGTATGATAGCTGCAAACATGAGGACAACAAGGTTATCGCTTTCGAATGGATTATTATTTATTATTCGTGTTCAAGTTCCATTACAGCAAAAGTTTCGTCGATTGACGATTATCGCATTGTCGTTGATTTAGCCGGCAAATGCAAAACAGTGCTCGGTACTGACGATAAGGAGTAAGAAGGATTTGATAGGAGTGATAAGAATGCAGAGCATTATACATTCTGGAAGAATATCAGGGAGGAGAAATTATATGTAAATTTATATTATATCCCGAGTTGCCATCATTTTTGCACCGCAATAAAGCTTTCTGCAACTGCTGTCTTGTTCAAATTGGCAGGAAATAACTAGGCAGCGAATGATAAATTGCATAGTCAATTTATTTACATTTTCGGAAGGATAAGTAATTAGTATGTTGTGAATATATATGTGTCACCGGTGCCGTGTGTTATGGTGGTACCGGACGGAACCGTTGGTCAGCAAACCGTCCTTGTCGTACTGGACATAGATGCGACGTTTTTTCTCATCTGATAGCACTTGACATGTTTCGGAGATCTGTCTTAACGCTCTCTACTTAGCGCAGGATACGCGAAACCGCTGCTAGCTTTCGAAAGAAAATTCCTAGCTGCTGCTACTCTATCAGTCTTTCTCTCGACTGAGGACTACAATTTCGGTCGACTAAATTGTGCTATGAAAATTGTACTTCCTGGAATTTCACCTAACGAGATCAATTCATTGTGAGGAATTTCGCTGCGTTTCAATATTGCTTGCCTCTGTAGGTGATGATGTGTGTGTATTCACTTCGGCAGCCAGGTCTTATGTTTTGGGTAATTTTGCTATCTTATTCTGCTGAATAAATCATCTGGCTAAAGCCTCTACGTTATACTATGGTCACTTTAAAAACGCATTGCTATTTAATCTTGTAGCTGTTGGCAAGTCCGTCCTGGCACTGTTCTCGACTAATCCTGGCACTATACCGCTGACGTCGCACTTATTACCGTGATCAAACTTGGCGAGAGCGGCAGTGGTTTCGTCGGAATTGTTCACTCGACAAGCAGGAAGTGCAAGGACTCTGCTACTTATGCCTGAGCCCCTCGTTGAAACCTTCGTCACAGACAAACAGACGTAACAGCTCGAAGAAAATTCTAAAAAAAATCATCGCCCACGTTATACTAGCGACATCTGTTGAACACATTGCACAAAATGTGATTCTGGCAACCATGGGAAATAATTTTTTTCAACCGAAGTCCTGGCAACAATGCTTACACCGCTTGTCAACTGCAAGATAGTAGATGAATGGTAGGAACATTGTTGCAGTTGTTAAATTTGAAGAGCGAAAGAGACAAATCGCCTATGTCACGTACTTAATTTCCATAGCATATTAATTACAATTGACAAATTTAAATAATGCAGAGCTACGTCTGCATTTTTAAAATCCAACTCAACCATTTATTGTTACGAGAAATTGGGCAACACCAAAATTGTTTTTCTTTTCGTATGAAGAAATCAATTCTTACCGTTAATTAGTCGTATGATTGATTTTTGTCTCTATTTACTTTTCTTTGCCGTCGCTCTTTTGGAATCCCGGAGACATAAGGAACTCTTTATTTTATTTTTCAAACTGGCGTTTACTTTTACTATAAAAGCAAGGCTATGTAGCCTATTTTTAAAAACTATGTTATCGAGGTCATTGGATCAAGATCGCAAACACAATCCCTAAACTTTCCTTGCCAATATCAAGATCAATTCGCATCAACGATTTCATTTTTAGTTTTCCATAAATGAAAACTCACTATGTAGGCTATGGGAGTTATTTTAATTTTATAAAATTCTAAACTGATGGTTCGCCACGATGATTCTGCATATGAGTACATGACACTACATTCCCTTTCAACGAAATCTTTGATCTTTCTATTAAGTGCAAACTATGCTCGATGTGTTGGTCTTGTACGTGTGGAGAATAAGGCCTAGATAAATGAGTCATACCGGAAAGCGTAAAATGTTGGTATCATTTTATTTTATTTCACTCCTGGTGAATACAGACCTTGCATGTATTATTGGTTGGCCTCTGATATCGCATTCTCTTAAAAATATACAACTATGATCCGAATGAATAAACGAACGAACACATATGTTGAAGATGTACGAAGCGAACATTTTATTCTTCGTTCACTTTTCTACCTACATGTTTATGCATGCACGAAAGCGAAACCATACTGAGAGAAAGAGCGGTAAATAAACATTAAAAGACGCTCGATACTCGAATCGGGATAGCAACTGGCTGATGTGTGCATGTAAGCATCTCGTTGCTTCTATACCGCAGAGCCTGTCGCCATCTCATCGTCCTATCTGCAAGGGTATGTGTGCATCGTGCATGGAAGAATCGCGATAGAGCGGCCGAGAGCAATATTCTGATGCACGAGAACTGTTACCCGAGATCGGAATAACAAGAGGCCAGTGTGCGCGTGTGAGTATGTACGATGCATACAGATCGACGAGCGAAAATATATAAACCTCGTACGTCATTCACCCAACTACGTTTACCGCGAATAGACGCGTCCGTACAGTGTTCTCATCGATTCACGACAAAGGCCTAGATAAATGAGTCATACCGGAAAGCGTAAAATGTTGGTATCATTTTATTTTATTTCACTCCTGGTGAATACAGACCTTGCATGTATTATTGGTTGGCCTCTGATATCGCATTCTCTTAAAAATATACAACTATAATCCGAATGAATAAACGAACGAACACATATGTTGAAGATGTACGAAGCGAACATTTTATTCTTCGTTCACTTTTCTACCTACATGTTTATGCATGCACGAAAGCGAAACCATACTGAGAGAAAGAGCGGTAAATAAACATTAAAAGACGCTCGATACTCGAATCGGGATAGCAACTGGCTGATGTGTGCATGTAAGCATCTCGTTGCTTCTATACCGCAGAGCCTGTCGCCATCTCATCGTCCTATCTGCAAGGGTATGTGTGCATCGTGCATGGAAGAATCGCGATAGAGCGGCCGAGAGCAATATTCTGATGCACGAGAACTGTTACCCGAGATCGGAATAACAAGAGGCCAGTGTGCGCGTGTGAGTATGTACGATGCATACAGATCGACGAGCGAAAATATATAAACCTCGTACGTCATTCACCCAACCACGTTTACCGCGAATAGACGCGTCCGTACAGTGTTCTCATCGATTCACGACAATGGCGCAGCAAATGCTCCAATTAGGTAAGAAAAGAATCATTTCCGAAAGAATTAAGTTCAGTGCTTTTGTAAATATATCACAATGAGAAAATATATCACATTATGGTGCATTTTTGTGGTAAGTGTACGAAATTCCTCTCGATTAGGGGGAGAGAGAAGTTATGCAAATAAAAAGAAAATGCTTGCTGACGGAAGGGCAGTAAAGCAATTTATGAATTCTCCTCGACGGAAGGGCGAGGTAGAAATTAAAAAAAAAATGAATATGCTTAATGACGGAAGGGCGAAGCGAATTCTCCTCGACGGAAGGGCGAGGTAGAAATTAAAAAAAGGAAAGATGCTTACTGACGGAAGGGCAGTGAAGCAATGTGTGAATTCTCCTCGACGGAAGGGCGAGGTAGAAATTAAAAAAAAGGTTGATGCTTGCTGACGGAAGGGCAGTGAAGCAATGTGTGAATTCTCCTCGACGGAAGGGCGAGGTAGAAATTAAAAAAAAGGAAGATGCTTGCTGACGGAAGGGCAGTAAAGCAATGTGTGGATTCTCCTCGACGGAAGGGCGAGGTAGAAATTAAAAAAAAAAAAAAGAAGAATATGCTTAATGACGGAAGGGCGAAGCGAATTCTCCTCGACGGAAGGGCGAGGTAGAAATTAAAAAAGGAAGATGCTTGCTGACGACATAGCAGTAAAGCAATGTGTGTATTCTCCTCGACGGAAGAGCGAAGTAGAAATTAAAAAAAAAAGATGATTTGAAATAAAATAAAGTGCTTGCTGGCGGAAAAGCAGCTAAGCAATGTGAAGTAGAAATTGATATTTACTGATGCATAGGTAGCTCTGCGTTGCTCTTGAACTTTTTTTGAGAAAGGGGGTGGAAAAATATGACGATCACGTAAGTTGGCAGTATTGCTGTGTTTAGATAAATTAGCGTATTAACGGCAGAAAGGCGCTTAATCTTTTTTTAAATAAGTAGTTGCTAGTATTTTTATGAAGGGACAGTTCAACTATATCGAAAGTTGTGGAATATTTTTCATATTTTAATGTTTTACTTACACAGGGCCGAAGAAAAGATGGCTCAATCTCACGATGCAATGACTAGTACGTTATTCATTGTATGTTATTCAAGTAGGTGCGTTGAGAGACTAGTGTGCCGATAGTAAGATTCAAAAGCTATTGAGATCAACGAATATTTAGTAAATTTAGAAGCCGTCGATTTCGATGAATCGGGATGATCTTATAGTTATCAGTTAGGATAAGCTGTTTTCATTACACAGCTAGCTTATCTAATTCGTCATGAATTGTGAATAATTACTATGTGAGTTATCGATAAATAAGTGTCTTGTACCCAGTGTTACGACTGAGATGATTTCCTTTCAATACTGGTGTTTAAGAATTGCAGTTTCATCAGCTCCAACTGAGTGTTTCGTAGAATCTCGAAGTATTAACTATTGAAATTTTATATGAAAGGGCTGTTTTCAAACAGAAGGACGGAATAACAAAACAAAAAAAGAAACGTTTTGGACACATGAGTTGTAAAATGCATATTTCGACGGACCTAGATAAATTGATAGGTCGGTATCAAAAAGTAGGCTTTCAAATTTGAAGTTATGTAACGCAAGGATGATGCAACAAAGTGTTTATAAAATCAAACTGATTTCCGATGAAGAGACGACCAAACGGATGTTATTGGTGAATACAAAAAAAACGACGAAAATAGAAAAGGCCTGCGTTGAAAACAATTGTTTGAAAGCTCTTCGAGAGAAAGTTAGTGCAAACTGAAAGCAAAATCGAGCATTTAGTTCAACGAATAACCTTCTGAATGAAGGTAGTCATCTCATGGAGTACGTTGCACGCTCCATAAACATGGTATCGTCAGATAATTATGATAATGCAAGAGAACAAGCACATATATGGCTGGTTTAATGGTTATTACTCTATATAAACAACATTAAGAACCCAAACGATTCGATGATAAATTCGAAAGCGTAGTTTTTGCTAGGAGTAGAGAAGGGGAAGAATGTGGAGAATAAGGCCTAGATAAATGAGTCATACCGGAAAGCGTAAAATGTTGGTATCATTTTATTTTATTTCACTCCTGGTGAATACAGACCTTGCATGTATTATTGGTTGGCCTCTGATATCGCATTCTCTTAAAAATATACAACTATGATCCGAATGAATAAACGAACGAACACATATGTTGAAGATGTACGAAGCGAACATTTTATTCTTCGTTCACTTTTCTACCTACATGTTTATGCATGCACGAAAGCGAAACCATACTGAGAGAAAGAGCGGTAAATAAACATTAAAAGACGCTCGATACTCGAATCGGGATAGCAACTGGCTGATGTGTGCATGTAAGCATCTCGTTGCTTCTATACCGCAGAGCCTGTCGCCATCTCATCGTCCTATCTGCAAGGGTATGTGTGCATCGTGCATGGAAGAATCGCGATAGAGCGGCCGAGAGCAATATTCTGATGCACGAGAACTGTTACCCGAGATCGGAATAACAAGAGGCCAGTGTGCGCGTGTGAGTATGTACGATGCATACAGATCGACGAGCGAAAATATATAAACCTCGTACGTCATTCACCCAACCACGTTTACCGCGAATAGACGCGTCCGTACAGTGTTCTCATCGATTCACGACAGTACGGAACCTAAATATGTAGTTATTATCATTCATAATAATCCCATGACTTGATGTTTTATCACTTGTTGGGTTGCGACTGATCATTAAATATATCTAGATTGAATATGGTCTCAGCGTATCATTAGTTTCCATAGCTCCTGCACCCCGCCAACGTTGAAATTCTCCGTTAGTTCCGGGGACTGACAAATTCGAATATTTTGCATACATCCGGGTAGTTTCGTTACACCGAACAGTGGATACAGAACACTAGATTAGGATTGTCGCTGGTGTTCCCATTGTTTTCGTCTCGGAACATGTTTGTTTTGCTTTCTATATATATATATATATATATATATATATATATATATATATATATATATATATATATATATATATATATATATATATATATATATATATATATATATATATATATATATATATATATATATATATATATATATATATATATATATATATATATATATATATATATATATATATATATATATATATATATATATATATATATATATATATATATATATATATATATATATATATATATATATATATATATATATATATATATATATATATATATATATATATATATATATATATATATATATATATATATATATATATATATATATATATATATATATATATTCTTTGAAAGACTATCAACTCAAGAGGGATGAGGATTGGAACAATGGGAACCTGGTGCCACATTATGCAACCAATTCGAATCGACCTTTTCACACAAGCTTGAATACAATAAACCTTTCGTTTCGAGATGCGTAATTGTCACCCCTGGTTCATACATAGACCAATCGGCGCTGGATGCAAAACCCGGTGGCATATGCTGAATCGTAAGATCAAGCATTGGGCTATAAAACGATTGCTCTCTGGATGATGGATAAGGATTTGTACACATTTGTTTGTTTGCTCGTGGGTTAAGTCCTAACAAGATGATCCGATTTCTTACTCATTTTTAGGTGGTGAAGTTTACCTGAACTTTATAGGTAACGAATTCGGTCGATGATAAGTTGTTGAAATGATCGCGCAATGCCCATACCGAAAAAACGTCTCCATTGGTCAGAATGCCTACCAGCGTATGATAGCTGCAAACATGAGGACAACAAGGTTATCGCTTTCGAATGGATTATTATTTATTATTCGTGTTCAAGTTCCATTACAGCAAAAGTTTCGTCGATTGACGATTATCGCATTGTCGTTGATTTAGCCGGCAAATGCAAAACAGTGCTCGGCACTGACGATAAGGAGTAAGAAGGATTTGATAGGAGTGATAAGAATGCAGAGCATTATACATTCTGGAAGAATATCAGGGAGGAGAAATTATATGTAAATTTATATTATATCCCGAGTTGCCATCATTTTTGCACCGCAATAAAGCTTTCTGCAACTGCTGTCTTGTTCAAATTGGCAGGAAATAACTAGGCAGCGAATGATAAATTGCATAGTCAATTTATTTACATTTTCGGAAGGATAAGTAATTAGTATGTTGTGAATATATATGTGTCACCGGTGCCGTGTGTTATGGTGGTACCGGACGGAACCGTTGGTCAGCAAACCGTCCTTGTCGTACTGGACATAGATGCGACGTTTTTTCTCATCTGATAGCACTTGACATGTTTCGGAGATCTGTCTTAACGCTCTCTACTTAGCGCAGGATACGCGAAACCGCTGCTAGCTTTCGAAAGAAAATTCCTAGCTGCTGCTACTCTATCAGTCTTTCTCTCGACTGAGGACTACAATTTCGGTCGACTAAATTGTGCTATGAAAATTGTACTTCCTGGAATTTCACCTAACGAGATCAATTCATTGTGAGGAATTTCGCTGCGTTTCAATATTGCTTGCCTCTGTAGGTGATGATGTGTGTGTATTCACTTCGGCAGCCAGGTCTTATGTTTTGGGTAATTTTGCTATCTTATTCTGCTGAATAAATCATCTGGCTAAAGCCTCTACGTTATACTATGGTCACTTTAAAAACGCATTGCTATTTAATCTTGTAGCTGTTGGCAAGTCCGTCCTGGCACTGTTCTCGACTAATCCTGGCACTATACCGCTGACGTCGCACTTATTACCGTGATCAAACTTGGCGAGAGCGGCAGTGGTTTCGTCGGAATTGTTCACTCGACAAGCAGGAAGTGCAAGGACTCTGCTACTTATGCCTGAGCCCCTCGTTGAAACCTTCGTCACAGACAAACAGACGTAACAGCTCGAAGAAAATTCTAAAAAAAATCATCGCCCACGTTATACTAGCGACATCTGTTGAACACATTGCACAAAATGTGATTCACCATGGGAAATAATTTTTTTCAACCGAAGTCCTGGCAACAATGCTTACACCGCTTGTCAACTGCAAGATAGTAGATGAATGGTAGGAACATTGTTGCAGTTGTTAAATTTGAAGAGCGAAAGAGACAAATCGCCTATGTCACGTACTTAATTTCCATAGCATATTAATTACAATTGACAAATTTAAATAATGCAGAGCTACGTCTGCATTTTTAAAATCCAACTCAACCATTTATTGTTACGAGAAATTGGGCAACACCAAAATTGTTTTTCTTTTCGTATGAAGAAATCAATTCTTACCGTTAATTAGTCGTATGATTGATTTTTGTCTCTATTTACTTTTCTTTGCCGTCGCTCTTTTGGAATCCCGGAGACATAAGGAACTCTTTATTTTATTTTTCAAACTGGCGTTTACTTTTACTATAAAAGCAAGGCTATGTAGCCTATTTTTAAAAACTATGTTATCGAGGTCATTGGATCAAGATCGCAAACACAATCCCTAAACTTTCCTTGCCAATATCAAGATCAATTCGCATCAACGATTTCATTTTTAGTTTTCCATAAATGAAAACTCACTATGTAGGCTATGGGAGTTATTTTAATTTTATAAAATTCTAAACTGATGGTTCGCCACGATGATTCTGCATATGAGTACATGACACTACATTCCCTTTCAACGAAATCTTTGATCTTTCTATTAAGTGCAAACTATGCTCGATGTGTTGGTCTTGTACGGAACCTAAATATGTAGTTATTATCATTCATAATAATCCCATGACTTGATGTTTTATCACTTGTTGGGTTGCGACTGATCATTAAATATATCTAGATTGAATATGGTCTCAGCGTATCATTGGTTTCCATAGCTCCTGCACCCCGCCAACGTTGAAATTCTCCGTTAGTTCCGGGGACTGACAAATTCGAATATTTTGCATACATCCGGGTAGTTTCGTTACACCGAACAGTGGATACAGAACACTAGATTAGGATTGTCGCTGGTGTTCCCATTGTTTTCGTCTCGGAACATGTTTGTTTTGCTTTCTATATATATATATATATATATATATATATATATATATATATATATATATATATATATATATATATATATATATATATATATATATATATATATATATATATATATATATATATATATATATATATATATATATATATATATATATATATATATATATATATATATATATATATATATATATATATATATATATATATATATATATATATATATATATATATATATATATATATATATATATATATATATATATATATATATATATATATATATATATATATATATATATATATATATATATATATATATATATATATATATATATATATAGAAAGCAAAACAAACATGTTCCGAGACGAAAACAATGGGAACACCAGCGACAATCCTAATCTAGTGTTCTGTATCCACTGTTCGGTGTAACGAAACTACCCGGATGTATGCAAAATATTCGAATTTGTCAGTCCCCGGAACTAACGGAGAATTTCAACGTTGGCGGGGTGCAGGAGCTATGGAAACCAATGATACGCTGAGACCATATTCAATCTAGATATATTTAATGATCAGTCGCAACCCAACAAGTGATAAAACATCAAGTCATGGGATTATTATGAATGATAATAACTACATATTTAGGTTCCGTACAAGACCAACACATCGAGCATAGTTTGCACTTAATAGAAAGATCAAAGATTTCGTTGAAAGGGAATGTAGTGTCATGTACTCATATGCAGAATCATCGTGGCGAACCATCAGTTTAGAATTTTATAAAATTAAAATAACTCCCATAGCCTACATAGTGAGTTTTCATTTATGGAAAACTAAAAATGAAATCGTTGATGCGAATTGATCTTGATATTGGCAAGGAAAGTTTAGGGATTGTGTTTGCGATCTTGATCCAATGACCTCGATAACATAGTTTTTAAAAATAGGCTACATAGCCTTGCTTTTATAGTAAAAGTAAACGCCAGTTTGAAAAATAAAATAAAGAGTTCCTTATGTCTCCGGGATTCCAAAAGAGCGACGGCAAAGAAAAGTAAATAGAGACAAAAATCAATCATACGACTAATTAACGGTAAGAATTGATTTCTTCATACGAAAAGAAAAACAATTTTGGTGTTGCCCAATTTCTCGTAACAATAAATGGTTGAGTTGGATTTTAAAAATGCAGACGTAGCTCTGCATTATTTAAATTTGTCAATTGTAATTAATATGCTATGGAAATTAAGTACGTGACATAGGCGATTTGTCTCTTTCGCTCTTCAAATTTAACAACTGCAACAATGTTCCTACCATTCATCTACTATCTTGCAGTTGACAAGCGGTGTAAGCATTGTTGCCAGGACTTCGGTTGAAAAAAATTATTTCCCATGGTTGCCAGAATCACATTTTGTGCAATGTGTTCAACAGATGTCGCTAGTATAACGTGGGCGATGATTTTTTTTAGAATTTTCTTCGAGCTGTTACGTCTGTTTGTCTGTGACGAAGGTTTCAACGAGGGGCTCAGGCATAAGTAGCAGAGTCCTTGCACTTCCTGCTTGTCGAGTGAACAATTCCGACGAAACCACTGCCGCTCTCGCCAAGTTTGATCACGGTAATAAGTGCGACGTCAGCGGTATAGTGCCAGGATTAGTCGAGAACAGTGCCAGGACGGACTTGCCAACAGCTACAAGATTAAATAGCAATGCGTTTTTAAAGTGACCATAGTATAACGTAGAGGCTTTAGCCAGATGATTTATTCAGCAGAATAAGATAGCAAAATTACCCAAAACATAAGACCTGGCTGCCGAAGTGAATACACACACATCATCACCTACAGAGGCAAGCAATATTGAAACGCAGCGAAATTCCTCACAATGAATTGATCTCGTTAGGTGAAATTCCAGGAAGTACAATTTTCATAGCACAATTTAGTCGACCGAAATTGTAGTCCTCAGTCGAGAGAAAGACTGATAGAGTAGCAGCAGCTAGGAATTTTCTTTCGAAAGCTAGCAGCGGTTTCGCGTATCCTGCGCTAAGTAGAGAGCGTTAAGACAGATCTCCGAAACATGTCAAGTGCTATCAGATGAGAAAAAACGTCGCATCTATGTCCAGTACGACAAGGACGGTTTGCTGACCAACGGTTCCGTCCGGTACCACCATAACACACGGCACCGGTGACACATATATATTCACAACATACTAATTACTTATCCTTCCGAAAATGTAAATAAATTGACTATGCAATTTATCATTCGCTGCCTAGTTATTTCCTGCCAATTTGAACAAGACAGCAGTTGCAGAAAGCTTTATTGCGGTGCAAAAATGATGGCAACTCGGGATATAATATAAATTTACATATAATTTCTCCTCCCTGATATTCTTCCAGAATGTATAATGCTCTGCATTCTTATCACTCCTATCAAATCCTTCTTACTCCTTATCGTCAGTGCCGAGCACTGTTTTGCATTTGCCGGCTAAATCAACGACAATGCGATAATCGTCAATCGACGAAACTTTTGCTGTAATGGAACTTGAACACGAATAATAAATAATAATCCATTCGAAAGCGATAACCTTGTTGTCCTCATGTTTGCAGCTATCATACGCTGGTAGGCATTCTGACCAATGGAGACGTTTTTCGGTATGGGCATTGCGCGATCATTTCAACAACTTATCATCGACCGAATTCGTTACCTATAAAGTTCAGGTAAACTTCACCACCTAAAAATGAGTAAGAAATCGGATCATCTTGTTAGGACTTAACCCACGAGCAAACAAACAAATGTGTACAAATCCTTATCCATCATCCAGAGAGCAATCGTTTTATAGCCCAATGCTTGATCTTACGATTCAGCATATGCCACCGGGTTTTGCATCCAGCGCCGATTGGTCTATGTATGAACCAGGGGTGACATTACGCATCTCGAAACGAAAGGTTTATTGTATTCAAGCTTGTGTGAAAAGGTCGATTCGAATTGGTTGCATAATGTGGCACCAGGTTCCCATTGTTCCAATCCTCATCCCTCTTGAGTTGATAGTCTTTCAAAGAGCATCGAAAGTATTCAAGTAATGTAAATTTTAAAAGTCCATGTAAACAAGTCTTAGGTAAACAAGCACACTGAACTGTCAGAAAAGTGAGGTTATACATTTTCATGCAATGCTCTATGTTTTTGACAGGTATATGAATGAATCATTTCAGCATCAGTGATGCCAGTGATTAAACAATAGCCTGCAGTGAAAATATAAAAGTCTGCAGATTGCTACAAAAATCTTCAATAAATTTGACATAGAAATGTAGTATGTATATATTTTAAATGATCAAAAATGTTGAAGGCTTGTGTATAAATTGGCTGGCATAGGCTTTGTTCTGCTAAATATTTGTAATCTGCAAAATATCTGCAGTGAAAATGCAAAATCTGCAGATTTACTAATATATATGCAGATCTGGCATCCTTTTATTATTCCCCACAGTAAATTCATCCAAATGGTGTAAAAATACGGGGAAGCAAGGCAAGATAGGTATTCAGAATATGGGGTTAAATAAGCAGCTTGCACTATTTTTGATTTTTTCAATAGTTAGAGGTACCAAATCATCGCGGCAGTCAGCAGTAACGAATTGGGGATAAAAAAAGATGGGTGGGTAATGTCAGAGACATAACCGGAGTGAAGTAGAATACACTTTAGACCGGTAAATTCTGCTCTGGAATAAGCAATTTCTATGCGATTTTGTCGTCTTTTGCACATTCATAGTTTATTTAAAGTATTTTTGGAATTATCAAGTTGACAATTTGCAACATTCTTTGAAAATATTGTTGAACTTTTATGAATGAAGGCACGCAAACGAGCGTTTAACCGTCGTCCTACTACCAGCATCAGAGAAGTAGCAGATCAGCATTTTTCGCTACATGGCCTGTACCAAACAGACCGCTCGTAAGTCCACTGGAGAAAAGGCTCCCCGCAAGCAGTTGGCAACAGTCCCCTGGCAACCCTATACTATCATATGGAGTTTGACAGCGACCGACATATATGGGGCGTTATAGCTATAAAGCCCCAAACAAAGAATTATGTTCGGCACTATGCTCGATATTCAAGCATTCCACACGACGTTTTGCATCTTGTGGGATGATTTAATATCATATCATTCAGAAAATCGACATTTTGTAACTAAATACAGCTTCTAATCATTCGGTTCAAAATCAATGTTTTGCTTTCATGGCAGTGATGCTGGCTGTACAGAGATGTCGTCCTTGACAGGGAGCTGGTTGGCAACGAAGGCCGTGTAAAAGTGCCCCAGTTACGGTTGGCGTTAAGAAGCCTGATCGCTACCGAACAGAAACTGTCGCCCTGCGAAAAATTCACAGCTATCAGAAATCGAGCGGGCCTAAATTGTGACCCAAAATAAACCACAAACCAACAAGTTGTTTTCAGAACCAGCCAAATATAAAGTATTATTATTATAAATGAAATTTTCCATTGCCTTACAACCTCCCTCCCCCTTTCCTCCCGGCTTGAATAACTATCAATCTTGATGATGCTGTGCGGTGGGGGCACTAATTTTGATTATAATGGAAAATTTAGGTTTGCGCGTTTTTTCCAAAAGTTTTTTAGCTGTGCTGTTTTCAAGGAAGTTGTAGTTGAATTCAAAATAAAATAGTTTATTTCTATTGTCAGAGATGGACCTTCCAACGAAAACTAGTCTGGCTCGCTTGGAATCGAATTGTATGGACCAACCACTGCTTTCACAAAATCTGTTATTTTCAGTAATTGAACATTCTACACAACTAGTCACAACTATTTCCAATCAGCGCAAAAATCGAAGGTTTTCATTCAGTACAATAGCAGATTTTCACTTTTAGAAAAACAGGCAACATTCTGGCCGAAATTTTCGAAACGGAGCACCTATATCGAAACGTTAGAAAACGTTCGATTTTTGTAAATTGAATCATTACACTAACCTGTCTACAAATCACAAATAACTTTTGATTTTGTGCCATTCCACGTGAAAGCGACGTTATTGTTCACAAGTGGCTCACTTACCATCCAACGCTCTTGGCAAGCCACTTTCGGATGCTTGTTATAACAAAACTTCAATTCGATTCTTTGTCGATAAATTGATGGCCCTGAAAAGGGCCTTTTGTTTGGGCAGTGTTCGAAATTTACTTGGAGCTGGTGTATATGGTAACAGTTTTGGTGCCATGGAAGACGGCATGCTTGGCCAACTCTTCTAACAGCAGCAAACGGACGGCGGTTTGAATTTTGCGGGAGATGCTGCAAACGAACTGCTGTATGCTGAAGCTGGAAACGAACTGAGCGTGAGCAACAGCATGCTGAGTTTTTATACCTGACTACAGCACAATAACAAAATTTCAATTCGATTCTTTGTGGATAAATGGCCCGTACCAAACATACCGCTCGTAAGTCCACCGGAGGAAAGCCTCCCCGCAAGCAGTAAGCAACGAAGGCCGTGTAAAAGTGCCCCAGTCACGGTTGGCGTTAGGAAGCCTCATCACTACTGAACAGAAACTGTCGCCCTACGAGAAATTCACAGCTATCAGCAATCGAGCAGGCCTAAATTGTGACCCCAAAATAAACCACAAACCAATAAGTTCTTTTCAGGACCAGCCAATTATATTCCAGTAAGATATAAATGAAATTTTCGTTTTCCATTGCCTTACAACCTCTTTCCTCCCGGCTTGAATTACTATCAATCTTGATGATGCTGTGCGGCGGGGCACAGGCAGTTTCCATTATAGTGGAAAATTTAGGTTTGCGCGTTTTTCCCAAAAGTTTTTTAACTGTGCTGTTTTCAAGGAAGTTAGTTGAATTCAAAATAAAATAGTTTACTTCTATTGTCAGAGGTGGACCTTCCAACGAAAACTAGTGTGGCTCGCTTGGAATCGAACTGTACGGACCAACCACTGCTTTCACAAAATCCGTTATTTTCAGTAATTGTACATTCTACAGAAATAGTCATAACTATTTCCAATCAGCGCAAAAATCGAAGGTTTTCATTCAATACAACAGCAGATTTTCACGTTTGAAAAAACAGGCAGCATTCTGGCCGAAAATTTTGAAACGAAACACCTATATCGAAACGTTAGAAAACGTTCGATTTTTGTAAATTGAATCATTACACCCATGTCTACAAATAACTTTTGATTTTGTGCCATTCTACGTGAAAGCGACGGTATTGTTTACAAGTGGCTCACTTACCATCCAACGCTCTTGACAAGCCACTTTCTGATGCTTGTAATAACAAAATTTCAATTTCATTCTTTGTCGATAAATTGATGGCCCTGA
Organism: Topomyia yanbarensis; assembly: GCF_030247195.1. Taxonomy (NCBI): domain Eukaryota; kingdom Metazoa; phylum Arthropoda; class Insecta; order Diptera; family Culicidae; genus Topomyia; species Topomyia yanbarensis. The sequence continues at coordinate 89,020 of NW_026683349.1, read as the reverse complement.
AAAGGGCCTTTTGTTTGGGCAGTGTTCGAAATTTACTTGGAGCTGGTGTATATGGTAACAGTTTTGGTGCCATGGAAGACGGCGTGCTTGGCCAACTCTTCTAACAGCAGCAAACGGACGGCTGTTTGAATTTTGCGGGAGATGCTGCAAACGAACTGCTGCATGCTGAAGCTGGAAACGAACTGAGCGTGAGCAACAGCATGCTGTGTTTTTATACCTGACTGCAGCACAATGTAAGCTCGTCCTTTTTTGTGTTGTCCTCAATATGTGTTCTTCGTAGCTCCACCCTTTCGTTGGTCGACCACATATTTTTGATAAAGAACAAAATTGAAATTGTGTTTCCAATACGGAGATTATCGAACACTCAGGGTAAAGAGAGTAATGTAATACGGCACTTTGGTAAAATGTTTGAGAATTGAAACCTTTTTTGAATGCGCCTGAGTTTCTTTCTGACCATATTTGCAATTTGCGTACTGAAATAAATCATAATTTAGGGTTTAACCCAAACTCTCCAGGGAGAAACAGTCCATGAAACAGAAAATGCAAACTTATTCTTTGAAATGATTCTGGTGGCCCTGAAAAGGGCCTTTTTTATAATGATACAAGTGAGTTCTACCTTTTCAACTTCCAAATCCATACAAAGTGCGTCCCTGCCGCTTCAGAGTATAGACGACATTCATTGCGGTTTTGCGCGTGGCGTGTTCAGTGTAGGTCACGGCATCTCGTGTGACATTTTCCTGCACACCCTCAGCATTCGTAGATTAAATCGGAGATGCATTTTACACCACCACGACGAGCCAGACGCCGAATGGCAGATATGGTGATTCCCTGGATTTTATCACGAAGAACCTTGCGATGACGCTTGGTACGGGAACGCAAACATGATACCGCTCATTGGACGAGCATGTTGCTCGTGTGGTAAGCGAGCACCCACTGATACAAAACAAGCTCGCGTGACCTGTATATATAACATTCCCGTATGTAATGAAACGCTTACTTGCTCCTTTTTGACGACTCTGCGTGGGATATGCTGGCAAATTGCGAATTTTCCTCGCTGTTTTCGAAGGATTTTCTGAAAATCCTTGTTTTGGTTTATTTATAGTAGTCGCAGTAATTCCGAAATTTAATACGAAATACGTGCACAAATTTCCGATCAGATAGTGTAAAAATATTGCGATTTCGTCCAGTAGAACGGAAGATATTCGCATTTCAAATCTGGGAAAATTTCTCAACTGAAATTTTTGAAACGTCACCCCATATTGAAACGTTAGAAGTATTCTACTTCAAAAGGAAGCATCCTATCATATAAAATTTTTTGACGAGAAAGGTCTATTGTCATTTTCCACAACCTCAATACACGACCCAGCAACACGTACCTTCACCAAAGATAAGTAGGTGTATGTTAAGAGTTTTAATACCAAAGTCCCTTCCAAGTTATATGAAAATTTAATAGCAACATAGGTGATACAGTATCTTTTTGGTCCTACAAGTTCTCAATTGTCTTTTTCAAGATACCGATATAACCGTTTCGCATACAAACACATTTGGCAAATTGAATTGAAAAGGTAGTGCCTATAACATACAGGGTTAAGGATTCTTGATTAATAGCTGCTTCTATTCACACTATTCAGAACATCTGATACCTCTGTTCAAGGCATTAGCTCATATGAGAGAACATTGACCTGCTTTATATCACTTTTTGCTTCGCTTCCGTATTAGGGTTAAGAACGCACCGGTTGGTTCGAGACTTATACGCGAAGGTGTATAAGAGCGAGAAGCTGAAGGTGTATAAGAGCGAGAAGCTGCGTTTGATGAACCACGCAAGCATGGCTGGAGTTCTGTGAACGGCGGAAGTCCTCTAGAAGAATCTCTTATCGAGCCCTAAGAAGACGAGGGCTTGGTTCTAGCGACCGAGGCGTTCCCGAGCGATTGTGGGATGAATCGAGTGGTTTTGTTGAGGTAACTACGATTGGCTGAGTGCTTTCTCGACGTGCGGAATCGGAGTTCTTACGACGTGCTCCGGTAGCATCACTGTAAAAAACATTATTGTAAATATGTGTGGATGGTTGGAAATTTTTTAATTACCCATCGATGGAACGGCTGGAATTGATTTATACCCTACTGACGCTTCCGGATGGCTTGCCAACACTTCTCCAAGCAGATGCTACATATGGTACACGGTTTGCTGTAGAAAACAAGGGGCGATGTTCCCTCTGTTCACGTCCAGCCCCTGGTCTTAACATTGCACCGGATACGGAAGATCCACAAGATTTGAAATTTGCAATGAGCAATTTGAAACATTTTCATCTGACACGCTTTACCACAGACTAACAGACATAACACTATGAGGGAATTTCCTTAAAAAATATCGATCCGGCAATTTTCCCAGTACGCTAGCTCCATCTTTTATTCACAGTCCCAAATACACATATGCTGGTGGGTTACCCCTCAGGTTTGGGAACAATTTTTCGCTGGTGGTCTATCCCCCATATGCTTGTTCATATGTCAGTGGCGCCATAATTTCAAAAGCGGCCACAGTCCCAACTACAAATATATTTAAAATGACCGATAAAGTGGGCGAAGCATTATTTTCGAGTGTTATGTCTGTTAGTCTGTGGCTTTACTGCGACCTTTTGTTTGGCCCACACGCAACGAATGTGATCATTAAACATAAACTTTGCCGAAAGTGGTGTTCGATTGTTCGCATCATCGCAATGAATAGTTAGATGCAAACATCTCGTCTTCTTTATCTCCGTTGACTTCCACGTCCTGCTGCAGGAAGAATCCAACGAATTTGGTAACACCCCATTCGAATCGTTTACTGTCTGGTTCAACCAGGATGGGCGGCAGAATATCCATCACGAGAAATCGACGATATTTTTTACCATCATGCATCAATCAATACGGTGCATGCTATTAGGTCGCTGTTGTCTGGAATTATCAATATTATTACACCAATCAATCTTTTTCTAGTAGTACAAAACGCATTGCTTAAATCCAGCGCTTTATCTACCTGTACACACTGGCTTAGGTTTGTCAGTGGCAGTTGAGTTTCTTTTTCCCGGTAATACTTTGGCACATCCTTCGTAAAATAAAGAATACACGAATAGCGCGACCTGCCTTTTCTACTTCTCCGCAGGGTAATCCCGAGCAAATACTCATGGGTTCAAACACCACATAGCCCCTTGAAAGGACCTTAAACATGGTCCGTGCCAAAATTCACAACCATCAAGACACCATAAAATGGTCTCAATTACCCATAAATACACCAACAAATGGTATTTTATATGGGATCTGCCGGACCATGGTGATGGTGTTTTCATGGGTTGAACCCATTTCAAACACCCATGACAAACCCCATGAGCATGGGGGTATTATGGGCTTTTCGTTTGCTCGGGATCGCCGAGTAAAGCTGATTCCGGTGTTCCAGTAGGTGGTGCAAAATATTTGAGTCGTTGCATAAAAATTCCCCATTCAAAGTGGATTTGACCATTTCGTTGTACCTAGCTTAAAACAATTGCGTTATTAATAGAAGCACTTAAGCGAGCAATGGTTAAACTAAATATTACTCATCCTCAAAAAAATCAGAAAAATGTTCTCGGATTTGTAAAAGTTCCTGAGAGCGATCATGTTCTGATTGCGTGCATACTGTTCCATTGCCAACCTGTTCAAGGAATTGCTATATCGAGAAACAAATGATTCGATCAACTTCGAATTTTTGTGTTCCCCTGGGCCCTGACAGAACGATAGCCGGTAACCCACGCTCGATTGTACTAATTTCCATTCTAATAAACAGATGTTTACTTGTTATTTTATTTAATTGATCTTGCAATACCAATAGCCCGGTCATTTTTAGTTTCCGTCATATCATCAACCAAGCAACAGAAGTTGTGACGGCAGGACTGGGAGGAGTATAAGTTACGCCTTGGTCTCTGATCCGCCAGACCCGGGTTAATCAATAACATTAACATTTCAAAAACCTTGTCATTTCATGAAAATATGCCACTAGGAGGAATGCCTGAAAATGTAAAAAACGGAGTAAAAAGTCAAATTTCTCCCTTCTGGATAGCACATACTTTTTTAATTTTGCGAATACTCGTCATCATCCGAGACATCCCATACGGCATTGGTATGCATTTGACACAAGTCTGCCGTTTTTGCAATTAAACTCGTTCCACCGCGCTCGGCCCACTTGATCTCCAGGAATTACAAAATATTTCTGTTAGATCAGGTCACTCAACACGATAAGGATGGACAATTTGCCCATCACCAGATGGATAGTACAGTTTCTTGTCTCGGTTCGACACGGTAGACGCCTTCGGTGCATTTTGATCAAGTGCTATAGTTTCTGTTACCATGAACTACATACGCTCCCTAATATTTGGCCTCGAAGAAACTCATCGCGATAGCATATACTTTCTGAAGGTGTTCAGTATTTTACTTTTTTGTATCAGGTGCTTCGTTACGATCATTCCACTAAATATCGCTGTGTAGATTCGTGCAAGGGCACTCCAAGGAGGCGTCGGCCCTACGTAACAACTGAAGCTACGGCATCTTTATTAACTGGTTGTGTACTAAACTGCCCTAGAAAATAATGAATTTTTGAAAACTCAACCGGCCCACCTCTGAGTCGATTCCTAGTCCCACCAAGAGTACTTGCTCCAAATTTGAAGCAAATCGGACAAGTTTAGCTACTGGACCAACGTGCCCGAAGTTTGTATGAGAGTTTTCGACAGTTTACATGGAGAAAATCCACTAGCGCGCATTTTCGCCGCTAGGTGGCACTGAATGCATCACATTATCACTGTAAGTGAAAACAAGGAAGATAATTTAATTGTCTACAACTTTGTCGAAGACTACTAGTCAATCCGGCTTTGTTAAAAGAAGTTATTAAAATTTTAACGAAGTGATGTCTAAGTCAGTTTTGCATGGGGCCTAGCAGTGCATGGTTGTGTATCGGTACTCGATTCCCACCAACTATTAATTTTTGTGAGTTAATGGTAAGATTTAGCTGAATAGTACATTCAGAAGAATTGTAGTACATAATACGAGTTATATTTTGGTTAGAAATTTTTTGTTCCACCTGTTACCGCATAGAGGGCGCCAGCAGCGTTGAAAAGTTAGTGTTTGCGCCCTCTATGCGGTCATAGGTGGAACTAAAATTATCTAACCAAAACATAACTCGTATCACATACTACAATTCTTCTGAGCATACTATTCAGCTAAATCTAACCATTAACTCACAAAAATTAATAGTTGGTGGGAATCGAGTACCGATACACAACCATGCACTGCTAGGCCCCATGCAAAACTGACTCAGACATCACTTCGTTAAAAGTTTAATAACTTCTTTTAACAAAGCCGGATTAACTAGCACTCTTCGACAAAGTTGGAGACAATTAAATTATCTTTCTTATTTTCACTTACAGTGACAATGCGATGCATACAGTGCCACCTAGCGGCGAAAATGCGCGCCAGTGGGTTTTCTCCATGTAAATTGTCGAAAAATCCCATACAAACTTCGAGCACGTTGGTCCGGTAGCTAGATTTGTCCGATTTGCTTCAAATTTGGAACAAGTACTCCTGGTGGGACTAGGAATCGACTCAGGGGTGGGCCGATAGGGGTCATTGTTTTTGTCACTCTATTGTATACGGAATATCATGTAGAACAGAGGCTTCATCGTTGAATGGTTTATTGTGATGTTGATGACCAGAAACAATGGATATACATGCTCATGTTTGGTTCGTGTCGTGAATTCCTCATATTGTTTCTTATGATCATGTTGGATAACAATTGTTAAATTCAAACGCTTTCAATTCATATGAGGAAATGGCAACAAAACCCTGATTTTGCTTGCATAAGAACGAGCAAAGAATGTCTTTTTGGGATCGACAGCAACTAACGTTTCATTTATATCTACTCCGTTATGAGTTGCAGCTGTGGTATTTTCGGGAGCTGCACCGAACGTAGCGAAGGACAAACTGTCACCTTGTAATGATTTGCACTATTTCAATCCAATGAGCGGTGAAATTTACTAGTAGTAAATATATTTAACGAGTTAAAAAATCAAGTAAAAATCAAAACATTAAAATCTAACCTAAATCTAACAAACTTGGACCTGATGGATGACAGAGCAAAAGCTATGTTCGAAATTCGAACTTGCTATAGTCCAAGCTGAGTAAAGTTTTATTCATACCAAGTTGAGCAAATGCTACGAGAGTTTACTTTGCTCAGAACCGAGCAGAGCAAACTTGTCTTGAGCAAATGCTCATTTTTATTCATACGGCTTAATGTTTTTGACAAATTGGAATGAACTCTTGGAGTTCATACCCAGTAAACGAAACGGCGAATAGCCAGATTAAAATAGATGCCTGCGAGCGGTAGGCTACTGGAACTTTGTTATAGGCTACCCTCCGTAACTTTATTTCATATTCCCCACTCGAAGTTCATCCAAATCTAGGTCAATTTTTCAGAAGGGCGTTACAGCAAAATATAAACAAACCGGTTTTATGCTAATTATTAAAGCTTATGCATTGAATTATCACTGTACATTGAAATTATCATACAAAAAAACAATTAAGGCCGCCAAATTAAAAAGGGCCTAATTCAACTTGGTTCGAAATGAGATCGTTTTGTTGTTAATGATGGCAGGTTTGGTCAACAACAGCAGAAACAGCGTGTGGGTTTTCGGATATAGGAACGGTAAAAGAAAACACTCGCGAGAACTGGAAAAAGAACAAATTTATGGTAAACGTATTATAAACGTGTTAACGCGACAACCGCATGGAAAGCTATGACACATTAGTTTTCTTCTCTGTGTTGTGCTCTAGGGGGAGTTCAAAGGTGTACAGTCACTGTAATGCAAGGGGCACTTGGATGCGTATCGATGAGTGAAGATGTAATTATTGTACCTCTCAACACTCCTCCTCAATAAGCGACTTCTTCATATCTATTTCACTAGACCAAGCATTTCACAGAATATCGCGTGCTTCTGCGGTCCCAGAGGCTTTGTTAGAACGTCCGCAACCATAAGATCAGTCGGACAGAACTCCAGGACGATTTGCTTCGTAACACACAACTCCTGAACAAAACGTTCCTTGGTGTCGATATGTTTTGATCGACGGCTGCATCGTTCGGTCTTCACGAACGCCAGACAACCTTGGTTGTCCTCCTTCAGTACAGTTGGCTCCTTCTGGTTTTCGCCTAAATCACGTAGAAGCTGCCTCAGCCAGATGGCCTCTGGACAGGCTTCGCTGAGCGCCACATATTCAGCATCCATAGAAGACAATGTTACGGATGATTGTCGCCAACTTGCCCACGAAATAGTACCACCTACGAATGAAAACACGAATCCCGAAGTTGAGCGTCGGCTATCGATGTCGCCGGCCCAATCGGCGTCCGAATAGCCGATGAGTGGCTTATCGAGGAGCCCACCCATTCAGAGGTATAAATCCCTGGTAGCTTTCATGTAGCGCAAAACGCGCTTCGCAGCTGTCCAATCGGACTCCCTCGGGGCCGAAAAACTTCGCCCTAAAATGGCCGTGCAACAACGGCTAAGTAAAGAAGTCCACCAACCAGACTGCGATACTTCGTTGCATCCTCCAGGACTCTTCCACCATCCTTATCCTTCAGGAATCCAGGATCCATTGGCGACCTAGCTGTTTTCGCTTCGTTCATTCCGTGTTTCATCACTAGCTTGTCAATGTAACTCTGCAGACGAACTTTGTAAACACCAGCCTCACGTACCATCTCCATGCCCAGAAAGTGTCGAACATTACCTAGACACGTTAAATCGAACTCATTCCGCAAACTGTCGAAAATTGTCTTAATTTCCCTCTCATCCGGTGACCCGATCAACATGTCATCGACATAAACTAACAAAAATACTTTCACTTGCCCAGTATCCTTGATGTACATGCACGGATCGGCTGATGATGGTTTGAATCCAAGTTTAACGAGAATTTCATGAAGCTTTCGGTTCCAACAACGTGCAGACTGTCGCAAGCCGTAGATACTACGCTGAAGTCTGCAGACTAGCTCCTCCTTTCCCATAGCTTCGTACCCCGGTGGCTGCCGCATAAAGAGCTCCTCATCCAGCGATCCGTAGAGATAGGCTGTTTTAACATCAATATGCTTAATCACTAAGCCATGCTTCGCAGCAACAGCCAAAAATGTGCATAAAGTTGCTTGTCGAGTAACCGGTGCGAATACCTCGTCGTAATCGACACCTAATCGCTGTGTGTATCCCTGCGCCACGATTCTGGCCTTAAACTTTACCACTTGATCCTGTTCATTGCGCTTGACCTTGTACACCCACTTCGAACCGACAAGTTTTTGTCCTTGGGGAAGGGGCACAAGCTCCCAAGTCTGGTTCTTCCGATGAGACTCGAGCTCGTCCTCCATCGCGTCACGCCATTCCGGTATCTTCATGGCTTCTCTATAATTCGACAGTTCTTCTACTGCACATGCCGCAATCCCTACAGCGAACTCCAGCACGTAGTCGTCCAGGCGGCGAGGTACTACACCTCGGCTCTGCCGATCCGAACGGCGAATTCCTCCGGAATGATTTTCCTGACTGGTCGCTTCAATAAACTCATCGCAATTGGATCTGTCATTTTCTACATCCTCCATTTCATCTTCTTCTTTCTTGAAAGGAAGGAGCTTAATGTCGTCTTCAGCAGGTGTACGGCAAGTACTGCGAGATGGAACTGATCCTGGAATCTCCACAAACGATGTCCCATTGCCAAGCTCCATAAACCTGGCATCTCTACTGATTGTAATCAAGTCAGTTTCTCGATCCACAAACCGGTATCCTTTGTGTTCCATCGAGTAGCCGATGAATGTCAGCTTTTCTGCTTTGCTGTCCATCTTACTGCGCTTCGTGTCCGGTACGTGTACATAGGCTTCGCTGCCAAATATACGCAGATGCTTCAAGTCCGGTCTGCGGCCCCACCACAACTCGTAAGGCGTCTTTTGTACTGATCTAGATGGCAACCGGTTTTGAAGATACGTAGCGGTCAGAACGGCCTCTCCCCAATAGCGCTTCTCAAGACCTGCGTCGATCAACATACAGGTAGCCATTTCTGTGATCGACCTGTTTTTGCGTTCCGCCACGCCGTTCGATTGCGGAGAATATGGTGTCGTGTACTGCGGCTTAATTCCCTCATCTTTATAAAACTTCCGAAGTTCATTGTTGTCAAACTCGCCACCGCCATCTGATCGGATGACCTGTGGTTTGCGTTTGAATAAATTTTCAACACACCGCACGTATTCCTTAATGTTCTGGGCTGTTTCCGACTTATGCTTGAGCAGATAAGTTACCGTAAATCGGCTAAAGTCGTCGATTACGTGCATCACATAGCGATTGCCACTTGGTGTCGTATTTTTCATCGGCCCACACAAGTCCGTGTGTACAATATCTAGAACTCGATTCGACTTTCGATCAATAACCGCCGGAAATGGGAAACTAGCGGATTTCCCCTCCATACAACACTCGCATATAAGTTTCAACCCACACTCGCTTACCTTCATACCAGTCGCCAACTGTTCTTTGTTGATTCGCTCTGCTGCCGACCAATCGCAGTGGACTAGACGTCGATGCCACTGGTGTTGGCAGTTCTCCAGATGCTTTCCCGCTGTCGCCTGCATCGATGCTTCAGCGAGCCGCAAGCAGTACAAACCACCTTGACGACCTCCAGTCGCCACAACAGTTCCCTTCGGATCCGTAATCCGGCAACCGTTACTGTCAAACAACACTTTCAAATTCTTCTGTGCCAGCTTACCGACTGAAATTAGGCTGGCCGAAAGACCTGGCACGAATTTCACTTCATTCATATTGATTTTTATCACTTCATCTTTTCCATCGATACCGTATAACACACGCGAGTATTTGAGTTTTCTTCCCATCGGCCAGCGTTATCCAATCACCAGCGAACTCATCCAGTGATGCAAAGAACGAACGGTCGTTCGTCATATGTGCACTCGCCCCACTATCAACAATCCAGGTGCTGGGCTTATTTTGTTCGACGATAAAGGCAACCACTTTTCCTTCGCTTTGAGCCGCTTTTGCTTTCACATTCTCCTCCTTTCCAATAGGGATCTTTAATTTGGAAAAATTGTGCCAGTTTTTCATATGTATTGGTAGCGGGTGTCCTTACGAGTACACTCATATCATTCTTAAACCTTAATTATTCTTTTATGATTTTTAAATTTAAAAAAACCAAATTAAACTCAATCAGCAAACTGACAGTTGTCCTACTAAATGACGTATCTGCAATTATCTCGTTCGCCTCATTGTTAACCGGGACAGCACCCCACACAGCATGATATGGTACTTTGTCAATCCGCTAGCAACCTGCCATCCCAAGTTTCATCTGCAAACTATGGTAGATCTGATAAGGCAACCTATAGGGTCGTGCAAGTCGCATGGGTTTGGATGTGTTATTGTCCTAAAAGGAAACAAACTAAAAAATGTTTTTTTCAATAGTTTCGGGACAAAAAATTGAAAAAGGACTGAGATATTAACTCACGGTACTAATCTGCATCAGAATATGCCTTAACCCGCACACCCCTAAAGATCCCTATTGCCGCAGCACCTTCGCCCTTCTTTTCCATCGCCAAGAGCTTACGGCAGTTGCGCCGGAGATGGCCCACCTTCTTACAGAAGTGGCAGGATCTGGTTTCCTTACCTTGACGGTTCTCGGCAGATCGCATCGCCTTCTCTCCCTTCACAGGAACATTTTCACGCTCAAGCCGACGACAGTACTCATCCATCAGCTTTGATTTGACAACATCTAAAGAAATATCATCGTCCGACCGACTATCTAACGCTGAGACAATGCTATCGAACGAAGGCGGGAGACTGCGGAGAAGCATGCATATTTTCGTGTCTTTGTCGAGCTCCGTTCCAGCAGCATCCAAACGGTCGAATAGTTCGTCGATGCTGTGTAAATGCTGCTCCAAATTACCGCGTTCCGGGAGGTTGGCCGCGCACAATTTCTTCAGGAGGGACACTCTTACGGACCGCGTTGTTTTCTGGTGGTAAGTACGGAGAGCATAAAACACATCGCGGGCGTGTACACTATTCTTCACCAGTGATAGCTGGTTATCTTCTAATAACAACACTAACGTTGCCTTCGCTTTTCTGTCATCGATTTTCCACAACTCATCCCGTTCATCTTCCGGGGTTTCTTCGGCAATAACGTGCCATAAATCTTCTCGGGAGAGGAGCATTTCCACTCGCACTTTCCACGTCTGCCAATTTGTGCCATTCAATTTCGGAATGGAAAATTTCGCGTCACTCATGTTCACTTTAGCGGTTCTTTTCTTTTGTTCTCACAAGACACCAGAACGTTAGCCCGTAGCTATTGTTCTCTTCGCTTACGCAGCGGCAAACTATCAAAGACGCACTCGGCCGGATCTTTTCCACCGATCTCTTCCGATCCACCTGGGCCCATAACCTGATGGCAGGTTTGGTCAACAACAGCAGAAACAGCGTGTGGGTTTTCGGATATAGGAACGGTAAAAGAAAACACTCGCGAGAACTGGAAAAAGAACAAATTTATGGTAAACGTATTATAAACGTGTTAACGCGACAACTGCATGGAAAGTTATGACACATTAGTTTTCTTCTCTGTGTTGTGCTCGAGGGGGAGTTCAAAGGCGTATAGTCACTGTAATGCAAGCCCTGCAACTGTCAACCGTATACCTGAGTGGAATGAGAGGTAAGATTGGTTTATGTTCTTTTTGAATTAATTTGTGAAATCTACAAGAACTTGAGAAAACATCCTCTAATTCTAGGATGCTGTGAATGCCCTGCTCGAATTTTTAGTCGAATTTGCTGTGCAACTTGCTGCGCTATGCTCGAAAAACCAATGGCCTCGAAGTTTCGCCAAGTGTCTACCAAGTTTGTAGCACATATCGTTCCAGGGAATCACAAACCACGGTAGATCTTTCGCTCGTATCAAGCAGGAAGCTTGTTGTTGAACGAAAAGAATCAACTGTTTTGGTTGTTTGGGAAAATTTGTTTCGGGTGACTGGTTCCTGGTAGGCGCTACTCAAATTCATAATTGGATTGGTCCAGTTTCTATAGCGCATAAGAAAAACTAACCGATGTAGAAGAAAAGCTAGCTATACTATAGAAAACGTAAAGGCCCTTCGACAGGATACTCCCCACAGTGGAGTGGAACTGGATTTAGAATGGGTTCACAATGCAGATCAAACATCTTTGAAGAGCGCCACAGGGATTCCGACTAATGTCCATGTTATGAATTACCCTAATTAACCTAACTTACATTTACAAGTATGCCTGTCTATAATCCTAAAATGTCATTGAATGATTGGAAAAGCGAGAGTAATAAACTTTGACTATTATACGAACAACCGAAGAAGTAACACTCGGTTCATTTTACTCTGCCACCAATCCGAAGCTTGGCCATCGATTACAACAGTTTTGGCGACGATACCGGAAAAACCTGCGTTTTCAAGAGGAGTGATCCGGATTTACCGTAAACGTTTTATCAGTTTAGAGGCAATACAGGTGGAAGAAAGTTGGTTTAGCTACAAGCAGGAGTTGTGCCAATTTTGCTGCGAAAGACGAGAAAGCACAGTGTTACGCCTCGGGGCCTACCGGACGCAAGCAATTGGTGCTACTAGACAATAAAATTGTTGCTATACGAGTCGCGCCATTGTCAAGTTCGAAAGTGTGCGTGAGTTTGCCGTATACCTAAATTGAGGTTTGTTTTTTTTCTGTTGTTGCTGCTTGATTGTTGTTAGCTGTTATTTTATACGCTACGCTGCTTTTGCTACTCATGTTGCTGGAATAATTAAAAAAATGACGCGACGACTTGAAGAAGGAGCTGCGCTTGTGCGAAATTCTGTGGCACCGAATTTCACCATCGATCCTTTCGACCGAGATAAGACAAAATGGGCCAGGTGGGTGAAGCGGCTCGAAGGAGCGTTCCGAATGTTTGAAGTTCCAGACGACAGAAGGAAAGATTATTTGTTACACTACATGGGAGCACCAACTTACGATTTATTATGTGATCATGTGACCCCTGCTGAGCCAGAGAACAAGACATACCAAGAGTTGGTAACTACGATGGGTGCATTTCTCGACCCGGAACCGCTGGAAATGGTTGAGGTGTGGAAATTTCGGTCTCGCAAACAAAAAGAAGGAGAAACAGTAATCGAGTTCATCACGGAACTGCAACGGGATGCGAAATACTGCAAGTTCGAAGGATACCTCGAGAAGGAACTAAGAAACCAGTTGGTGTTCGGAATGAGATCGAAGCGGATTCGGTCTCGCCTTATTGAAGAGAGGAATTTGACATTCGACAAAGCTAAAGACATCGCCATTTCTATGGAAGCTTCGGGCGAGGGTGCTGAGGTACTGGAGGGTAAACACGAGGTTAATTATACGGACCAAACGAAGCATCGAGGACCCGGAACTAAGGTAACTAACTGTACTAACAGACAATGCTACAGATGCGGTAGTACAGCCCATCTGGCGAGTGCTTGCAAACACAAAAATGTAGTATGCAATTTTTGCAAAAAAGTAGGGCATCTTCAACGGGTGTGTCTCAAATTCGCATCACAGAACACGGATGCAAATGTATCGAAAACTGATAGAAGGTCAAAATCCAAAAAGAAATGGCATGCAAATAGGATTGAAAAGGAAGACGATCAGAGTGATTGTGAAGGTAGTGTCGAAGGTAGTTGCGAAGATGAGACGGATGTGGACGATGTCTGCGTTCTGGATATCTGCAAAGTTGATCGTGATAAACCCACATCCCTTTCAAAAATAATGTTGCCAGTAAAAGTAAACAATTCTATGATTAGGTTTGAGGTAGATTGCGGATCGCCTGTCTCGATAGTCAGCCTGACTGATAAGGAGAGGTATATGAATGACACACAACTTGAGAAGACTAACGTTGAACTGGTAAGCTATTGTGGAAACAGAATTGAGGTATGTGGTTATGTAAATGCAGAGGTTGAGTACAAAGGTCGTACAAGCAAATTGCGCTTGTTCGTTGTGAATATAAAGAAGCATCCATTGTTAGGTCGCGAATGGATGCGTGAATTGCCTTATGATTGGAATAAGATTATACGTAACTCGGATTTTACTGTAAATACTATCGCCGTTCGTACACCTCTGTCGGGTGCAGTTAGGGGTCTGCTGGAGAAGTTCCCTAGGGTGTTCGACGACTCTGTTGGTACAATGAAGAACATCCAGGCTTCGTTGAGTCTTAAACCAAACTCTAACCCGATATTTCTAAAAGCTCGTACATTGCCCTTTTCCATACGCAATATCGTGGAACGAGAGATCGAGAGTATGGTGAATAGTGGAATCCTAATGAAGGTCAATCATAGCACATAAGCTACTCCTATAGTACCCGTTATGAAATCTGCAGATCGCGTTCGTTTGTGTGGCGATTATAAAGTAACCGTTAACAAACATTTGAACATTGACGAACATCCTCTACCGACAATTGACGAGCTATTCGCGAATATGGCAGGTGGACAGAAATTCTCGAAGTCGAAGTCGAGCTAAGTCTAATTAGCTCAGGCGTATCTTCAAATGAAAGTACGCCCGGAAGACTGCGAAATCCTTACGTTGAACACACATCTCGGCTTATACCAACCGTCGCGGTTAATGTACGGTGTAGCGTCAGCACCGGCAATTTTTCAACGCGAAATTTCTCAGGTACTGGGAAACATTCCAGGTGTTTCGGTGTTTTTAGACGACATTAAAATTACGGGACCAAACGACGAAACTCATTTGAAACGACTTGAAATGGTTCTGCAGAGGCTTGACGAATATAGTATGCGTGTAAATGTGTCAAAGTGTGACTTTTTCGCCGATCGTATCGAGTACTGCGGATTCATTATAGATCGCGAAGGAATCAGAAGGACGAAAAAGAAGGTTGAAGCTATTCAAGAGATGCCAAGGCCACGCAACCGAGAACAAGTGCGCGCGTTTGTCGGTCTTGTTAATTATTACATGCCCAATCTTAGCACAAAGATTTACCCGATCAACAACTTACTTAAAGATAACGTACCGTTCAACTGGGATGATCAATGTGAAAAGGGTTTCCGGTGGATAAAGGAAGAAATGCAATCAGATAAGATACTAGTGCATTATGACCCCAAATTGCCTCTAGTGCTCGCAACTGACGCATCGCCTTATGGTGTCGGCGCTATTTTAAGTCATGTATATCCTGATGGTTCCGAAAAACCCATACAATACGCTTCGCAAACTTTGAATAAGAGCCAACAGAATTATATACAAGTTGATAAAGAGGCATATGCGATCATATTTGGTGTGAAGAAATTTTATCAGTATCTTTTCGGGCGGAGATTTACTCTTGTCACCGATAACAAACCCGTATCTCAAATTTTAGCCCCAGAATACAGATAACTCTTTCAGCGTTAAGAATGCAGCACTATGCTGTATTTCTCGAGTCTTTTGATTATAATATTCGATACCGATCATCCAAAGAAAACGCGAACGCGGACGCCATGTCACGACTTCCGATCGAAGATGTGCACAACAAAAATCGTATAGAAGAGGTTGACATTATTGAATTGAACCTAATTGAGACGTTACCGGTGACCGCGGACGAGTTGGCGGAATTTACGAAAAACGATCCAAATGTGCATAATCTATTGCAGGGTTTGAAAGTCGGTAGAATGGTAGATGGCCGCGATAGATTCGGAGTAGACCAAAATGAATTTTCGGTTCAGAAGGGTTGTATAATGAAAGGAATTCGAGTATACATTCCTCCGAAATTGCGTAAACGTGTTTTAGATGAGCTTCACATGGGCCATTTTGGGATATCCCGCATGAAATCCCTAGCGCGATCCTATTGTTGGTGGGAGTGTGTAGATCGTGATATCGAAGATTTATCGCGTGATTGTTGCGAGTGTGCTAGCGTGAGGAAAAATCCCCCGAAAGTAGCTATTCATTGTTGGGAAAAGCCTGTCGAACCATTTCAACGGATTCACATAGACTTTGCAGGGCCATTTCTCGGATTGAACTTTTTGGTTATCATGGACGCGTTCACAAAATGGCCGGAAGTGAAGCTAATACCTGACATGACTACTGACACGACCATTGATAAGCTACGTGAATATTTCGTAACCTATGGTGTTCCTTCGGTAATCGTTAGCGACAGAGGCGTTCAATTTACTTCTGAGCAATTCCAATCTTTTCTTAACAAAAATGGTGTAACTCACAAAATGGGTGCACCATATCATCCGGCTACAAACGGACTAGCAGAACGATTTGTCCAGACTTTCAAGGACAAACTGAAAACGTTGAAATGCGACCGAAAAGATATTCAATTTGAGCTCTATAAGATTCTTCTTGCATACAGGCGAGCAGTACATCCTGCAACGGGTAAATCACCTTCAATATTGGTTTTTGGACGACAAATAAAATCACGACTCGATCTAATTGTTCCTAAAAACGGAGAGGATAAGGTTGAGCGTGAGGAACAGGGTGATGTACGGTGTTTCGCTGTAAATGACAGAGTAGCCGCTCGTGATTTTTTGAGTTCCTCCAAGTGGAAGTTCGGTATTGTTACCGAAAGGCTAGGGAAGTTACATTATATGATTGAGCTAGACGATGGGCGAATCTGGAAAAGGCATATTGATCAACTGAGTTCCGGACCTATAGAGCGAGTTTTTGATGCAGATCCTTATTCTATTAACGTCGAGATTTACGACCATAACCGCTGTGAAAATCCAATAGCTTCACCAAAACGACAGCTGCCGACTAAACAGACCGACACTCCAGCTGCCGTCAAAAACAAACAAGCAATCCCGACAACCGACAATACCGCTCCTGTTACTCAGGATGCTATCGAGTCAGGGGTATCTGACAAAGAGAACATCAAGTCCAGATCAAGATCAGAATGTAAGGCAAACAATGGATCTACAAACAGTACAGTAGGTACACCGAGGCGATCTACTAGGGTCAGAAATCCCCCGAAAAGGCTTGATATTTGATTAAATTATACTACTAACAATACTAACATCGATCACTTTATTACAATGTTGTTAAGAAGATATTTCTCGTTAAGGGGGGAAGAGATGTTATGAATTACCCTAATTAACCTAACTTACATTTACAAGTATGCCTGTCTATAATCCTAAAATGTCATTGAATGATTGGAAAAGCGAGAGTAATAAACTTTGACTATTATACGAACAACCGAAGAAGTAACACTCGGTTCATTTTACTCTGCCACCAATCCGAAACTTGGCCATCGATTACAACAGTCCAAGAATGGAGTACATGGCTATCAGTCCGTATTTCACTTGCATAATGTCATTAGCATTAACTTGATTACCCACCAAAACAAGAACGATATCGTAACAACTACCAAACAATTACAATAATCAAGATTCTAAAATAAAAAATAGTTACTCGCCAGTTTTATTTTATTTAAAATAGAATATTTTCAAAGGCCTCGTCAAGCATCAAACGCTACCTGCTATTGTTTATTCGCCATTTCGCGGGAGGCGTCGACTGCAATGAAGGAAAGAAGTTGTTCATCCTGATGCAATGGCTCGACGGTTCTATCAACTGTTTTATATGCCCAATGCTGTCCAAATTAACCTTTACATCGCCAAGCGATCGAAGCCACTTCTTAAGTATACCGTTTTGTTCATGTCCACCGTTTTGTCAACAGCAATTCGTATCAAACGGTGCCTCGCCAGAAAGAAACCCATCGGCCCAGAATGCCTTGTAAACCGTAACGAATCGAAAAGCATTTTCGTTAATATATTGATATTCAGTGGCCGTCACGTGATGATACTTTCTCACTAAGCTCCAAATGTGGACAAGATAGGTTCAGGACGAATAACATTTTTTTCCCGAACATTTTTTGGTTTTCTTCAGTTTAGCTGAATATAATCATGATTGAAGCACTTCCGATGCTGATGTCACGGGTGTGCGGTACACTTTCGCAACATTTTCAATTAAATATATACGTTATTCATATTCGTTCCACAATCGTTCTTTGTTGTTCTGCAAGCCGTACACTATTTTTGGGTCTTTAATCTCCTTGATGGCACTTTTTCCTAGCAATTGTCTACTGCCTCGCATAGACTGAACCATCGGCGGCATTTGGAACAAGTTTCGAACGCCTGTCCGGAATGGTTATGGACATCGCTTAGTGTGAAAACAGGATCCTTATATGTTGATATGAAATCTCTGATTCGAGTATCAATAATGAACATTGGAACTTACCGTAGGACAGTCGTGTTTCTGCTCCGCTAGAAACGGAGTAATATTATTTTCCAGCATTGAGAGGATGAACCAGTTGATATATTTAACATTTGACTAATAAATTACCTTCACACTGAGTTTAAACGGTTTCTTTATTAATAATTTGCATTTTGCAGCGAGAGCCGTAAGAGCAATTAATAAACTAAACAAGCCGTATGTATGAGGTCGCAAGTGGATTTATTTATCAATAATAGACTGATGTCAACGGCCTTTGCAGCACAAACTGTTCTTCAACGGACGACAAAGAAGGGCCGCATAATTTTCACACATCTGGAAAAGGCGTATTGCACATTTTCTCGATTTTAGAATCCGAAACAATTTTTTTCAAGGAGATGTATGATTACAATTACGCACTTACTTATTATGTTTATTTTGGATCTTAATTTAGGTTTCCCATGTCAATGGCATAAAACTAGGAATTAAAACCATTTCAAAAATGTGCAGTTCGAAGAATTTTTGATTTTTTCAATAGATAGAGACACCAAATTAACGTGACAGTATTCAGAATCGATCCAGCGATGAAAACGGAAGCTGTTCTGCATATAAATTTTTTTGACGAGAAAAGTCTATTTGAACAACAACTAAACAGTTTGTTTCTGCAAACAAGCTAAATTTTTCTGCGTGTACCAAGCAGCTGCTAGATTTACAGACATGTCTGTATTTTACAGACTTTTGATGTCTCCTACAGACGCAGCCAGAGATCTACAGACTTTTAAAAGGGTAATAGTGGTTAGTAAAATTGCACTAGAAGAACTGTTTTCGAATACGAGTGATTCCTTCACAATAGAATTCTACTTTCAATCTATTTCTAAAGTAAAATTTTAGTGTAACTAGGATTTACACAACCATCTACAGACTTTTACAGATATTTTAGTTATTCTTCTACAGACATTTCAAAAAAACATGTGGCATCGCTGGTACCAAGAATGTAGACCGAAGACTTTTAGCAGATAGACGTGCGGCACCTTGACAGATATATACCGAAAACAAAACAAACATGTTTTGCATTCTCTTGGCAACCGTCGTGATAGCAAGTTGTGAAGTATAGCCTTATAATCAATCAAGTCGCGACATGTCCAGGATAGGAAAATTTTGAGAAAAAACGTGCTTTTGATTTTCGCTTCGTTGGAATAAAGTTTAAGTGAATTATCTATACCACATCGAATTTATATAAAATTAGCTTATAAGGTGTATATATTATCTCCATTATTTTTTATTTCTTGTAGCGGTAAGTACTTTTAGTGAAACTAAGCAATATTTAAGGTTAGGTTAAGTGCGTTTGAGTGCGACGTGGGATGTTTTCTCCGTAATGAGTCAGGAAACGTATAATGGTGATGCAAGAGGGGGAGAAGACCCTCCTCTTGCGACTTATTCGGATAGTTTTGATTCCGCTAATGAGGAAGGAGATGGAAGATGACTTACACCAAAACCAATTTGTAATCAGTGATTCTGACTCGACGACAGAAGAAAATAATAGTGGAAAGAGAATAAAATCAAGTACAGGGGCATACAAAAAAACCACGAATGACCAACAGAATTCAAATAATGAACAAACTGGACAGGAATTTCAACAAGTAACCAAGAAAAAACGTAAAGAAAAGGTAAAAGATGGCAAAGCTCTTGACGATGGTTGGGTTAAAAATTCGATCTACACGACTTTTTTCATTGAATCAAAATCTACAGAAGAACAGCAGAACAACTCTAAGACCAAGAAAATACATGTGATGGAAATAGCAAAAATCTAGCATAACATACAGGTTAGGAATTACAAAACGTTGACGGAGGCAGGTAAAAACAGGTTCAAAATTACGTTTGACAAACCGAAACAGGCAGAAACAATACTCAACTCAAAATTACTAACAGATTCATTCAACTACAACGTTTATGTACCTAATATAATCAGACCATAGGGGTTGTCACAAATATTCCGCCATCAATAACAGAAAGTGAAATACAAGAAAACATTAACTTGTCGCGAAAAATACAGAAAATTGAAAGAATAAAAAGAATGATCAATAAAGAATTGATACCAACGTACTCTGTTAAAATTTTCGTGGAAGGTGATAAACTTCCAGAACCAGTAAGTATATACGGCATTAATGCGAAAGTTGAGATTTATATTTTCCCGTTAAGAGTCTGTTTCAATTGCTGGCGTTATGGCCACAAGGCTAAGGCGTGTAAAGTAAAGTTGAGGTGTAAAAGCTGCGGATTAGAACACAATAGTAAAGAATGTGTCTCTAATACCAAAAATGTGTAAACTGTGATGGTGAGCATGAAGCTAACGATAACAACTGTCCTGAAAGATACAGACAAGACCAAATTCGAACTGCAATGTCTAGCAAAAAATTAACCTTCTCAGAGGCTGCCAACCAATATCCCTAACCCAAACGATCACAACAAATACGACTGCAATCCACAACACAATTTCCCCCACTTAACACAAATCTGGATTCGTACAATTCAATAACTCCAAAATTAAATCCTATAGCTAAAAACGTCAGACCCAAACCGATGATCAAGAACCACACCTTCCCGCAACCTGAAGTTGTTAAAGAACCGATCCACGAATTCAAAGAAAACCCTTATAAAGTAACAGAAATTGAAAAAATAAAACAGGAAGTGAAAATAGAAATTATGAACGAATTAAATAAAACCGGTTTTTTCAATAAAATTAAGAAAATACAAGATCAAATTAAAACACAAACAAGTAAAGATGTCAGCGATTTGAACTCAGATTTACTACTCATTAACATAAATGACGAACTCGCGTCAATATTAAATTCTACACTATAAAAACAAAACCAACTACATTATTAATTTTAATCAATATTCAAAAATGGCGAATGTTACAAGAAACTTACAAATACTACAATATAATATCAATAGCATTCGTCCCTCGGAGACACGAGCACTACTATCGAACTTTCTCACAAAAAATAAAATAGATCTAGCTATATTATCAGATTTTTGGCTTAGACCAACTGAAGTGATAAATTTTGCAGGATATAAGTTTCCAAAATCAACCAGATTAAAAGGCTATGGAGGAGTAGGGTTTTTAATCAAAAATGATTCCGCATTTAAAGAAATCGACTTACCAAATATAGATCCAATTGAAGCAATAGCAATACAAACACTGAACACAATCGAACCAATTATCTTAATTTCAATTTACATACCGCCACCACCAATAAACAATAATCAATTAAAAGATCCATTAAAGAAATTACTTTCCTACATAGATAACTCGAATACACATATCCACATAACCATAAAATAATGTTCTTCAAAATATTAAATTCAATTGCCTGCTCACCTTATAATCACACAATAGTTAACAAGAACAAAGCAGTAGAATTAGCTAATAAAATTGAAATAAATGAAATACAAAATACTGATGACCTGCAAAAGTTGTTAAATGGGTGTATAAACAAATCACTATATAATATAACGGAATCTAAAAAAGTTCCTAAAAAATGGTGGACTACAGAAATTAATAATTTACTGAAAGACAAAAATGAAAAATTGAAAAATTACTACAGAAATCTAACTATGAACAACTTTTTAGACTTTCGAAAAGCAAAAGCCAAACTTAAATCGGCAATTAGAAAAGAAAAAAGAAAAACTTATAAAGAATTGATTGATGAAATAAATCCAAACTTACCACCTAAAATGCTTTGGAACACGGTTAGAATATTAAGTGGAGGCTTTCGTAAAAAAGATAACATAATTTTAATGAACAATGAAGAACTGGCACAGAAATTCATGGACCTTAATTTTCCATCAATAGGAAGAGAAATAGCATACAACCCGAAAACAAATATTACAACTTCAATCAAAATTACTGTAGCAGATTTTTACAATATACTAAAACATAAAAAAATCATCGGCTCCAGGAAATGACTACATTTCATATCACATTTTGAAACAACTGAATTCGAATCTCATAGAAAAAATAGTAGTCATTCTAAACGATGTATTGAAGAACAGAAATATTCCGGAAGAGTGGAGGACTGTAAAAATAGTTCCTATACAAAAACCAGGAAAACAACAGATTGATCCATTAGCGTACCGCCCAATTTCACTAATCCAAGTTTCTCTTAAATCAATTAACATTGTAGTTAAAAAAGAAATAGAAAAATATATAGAAAACAATAAAATTATACCCAAATGCTCATTTGGTTTCAAAAAAAGATCCTCTTCAATTAATTGTGTCAACTATCTGATATCTAAAATCAACGAAACAAAAAGAAATCAATTAACTCCAGTGGTTACATTCCTTGATTTGTCAAAGGCCTTTGACAATGTAGACATTGAACTATTACTAGACATACTAACGACAACCGCATACCCTCTGATCTAATCGATTGGATATATTATTACCTTAAATAAAGAAAAGCAACAATTACGTTGAATAATGGAAATCAAATTTCTTCGATAACCAACAAAGGACTTCCTCAAGGATGCCCATTATCACCATTATTGTTTAATCTGTACACGTCAAAAGTACACGAACTAGTAGAAGATGACGTAATTTTTTTTCAGTTAGCGGACGACTTCGCGATCTTGGTTATCGGTAAAAATATTGATGATGCCACCTTGAAAATGAATGATATCTTAAGCAAAATACAATTAACCTTTACAAACCTAAAATTAAAATTAAATCCGGATAAATCAGCCACAGTATGCTTTACAAATAAATTTCACAATAATCTCAATATTCAAATAGATAACATAAACATTAAATCAGAGCCATACCAGAAATACCTTGGTATATGGATTGATCATAAAACAAATTTCAAAAAACATATAACAGAAACAATATTTAAAATCAGGAAAAAGACAAATGTTCTGAAAATGTTAAGTAAAAAAATGGAGGAGCCCATCCCAAAGTAATGCTTCAAATTAATAAAGCAGTAGTAAGATCACATATTGACTATGGTATTTCTATATACAGTACTGCATGTAAAACAGATTTAAATAGACTTCAAGTTGCCCAAAATGTTGCACTCAGATTATCGTTAAGATACTCAAAATCAACTCCCAATCATGTCGTATTAGCAGAAACAGGCGAATTACCAGTAGATTTGAGAGCAAGTACACTAGCCCTCAAGGAAACGGCCAAAACTCTCTACTTCAATAATAGCCCCATTGTAGAAACATTATCTCCAATCATTTTCTCAGATAACAACTTTAAACATCTAACATACCTAGAGAACAATGCAACCTTACACAACTTCCTTCTAGTACAGCTTTGTGCGATGAACAGAAAAATTCCAAACTTCGAGACAAAAAAATTAGAAATCAATTCAAATTTAGAGTCAGTAACTAAAAATAACACTAACAAAGCAGTTATGAAAACAATAGCAATACAGGCAATCCAAAATTATTACCAAAATGTTTATAAAATATACACCGACGGAACCAAAACGAACTCTGGAACAGGTATGGGTTTCTATGATGACCAAAAACTGATATCAGTAAGTCATAAATTAAATCCTCTTTTTTCAATAGCTAATGCTGAACTTGCAGCGATATTAGAGGCAATAAAATATGCTTATAGGGAAGGAGAAATGAAAATATGCATTCTTACTGACTCCAAAAGTGGATGTCAAATGATTTTAAATGGTAGAAATTTAGAAAACTACATAGTGAACGAAATTTATAATTTTTTAGAAAATTCAAATATCACTAAAGTAATAGTGCAATGGATACCCAGTCATATTGGAATTTTGGGAAATGAACGAGCGGACACGGCAGCAAAACATAGTTTAAACAGACGAGCAATACTTCCCATTGGTCTGACCTTGGGAGATGTAGTACTAACATGTAAGAACACAGTCTTAGAGGATTGGAATAATAGATATAGACTAATATCAGAAGAAAAAGGAATTAAACATTTTGAAATAATGAATAAAATAAGCGAAAAACCTTGGTTCCACGGAATGCCCTTTAAAACAGTTGACACCATAAGACTTTCTAGAATAAGGTCATTGCATACTGCCACAAAAGAAAGACTTCACAACTGGGGTCTGATACGAACACCATTATGCGAAACCTGTAATACGGCGGAGGACCTATCCCATGTCCTCTTCGAATGCACGAAATACAATTTATCCCGTCGTAAATATCCGGTACTTAACAATAGTTCAGATATTATTAAAATAGCAAGAACAAAGTCTTATAATGAGTACAAACAAATTGCCAAATACCTAGAAGAAATAAAAGTAAATGTTTGAGTCATAGCAGGAGTGAAAATGTCCCAAAACTTTACACAATTCGATGTGGTTTGGTATTGCTTGAATCGCGACAACTAAGTGAAAATCACTATGCTTTCAAACGGGTTCGTTGTCATGACCAAAGAGAATAGGGAAATAGACGAATAGTGTGAAGCCAAAAATACCTTATTGAGCAGACCAATCGTGCAATGTAAATAAACATTACTCATGCCTGAGTTGGAGGAGATAAGTATTGTACTTCTATCAAAAAAGAAATTTGAATTTTCGTCAGAATTTAGCTCAATCGTGATTGTAAGGTGCATTCTAGAGTATATGTATGAGTAAAAATAAGCTTTAGAATTATTTCATCTCTTTGTTTCGAAATGCACATCGTTTGATAAACAAATCCATTGATCGACATACGGTTTGTTTTCAAAATATAATAGGAGTCATTTAAAGTGCTGCCTGTAGAAGCGGTTGCCAAAATTCTAGTGTTGAAATCATCATAAAGGGAGTGTTGCCGTTTTGACTGATTTTCACTCTTCGTCTCTTTCACTATTCTCTTTGGTCATGACTAATGAAATTTGACAACACTTGGCTATATGGATCAACCTGGTCTGTGCCAAAAAAAAACATGTTTTGAAGCGAAAACAATGGGAACACCAGCTACAATCCTAACCTAGTGTTCTGTATCTACTGTTTCAGTCTACGCGCATCTCTATTAGGTTTTTCAATTGATGGCAGTGTTTAGCACTGGCACGGTGTCAATGGAACATTCCAGTGCAAATCGAGTGCATGCATGATTGTGTGCGTGTAGTTAATCGAGCTGTCATTGAACAGCTGATGCTTTACTGTTTTCATTTTCTCGGGCTGTATACGTGATTCCGGCTACAAAAAATGGAATTAAGAATTTAGATAATGTTGGTTCTGCTGCAGAGCGATAGCGGGGTGAAATTCTGCATTTGATTAGGTTTTATCGAAATCTGCCGTTATGTGATTGTTTCAATATGGTATGCGCTGAAACTGAAACCAGGAAAAAATGGAGAGTTACTACCGGCGCGGAGTCAGTGCCATCAATCGAAAAACCTAAAAGCTGACGATAAAATTGATTAAAGCCGAATCAATTTCTAGACGTGCTGATGGTTTTGGGCTCTAGCTGTAGATCGCCGGCAACGGTAGCAAGGACATTCTGCTCAGATGGCATTCAAAGTGAGCATGGTTAGGTTTATACATCGGCTAATAAGTTATTTGATCGGATTTTTACACCGCATTTCTATCCGAACGAACAGTCAACTGCAGAGTATCTGCAGCGGTGGAAGTTCAACCTGTTCAACCATAAAGTAAAACTACAAACCCTAGTTCATGAGGTAGGTTTTCGCATTCTAAACATAAAATTTCGATGAGTATTTTAAAAAAGATTTCATTTATCTTCATAGTAGAAGTAAAACCCAAATGGTCATGTCGGTTGCTTTTTTCAGGTTAACCTCACGAATTATCGTCGCAGTGTTAGCAGCATATTAGGCCCTATACATTGCTGAACTTCTTGTAGCAATAGCTCGAGCAAACAAGCTGGAACCTTTTACTGAGGAACCGATTTTCAGAGTCTCTTTTGCTCTTGAAGCTGGTGGAAAACAACATCATCCTGCAGACGACGACAACAACGAAACAAATGTACTTGATGCAACTGCCTAGGGCCGGATTCAAAATTTCTCGGCGCTAAAATTTTCACTATTATCAAACGACACATTTAAAGTTTGAATTAAAAATCAGATTTAGAGAAGGAAATTTATCACGGCATCAGCTATTTTTGGACATTTTTCAGAGTTGTTGCTATTGTCATGCTCCTCTCAATGCATTGGTCATGGCTCACTGTCGTAGCATAGTGTCGACAGGACACATTACCGTGTTGCGATGAGCAGCCTGTAACGCCCAGGTTAGAACTGAACACATTTCTTATAATGTTTTGAGATCTTTCAGTGACCATCTATCCCATCCTATTTCAGTTTTGTGTTCTCATAAGACGAGTCCAGGCATCCGGAGGAAACGATCGCTACAATGCTCAAAGATTCCAGCCAGGCTTACCGGTGTCAATTCCTACTCGGATTGCCGCATTTCTAGCGCAGGCTTTTCGAGCTGAGGTAGACAAGATGAAATATTCTAACGATGTCGATAAATAAACGAAATTTAAGTTGAATTTACCTAATTTTGAGTTCACCCCAAACAACTCAAAAGTAACTTCCCCCACGGAAGATCTCGACTGAGTCGAACCTCTCGTTTTGTTTTTGACAACACTAATAAGTGCGAAAGCGACGCACAACGCAAAAGTAAGTTAAAAGAACTTTTCTGCAGGTTGTTTTATTTAACCGTGTAGGATAGGATCCGCCAGCTGACTTCTTCTTATATTTTGCTAATCCCTGCTGAAAACGACATACCCCATCTCGACCAATGCTGCCAAAATATTTGTTTTGTTACAATCGTGTCCAAAACTTCTGATTAAAATATTCTATATGATGTATCAATTTCACGCTCCGGGAAAAATCAATGATTTAGTCTTTATATCCGCATTTAAATGATCATTACGGGTTTTCCATCGGAATACAGCAAAGCAAAATAATATATATTTGTTGTTGGCCATTACGTGAAAATATTTATATAAAATATTTCCATGCTCTTTGTGGGATGCCACATTGTACCCCTCGACTAGGTGTTAACGCGACTCCAAGGTAAATACTTATATTCATCTTGCAGCACTTGCGTGCATAGCAACATCTTTCAATTATATCATCTAACCAAAGAGAATAGGGAAAGAGACGAATAGTGTGAAGCCAAAAATACCTTATTGAGCAGACCAATCGTGCAATGTAAATAAACATTACTCATGCCTGAGTTGGAGGAGATAAGTATTGTACTTCTATCAAAAAAGAAATTTGAATTTTCGTCAGAATTTAGCTCAATCGTGATTGTAAGGTGCATTCTAGAGTATATGTATGAGTAAAAATAAGCTTTAGAATTATTTCATCTCTTTGTTTCGAAATGCACATCGTTTGATAAACAAATCCATTGATCGACATACGGTTTGTTTTCAAAATATAATAGGAGTCATTTAAAGTGCTGCCTGTAGAAGCGGTTGCCAAAATTCTAGTGTTGAAATCATCATAAAGGGAGTGTTGCCGTTTTGACTGATTTTCACTCTTCGTCTCTTTCACTATTCTCTTTGCATCTAACCTGCACGGCGTGCACAGTTTCTTTACCACACTACTGAGGACGAGTTACAAAGTATCGTTCGCTTTGTCTGCTTTCAACTAAGCCTGAACGACACAAATTGCTACAAGAAAATTGTAACGACCATAAGCAAATATTTGAGTGGAATGTAGGAAACAGTCGGGATTCACGAAGCGTTCGCCGTCATGAAGCAGGGTACAACGAATCGTCGATATAATTTAGCACTCGATTCAAGGCAAGGGTGTGCTTAGAGTATAGTGAGTGAGATCAAGAAAAGTTTGTCAAACTTCAACTCTTAAAAGAAGTACTCAGCCGAGTAGTAATGCCAATTATTTATCTCACTATCGTACTTTCTCTAAGAACGCTTACGCGCTGGATGGGGGCAACTACAAAACGACAGTAGAAAATTCCTGACGTTTATCAACCAAACTGAGGTCGCGAAGACTCCACGATTCAAAGCACCCTACTTTTCAAAACAGCCCACATAGTATTGATAGTGGTCAGTACAGGTAGCTCAGCGGTTTCAGCGGAGTTCAGCGATCGTTGCTGAGCAGGATCACTGCTAGCGATACTGAACTTTTAAAAACGTCCTCGGTTAACACTCGCGAGGCAGAAAAGCTGGAAGTATTGCGAATCTTTTCTTAAATCCACGTTGTGACTTTTCAGCCATGCGGCACCGGGCCGTGCGTTGAAGTGAGAAAACATTTTGACGTTTGTTTTTGTTTCGATCGCTTTTGAGTGTTTCCCATACAGCAACAACTAGACAAAACACTAGATTAATTCGAGATAGACAATATCTACAAAGACGTTCGGTGTGCGAATAAAATTGATTATAGACCGATGCGTTACCTTTGCAAAATGCTACAGTGTCAAAGGGCATAGCCTCTCAGATTCGTCGTCAACATGAGTCTCGAACATTATCGCTTCCTTCTGTTTGAAGAAATGAAAATTAAATATTTTTCAAAACTTGTTCATCCAGCGACTTTTATCCCTCGGAACTATCTAAAGCATCGCTAGTTCTAACTACGTTGTTTTCTGATAATTAGATGTACAAAATCACACTCTGATAGAATGTATTCGTAAATCGCTACGAATTAGTTTCGTACAGACAATTTTCATAATATATAGACATTTTTCGTACATATGATGAATCATCCGTAGTTCTATTAAAATACTTTCATTTAATACGAGTTTTTTTTCGTATAAACCACGAAACGACTTATCAGCTTATTATGAAATGGCTTCGTTTGGCTTGTTCGAATTGTTCACTGATGTATAACAAAGTTTTTATAATATTTACGTGCACCATTTGTCAAACCGCCAACGTCATAAAACCTTCAATAGAGGTAGAATATCAGATAATTGTTGATCATCACGACGGTCAAATAGTCAATTACCATATCCGTGTCCGCCGGTTTCAGGAAGATTTCCCGAACCGCTTTTACGTCCAGATGATACAGAACCCGGAGCAGTACGTATTGAGCCAAACTTACTATTTACAATGCACGAAATTACTTCTTTGCAGAAAACGACGGGTAAACTCGCGCATGGCACGATCGATTTCACTATATTTACGAATTTATATTTTCGGTGTAAGAGAAATGTTCATACATTGAAATGTCACAATTCAATAGTAATTCTTCAAAAGGGCTAATGAGACTTTTGTAAACAAACTTATCTCGCTCATTATTCCGCTACCGAGTTGAATTTCATGAAAAATACACATGAATCAACATCTTTATCCTTGGTAGAATCAATTTCAAATGTTTTCTGTGTTGAAATGATAACAAATTAGGAGAAATCAGCAAAACAAAAGTTTGTTTACAAATCTTATTAGCCCTATTCAAATGTTGATATGGAATTTACATAGATGATGTCCTCCTTTTCGGAAGGCCCCCGTAGTTTTCGTTTATGTGTGGAACCACGGAGCAGAATGTACACTTGAGAGCAACACACATCGGAGTGAAGGAGGTATGTCGTAAAAAAAAAGAGTGGTGGTTCGCATGAAAAGTGCACCGTGTTTGTATCCTTCTTTTTATTTGCTCTGATGTGCATTTTTTTTTTTTTTTTACGATGGAGAAGACCTTTATGTCCTAGCCCAGTACACGTGCTAACGGTAGGGTCCAATCTACCACACGGGGTGCACTGGGGGCGTGTCGGACTCGAATGATGACCAGCCATTGATACCGACTAAACTCCATTGGGCTCCGCCATTATTCCTCCCAGGAACTACTTCTCGGTATTACTTCTGGGGGGATGGCTGTACTAAATGTACTGATTCACTCTCACTCACGCGATCATACATCCTGTATGAGGCTTACTTGGGTGCTCTCTCAATCACACTTTGATTCACTCTCAAACACTCCCACATGAGGCTGACTTTTGTGCTCACCTTTTACGTTCCATGCGAGGCTGACTTGTGTGCTCACCTTACTCATTCCTTGCTAGGCTTACTTTTGTGCTCGCCCTACCCATACATGTGAGGCTGACTTGGGTGCTCACCCTATCACCTGATTCACTCTCAATCGTGCCACTCTATTGTACCTTTGTCACTCCCTCTGGCATACCATGTGGGACATTTTTCTTAGGCCCCACTTCTGACATACCATGCGAGGCTGACTTTTGTGCTCACCTTTTTCATTCCTTGCTAGGCTGACTTTTGTGCTAGCCTCTACCAACCTGTGAGGCTGACTTTTATGCTCACCCTTAACATGCAGTGTGAGACTGACTTGGATGCTCACCCTTTCACTCCTCTGCCACGCCATGAGGCATCGATAGCTTAGTTCCAACATACTACGCTACGACCCTCCCGTCTTGGCATGAGGCAGTCCACTTATACGCCTATACACTCACTCTTCTGTCTTGCTTCGGGGTGGCTGGGTTTACCCCTTACACGGTTGCCATTCGCTGCGCCAACCTACCTCGGCATGAACAGACCATTCACTCTCTTAATTTGCGCTTGGCCTTTTTCGCTCCAACTAACCAATCACTAGTTAGCCGTGCCCGCCGTCTGTTGCTCGGTTCGCCAGATTACCTGTAGCCTATTGGCAATCTGGATGGTAGCAGCCGAGACTGCGTTCCACTTCTCCACCGTTTGACACATCCGCTGAATAAGGGTATCCGGGGTTGTGTCCCAGCCACAGACGTCAAGCATTGCTCTTCTTTCGACGTCGAACCGATGACATACGAACAGTATGTGTTCGGCAGTTTCGTCTACACCTGGGCAGTCCGGGCAGACTGGGACCTCCGCGTGTCCGAACCTGTGGAGGTACTGACGGAAACAGCCATGGCCTGACAGGAATTGTGTCAGGTGGAAGTGAACTTCCCCATGGGGTCTTCCCACCCAGCTCGATATGCTAGGTATCAGCCGGTGGGTCCACCTACATTTCGAGGAGTTGTCCCACTCACGCTACCATCTGGCGACCGAGGTCACCCTGGTGCGCTCGCGGGCTCCCCTATCTCCACGTAGCTCAAAGCACTCCTCATCTTCCCGAATGACCAGCCCGACTGGCATCATGCTCGCTATCACGCAGGATGCATCGTGTGATACCGTGCGGTAGGCAGATATCACTCTGAGGCACATCACGCGGTAGGTGCTCTCCAGTTTCTGTAGGTAACTGGTTACCCTCAGTGCTCTTGACCATGACGGGCCGCCGTACCTGAGGATAGATACGGCAACGCCTGCCAGTAACCTACGTTTACTGGCGCACACCTTTGAGCTGTTGGACATCATTCTCGATAGTGCCGCAACAGCAGTCGACGCTCTCTTGCACGTATAGTCGACATGGCTGCCGAAGGTCAGCTTGTCGTCTATAATGACTCCGAGAGACTTCAGACTTCGCTGTGAAGTGATCGCGACTTCTCCCACATGGATAACTGCATGTTGTGCCGACTTGCGGTTGTTGACGATAACTACCTCCGTCTTATGATGAGCGAGCTCCAGGCCTCTCGCGCTCATCCATTCCTCCACCGTGCTAATCGCGTGTTCTGCGGTTCTACCTCAGGAATTGACTCCCCGTAGACCTCCAAGGTTACGTCGTCGGCAAATCCGACGATCTTGACCCCAGGAGGGAACTTCAGTCTCAGAACCCCGTCATACATGAGGTTCCATAGCACCGGGCCTAGGATCGAGCCCTGCGGGACTCCGGCGGTAATCGGAACCCTTTTCTGACCGGCATCGGTCTCGTATAGCAGTACGCGGTTTTGGAAGTAACTTTCCAAGATCCGGTACAGACCCACCGGTAGGCTAAGCCGGTGTAACAAGAGCGCGATGGCATCCCAGCTTGCGCTGTTGAATGCGTTCTTCACGTCAAGTGTCACTAACGCACAGTATCGAATACCTCGCCTTTTTCGTTGGATCGCTATCTCGGCAGTATTTATCACTGAGTTGAAAGCGTCCACTGTGGACTTACCCTTCCGAAAGCCAAACTGGTTGCTTGACAGACCGTCCGTACCTTCCGCGTACGGGGTGAGCCTGTTGAGGATGATCCTCTCAAGCAGTTTGCCAGTCGTGTCTATCAGACAGATTGGTCTGTACGCCGATGGGTCGCCTGGCGGCTTCCCGGGCTTCGGCAACAGCACCAGTTTCTGCCTTTTCCATCTATCGGGGAAACGGCATTCGTCAAGGCATCTCTGCATAGCTAGCTTGAACATGTTCGGGTTCGCTATGATCGCTGCCTTGAGAGCGTTGTTCGGAACTCCATCCGGCCCTGGAGCTTTGTTCATTGCTAGGGATTTAGCCACTGCGAGTAGTTCTTCGTTCGTCACTGGCGCCACCATTTCGACCGTGCCCGCACTGTCTCGTAGTGCAGGTGGCGAGGGGCTTGTGGCTCGAGACGGGAAGAGTACTTCGATAATCGTTGCCAACCGGTCCGGAGACCGTTCTGGGGGTGAGGAGCCCCCTTTGGTCTTGGCCATCACAATCCGGTAGGCGTCACCCCACGGATTCGCGTTGGCACTCTCACACAGGTTGTCGAAACACGCTCTCTTGCTGCTTTTAATAGCCTTGTTAAGGGCTAATTTCGCAGCTCGAAACACTTCACGGCGGTTCTCTCTTGCATCCTCGGTGCGAGCTCTTTGCATCCTACGTCTAGCTCTGAGGCAGGCTGACCGTAGAGCTGCAATCTCGGCACTCCACCAGTATACCGGGCATCTACCGTTTCTTGGCAGTGTTTTTCTCGGCATAGTGGCGTCGCACGCGCGTGATAGAACAGCTACCAGCGCATCCCCGCTTAGACTGTCGGTGTTGGCCTCCAGTCCCAGGGCCGCGGTGAAAGCTTCGCTGTCGAAGTGATTGGACTTCCACCCGCGTACCTGATAGGGATCTCCCGCCCTCGGATGCTGCACACCATAGTTGATCTTAAAGCGGATTGCTAAATGATCGCTATGGGTGTAGCCTTCGTCTACCCTCCATTCCATGCCTGGAGCCAGACTCGGGCTGGCAAAGGTCAAATCAATCCACGCCTCCACTCCGTTTCTACGGAATGTACTAGCGGAGCCATCGTTAGCTAGCACAGTATCGAGTTTCGCAAACGCTTCCATTAGCGCTTGACCCCTGCTATTTGTACAGCGGCTGCCCCACTCCACTGCCCAAGCGTTGAAGTCTCCCGCTATTACTACCGGTTTCCGGCCCACGAGGTCCGACGAGAGCCTGTCGATCATCTGGTAGAACTGTTCTATTGGCCACCTTGGTGGGGCGTAGCAGCTACAATAGAACACACCATTGATCTTGGCAATCGCCACACCCTCGGCGGAGGGGTGTATTACCTCTTGAACCGGGAACCTTCCCGTTGTACAGATTGCCACCATTCCAGACCCGTCCGACACCCAATTGCCGTTGCCGGCAGGGATGCTGTACGGGTCTGATAAGAGGGCGACATCTGTCCTCGACTCCGAGACCGACTGCCACAACAGCTGTTGGGCTGCTGCACAATGGTTAAGATTTAGCTGTGTGACTCTCACGGCTTCTTCTTATTTAACTCGCCGAAGGGACACGAAGGTCCGCCCATAGCATGTTTATGGGCTTGCTTCTTAGAGGTGCAGATAAGGCACTTATATGCCTTAGTGCACCCCCGCTCTTTATGCCCCTCCTCGCCGCATCGACGACATAGCTTGCTCCTGTCTAAGCCTTTGCATTCGTAGGCTTTATGGCCGGATTCTAGGCACCGATAGCACCTGTCCACTGAAGGCGGCTGGGGTATACTAATAGGGCATACCGACCAGCCGATCTTCAGCTTCCCTTTCTCGGTTACCTTTTTGGCATCCGCATTCAGTAGCCTGAGGTAGGCTACTTGGGTGCCAGAGGGTCCGTCTCTCAATCGCACCCTTGCATATGCATGTCACAAATTTTGGCTTCAAAAGAGCATACAGAGCAGTAGAATACATTGCAGCAATATTATTATTTATTCTTATTTTTCATCTGACCTATGTTGGTCTACATGAAATGTAGTTGAATGGGAAAAGCCCATTTCAGGATATACTTCGGAAGCAATCCTCAAATGGGCGTAAAAACCCATTATCTTTTCATATATTCACACCTGATTACAATGGATTCACACTACAATAAAATATAATAACATAGTACACAGCATTACATAAATAAAAATACAAATATTACAAAAAAATGAATCTTAAAATCTAAGTCAACCTTCTTAGTCTATTTTTGAAAACATCACAAGATACAGAAAAGTCAAAATGGCCATAAACACTATTAAAAACATTACACATCGCCCTAATGGGTTCGTTTTGACCGTACTCGGTGCGTTGAAACTCGAGTCTTAAAAAGTTATGCGATCTGAGACTTCTCGGGGGCTCATTGACATTTA
This sequence comes from Topomyia yanbarensis, assembly GCF_030247195.1. Lineage (NCBI taxonomy): Eukaryota > Metazoa > Arthropoda > Insecta > Diptera > Culicidae > Topomyia > Topomyia yanbarensis. Next base: position 54,463 of record NW_026683349.1, on the reverse strand, counting down.
TTTGTGAGAGAATATCTGGAGCATCTATTTGGCCAGTTAATATCTTCCCAACAAATACTGCACTAAATGTGTTCCGCCTTTTGGCTAGGGTTTCCATATCGAGCAGACGACAGCGATCGATGTACGGTGGTAGCCCTGTTGGGTTACGCCACGGCAGAGTTCTAAGAGCTTCTATTCGGTTGATCCAAATGCTTGTGTAAGGACACCAAATGGGTGCTGAAGCTTCCAAGGCAGATCGCACAAGTGAAAAGTAGAGTGCCCGCAAACAATATGGATCAGTGAACTCTTTGGCGATTCTTATAATGAAACCGAGATTTCTATTTGCCTGTGCTGTAACATGAGAGTAATGATTTCTGAATGTCAGTTGTGAGTCCAGAAGTACACCGAGGTCTCTGACAACTGTCATTCTCTCTAGCGATTCCCCGGAAATGGTGTAGTTCCACAGTAATGGATATTTTCTACGTGTAAAAGATATTATGGAGCATTTGGACACGCTGAGAGCCAGCAAGTTGCGATTACACCAACTACAAAAAGCATCTAAGTGTTGCTGTAGTTCCTTGCAATCTTCTATTGACCGCACAATACGAAATAGGTTGAGATCATCGGCATATATAAGTCTACACCCAGGAGGAATAACAAAACAAACGTCATTGAAAAACAACGAGAAAAGCAACGGTACTAGATTGCTCCCTTGAGGCACTCCCGACAAGTTGATGAAACTGTATGACTCGTTACTTCCTAATTTTACACACAGAGAACGATTTACGAGATATGATTTAAGCCACCCTATAAAATAATCCGAAGCGCCCAGCCGCTTCATCTTTGCCAGTAGAAGAGAGTGATCTATACGATCGAATGCAGCCTTGAGATCCGTGTATACAGTATCGACCTGAGATCCAAGTTCAATGTTTTTAATACAGAGCGAAGTGAATTGGGCTAGATTAGTAGTTGTCGATCTACCAGGAAAAAAGCCAATATTCAATATTGCAGATCCTTAGCGGCCGTAACCACGATAGAAAAGACAAAACGGCAACCCTATGAGAACACCATACAGTGGAGTGAATTTGGACTATGAGCATTGGGATATTACGAGCTTTTCGTTTACACGGGATATCAAATAGTCTCATACTGTTTTCACAAAGACGGAATCTTAGGTTGTGACGCCCAACAACTGAAACGGTGTGTCACGTACATTAAAAGATTGCACGAATGACAACGTAATTAGCCAAGTACGTACGCATTGTGGAGGAAGCAACGAAAGTGAGAAATTCGCTGCTTAGCCAACGAAACTTCAAGTAGCTTTAATCAGTAATCTACATTATTAAGATCACTAGAGGTAATTTAACTCATTGAAATCCCAATCAAGTCTTAATAAATGGTTAAAAGTTAAAGTTTAAGAACAATAATAACCTGACCACGAAAGCAAAATCCAGAAATGTTGACGCTTGCAAATCTCGTTTTCTCCCCTTACATGTTATTTTTAAAGGAGGAGTGAGATGTGGGATGCCACCTTGTACCCCTCGACTAGGTGTTAACGCGACTCCAAGGTAAATACTTATATTCATCTTGCAGCACTTGCGTGCATGGCAACATCGCAGTAGGCATCTGCCATCATCTAGCGAATAGTTGAGCAGTCATCAGTAGACAGGCAACAAGGTAAGTAATACGCACTCATGTTCCGTGTTGGGTGATTCTAGGTCGGCGAAATGCAGATTTCACACTCTTCATTTTTGTAAGTTGCTTTCTGAGTCGAGCACCCTCATTCACAAGATCAATCTTCTCTGTTCGCATTTAGTTTAAATATTCTAAAACTACTTTTTTGCAAGGCTTAATTTTTGTTTAGGTTTGTTCCAGTACTTCATGTGATTTTTTCGGAGAAAACAGCAGTAGAAAATAACACGCTCCTATTTACACCGATGATTGATGCAGTTGAAAACTGTAAAATTCTACTGTATCGATAATACTAAAAGAAGAACAAGAAGCGATTTCCAAAATAGCTTTCTCACGGTTTGCTCCAAAGTATTGCGAATATTGCGAATCTTTTCTTAAATCCACATTGCGACTTTTCAGCCATGCGCCACCGGGCCGTGCGTTGAATTACGCGCCCATCTAGTCTGCATCAGTGCGAGTGAGAAAACATTTTGACGTGAGTTTTTGTTTCGACCGCACTCGTGTGAAACCCATATAGCAACAACTCGACGAAATGCTATATTATCTCGCGATAGACAATACTCCCAATTTACTCGGCGCTGGAACAAAGACAAGTTTTACATGAAGTTGAAAATATTTTCATACTTAGGCTAAATAGTCAGTTACTCGGTTAGACTTCGAAAAGAGACATTTCCGCATTAATCCACACCGCGCTACCGGATCTCTCGGGTACCTGTAGAACTTGAGTTCTGGATAATATGTTTGAATTCGTCTGCCAGAAAATGCCTTCACGCAGAAAAATTTAGCATATTTAAACCAAAAATATGTGTTTTTGAATTCAATCAATTATTGTTTATCACTTTAACCAACAAAATTATTAATTTCACAATATTTTTTTATTAGAAAAACAATGTATTTTTGCTTTCAATAAAAACATTTTTAATTTCAATAATTTTCTTTTATTTTCAATAAAAACAATTATTAGAAAGCAAAACAATAAACTTTTTTATTGAAACAATAAATAAATTTTATTGAATTCAATAAATAAATTTATTGTCTCCCGACCAATAATTTTATTTATTGAATTTAAGCCATATTTTTATTGAACCTACAAATCTTTTTTCTGCGTGTTGCACTTCATAATTCAAGAGTGCTGATTCAAATGGTCCTTAGTGACAAATGTAAACACACTGAGTTATTTGCAGCGCAGCACGTGATTACAACATAGCTAACGAATACCGAAAACCAGGATTCATTATACCCAGTATTTATCAAAATAACAAGCATTATATAAAAAGTCGCAAAGTTGTCATGATCATATTTTGAAATTTTGCACTTGAGACCTTTTAAATTGAAAGGACCTATGCGTGAAACATTTCAAAATCTCTGCAACTGCTCATAGGCGCCATGCAAAAACGACGCATGATTCATTTCATTCTATGTTTTTCCCACTGCACATAGGTACCTAGTAAAAACGTCCTAAGCATCAAAATAAAAGATTATTTTCTTCTGTTCATGCGACTTATTTTCGAAGTTGAATTTAGAAAGTATAATAAATTAATTGATAATTGGAATGCTTAGTTATTCTAAAATAACATGCCATTCGTAGGTTTCAACCACTTCCAGCCAATGGGTTGTTAATATAAACTAAAGTTTCCCGCAATTTTTTTCTGCAAGACTTCTGTTAAATCCAGTGCAACTATTTACCATAGTAATGAAGAACATTCGTATTCCGGTGCTCATTATGTCGAAAACTTTGAAGATATTCAATATTCGTCGTAAGAGCTACCTTTGCTGAAAAAAACCTTATGTGCAGCGTCGTATGATTCTTAGGCCCGAAAAAAGACCTATGTGAAAGGTCCTATAATTTTCAAAAGGACGCATCATTTTAAAGCGCTTAAAAACTACATTAACACTAAACATTTCATGTTTTTAGTATTATTTACCTAAAGAGCATAGTCCATAGACTATATTGGCATAATTGTTTCATCAAAACACATATTTGTTCTCTAATAGGGATTTGTTTTAGGTCCATGAAACTTCATCCTCGTTTTTCTCAGTTCGAGCTCAATGTCACTTAGGACCTTTTGAATAAGTACTCTTGAATTACAGACGGACGTTAAGGAAAGAAAGCGGTATCTCGGGAAAACAAAAAAAAACAACACAGTAAACAATCGTCGTTTTACATTTAATGCAAGAGGGTGACGTGACGTCATATTTTCGTAGCCAATATAAGAACTTTGCTTGTAACAAAATGAACGAAATTAATTTTAAATACGAACGAGGAGAACTTTAGTTTACATCAAATCAGTAAAAGTGTTCATTGTTTTCTTTTGTTTACTGCTACTATTGTTTGTTGATGACATTTTCAGCGATTTTGACGTTGTCAAACTGACCCCCATCGATCGGTGGAAAAACGATGTTGCCTACACTCAAAAAAAAGTAAACGTTATGCCTATTGATTTTACACATAGATTTTTGCAATTAACGGAGGCATATAGACACTATTTGCTGGCACATAAACCTAATGTGTGTATTCACAAGAAATATTAATCTTACATTCACATTTCATAACTATTAGGCACATAAAACCCCATTCTATAATAATATGCACATATAACTTATGTGTGTGCATACATAGTTTATACAGTTGACACATAGAAGGTATGTGTGCGCGTCATAACAATAGCATTTCTTCTTCATATGAATTTTAAGCGGTTTGAAGCAAATAGAATTAACGTTTGGATTTCTTTCAGTGTATTGTCAAACTCTGTATGTAGAGATAGGGAGGCCACCCAGTGCCTCAAAAATCGTGCGCATCGTGCTCCAATATGGCGGATTGCATTTGACGTTACCGTTCCAAGCCATTAGAGCGAAAGAGAGCGTGATCTGTAGGCGCGTTTCCGATAATCAAAAGATTCTCATTCTCGCTCTTTCATTTTTTCGGCTTAGAGCAAATGCGTGTTTATTTTCTTTTTTTTTCGTGCTGATGAACTTGAGCAGCTAGAGCAACCGAAAAAAACCATTGTTTGTTGTGTGGTGGCATTTTTTCTCAAGCCGCAACGTAACATTATTTAATTCGCGGCCTCGAAGAATACCGGGAATACCAGGTTCTCGATGGCAACGCCGGCCATTGTGAATTTAAACAGAATTTCCGCGTACGTAACAGTCAGTACCGATCTGAACATTATGTTCCAGCAACGGTTCCAGGTCTTGTCCTGTCAGTGTAAAGTTCTGAGGCTGCAGTTTGCTCATGTATCAAAAAGTAAGTAACGGTTTCACTTATATATTGAGTTTACAGCAAAGCTTTTTTTCAGTGGCAAGCCGGATTAACAAACTATTCAAAACACTGCAGACTGGTGTTTCAAAACTTATCGGGAAAGGCTCCGAGGAAGCCAATGAGGTGCAAAACGCGGCATACAATACATTGGCTCAACTGGCTATCGTTTGTCCGGCTGTGAATACGATGTCCAACTCGTTTCTTCCTATTTTGATCATCTGTCACAGGAACCGGTCTAATTGCATACGCCCGATAAGAGGCGCCTTTGGTAGGGCTCAGGCGATTTTCGACTGGAGGAAGCAACCAAAAATTCCTGGCGATACCGTACTGACTAAGGGAGAAAAGGACACCGTCATGATGACAGAGGACGATTCGTCCCGCATTCCAATCAAAAGTGTTGTAAAGATTCTGTTCCGTCGAGGTATTTGTGGAGAAAGTGCTCAGTTGAAGGAAAGGATGACAACCTATTTGTTTGGAGTTTCCAAGAAAGAACATCCAAACTATGGGTCAACTCTTTTGACAACTGTAAACAACCGACAGAGAAGAATCAGTCCAAAAATCTGTTCTCAACTACTCATGAACCATAATGGATTGTGCTTCCGTGTTTCAAGGGTACGGTTGAACGTGTTACTATAAAGTGAGGTTTACTAATAGTTTCTATATTATCACAAAATTTTTGGATTACCATCGACTCTGCCTGCTGGTGTCAACACTCATCCCGAAGAGGATAAAAAAATGCTCAAATTGGCAGCCTTCTTGAAGTTAATTGCCGAAAGCGGTATTGAGGATGTCATTTGGACAGACAACAACCTTATTAGAAGGGTGGATTACTGGTAGAAAAGAAATTACCGAGCTGACCTGTTTTCGATTTGGTCAGTATCCCTATTGGCTAGAGAAAACAAAGAATTTATACGTTGGGATCTTCGCTGAAGGAAATCTCCGAACCGATCAGAGCACTGTTTGTGAATGTATACTTATACGATGTGCTTTTGGTCTTGAAATGTGACGAGCAGGAGCTGGAGGCGCAAATCAAGGAGCTGCTGGCTCTGACAATAAACCTGGAAAATCGGGATCGTTCCATTATAGCGGCTCTCAATATCATCAAACGTAAGCTCATTTTGACGACCTGAACTGCAAAACTGAAATTTTCAAAGATCTTTTCCCATTATTAATCTTCCTCCAGAATGACAACGGTAATCGATGTTTCAATCGGTCTGTATCAAAAATGTTAGTTTCTACCAAAAAAAACTGCCGCATAGCGCGGTGAAGGCACCGAGGAAAAGAAAACTGATCAAGGTGATGTAAACACGAAAGCTCCTATGTTGAAAGTCCATAGCACTTCTGCAGAGTGGTCATACCAAAGCTACAATCCGAGAGGATGTTACATTGTTTAGGCTATCTGGTTATCGGTGATGAGAATTTTTTTTGCTAAACGGTGATTTAAGGTTTTTCTGATTCTGCTGAAGTTGACCAAGGATCCGACTCTATTGCCATGGTTTAAATTATGCAATCGTGTGGAGAATGTCAAGCGGATCAAGATTCGATAGGAAATATTAACGATGATATACTTATTTAAAACGCTTGTACCATCTGGTTGTTTGCGATGATCAGAATTTGCAGCAAGCGCAAGTCGGTGGAGAATAAAACAGATTCTGCAGCTGGCATTCACTGATTTACTCTCAAAGGATAATGGTAAGTTATGGCATTTTAGTTCTTGACAGCACACTACACCGGTGTTGATGCTACATTCATTCAACTTTGGGTATAATTCTATTTCTTTTTTGCACTACACCGGTGTAGTACCAAATGAGAATGAAAACGCTGTTAAATTGCGTTTCGATATTATCAGTCGGTTTCAATATGGAATTGTTTTTTTTTTAAACTGTTTCAGGATGTGGCATCACGTGGTTTGGGAATGGTGTGGTCAATTTCCATGAATGGCAGGCAGGAAAAACTGCCGAATTAGTTGATGGTCAACTAGACGACTTGTGCAAGAAGAAGACACTAAGATTTTCGAGGAAGGTGTACTGAGGATGGCACCTAGTGGGTAAGTAAACTTGAGCAAGTTGGTTTTACGTTTCGTGTTCTGCTCATATGCATGCGGCAGCTGTCGTGACCATCATGAAGTTGAGTTTAATAATACAAACATCCATTCATAAATCACGAATATTGGAATCTTACAATTTAAGAATTTTAGTATTTTAGAAGTCCAGAATTTTAAAATTTTAGAATTCTGGAATTTCAGAATTTTCGAATTCTAAAATTTCATAATATGAGAAATGTAGAATTTTGGAATTTCAGAAATTTAAAATTTTTGAAACCTAGAATTTTAAAATTTTAGAATATCAGAATTTTAGAATTTTACAATATTAAAAATTTACAATTTTATAACCTTACACTTTAAAAATTTTAGAATTTTAGAATCTTAGAATTTTAGAATCATAGTTTTTTAGAATTTTAGAATTTTAGAATCTTAGAATTTTAGAATTTTAGAATTTTAGAATTTTAGAATTTTAGAATTTTAGAATTTTAGAATTTTAGAATTTTAGAATTTTAGAATTTTAGAATTTTAGAATTTTAGAATTTTAGAATTTTAGAATTTTAGAATTTTAGAATTTTAGAATTTTAGAATTTTAGAATTTTAGAATTTTAGAATTTTAGAATTTTAGAATTTTAGAATTTTAGAATTTTAGAATTTTAGAATTTTAGAATTTTAGAATTTTAGAATTTTAGAATTTTAGAATTTTAGAATTTTAGAATTTTAGAATTTTAGAATTTTAGAATTTTAGAATTTTAGAATTTTAGAATTTTAGAATTTTAGAATTTTAGAATTTTAGAATTTTAGAATTTTAGAATTTTAGAATTTTAGAATTTTAGAATTTTAGAATTTTAGAATTTTAGAATTTTAGAATTTTAGAATTTTAGAATTTTAGAATTTTAGAATTTTAGAATTTTAGAATTTTAGAATTTTAGAATTTTAGAATTTTAGAATTTTAGAATTTTAGAATTTTAGAATTTTAGAATTTTAGAATTTTAGAATTTTAGAATTTTAGAATTTTAGAATTTTAGAATTTTAGAATTTTAGAATTTTAGAATTTTAGAATTTTAGAATTTTAGAATTTTAGAATTTTAGAATTTTAGAATTTTAGAATTTTAGAATTTTAGAATTTTAGAATTTTAGAATTTTAGAATTTTAGAATTTTAGAATTTTAGAATTTTAGAATTTTAGAATTTTAGAATTTTAGAATTTTAGAATTTTAGAATTTTAGAATTTTAGAATTTTAGAATTTTAGAATTTTAGAATTTTAGAATTTTAGAATTTTAGAATTTTAGAATTTTAGAATTTTAGAATTTTAGAATTTTAGAATTTTAGAATTTTAGAATTTTAGAATTTTAGAATTTTAGAATTTTAGAATTTTAGAATTTTAGAATTTTAGAATTTTAGAATTTTAGAATTTTAGAATTTTAGAATTTTAGAATTTTAGAATTTTAGAATTTTAGAATTTTAGAATTTTAGAATTTTAGAATTTTAGAATTTTAGAATTTTAGAATTTTAGAATTTTAGAATTTTAGAATTTTAGAATTTTAGAATTTTAGAATTTTAGAATTTTAGAATTTTAGAATTTTAGAATTTTAGAATTTTAGAATTTTAGAATTTTAGAATTTTAGAATTTTAGAATTTTAGAATTTTAGAATTTTAGAATTTTAGAATTTTAGAATTTTAGAATTTTAGAATTTTAGAATTTTAGAATTTTAGAATTTTAGAATTTTAGAATTTTAGAATTTTAGAATTTTAGAATTTTAGAATTTTAGAATTTTAGAATTTTAGAATTTTAGAATTTTAGAATTTTAGAATTTTAGAATTTTAGAATTTTAGAATTTTAGAATTTTAGAATTTTAGAATTTTAGAATTTTAGAATTTTAGAATTTTAGAATTTTAGAATTTTAGAATTTTAGAATTTTAGAATTTTAGAATTTTAGAATTTTAGAATTTTAGAATTTTAGAATTTTAGAATTTTAGAATTTTAGAATTTTAGAATTTTAGAATTTTAGAATTTTAGAATTTTAGAATTTTAGAATTTTAGAATTTTAGAATTTTAGAATTTTAGAATTTTAGAATTTTAGAATTTTAGAATTTTAGAATTTTAGAATTTTAGAATTTTAGAATTTTAGAATTTTAGAATTTTAGAATTTTAGAATTTTAGAATTTTAGAATTTTAGAATTTTAGAATTTTAGAATTTTAGAATCTTAGAATTTTAGAATTTTAGAATTTTAGAATTTTAGAATTTTAGAATTTTAGAATTTTAGAATTTTAGAATTTTAGAATTTTAGAATTTTAGAATTTTAGAATTTTAGAATTTTAGAATTTTAGAATTTTAGAATTTTAGAATTTTAGAATTTTAGAATTTTAGAATTTTAGAATTTTAGAATTTTAGAATTTTAGAATTTTAGAATTTTAGAATTTTAGAATTTTAGAATTTTAGAATTTTAGAATTTTAGAATTTTAGAATTTTAGAATTTTAGAATTTTAGAATTTTAGAATTTTAGAATTTTAGAATTTTAGAATTTTAGAATTTTAGAATTTTAGAATTTTAGAATTTTAGAATTTTAGAATTTTAGAATTTTAGAATTTTAGAATTTTAGAATTTTAGAATTTTAGAATTTTAGAATTTTAGAATTTTAGAATTTTAGAATTTTAGAATTTTAGAATTTTAGAATTTTAGAATTTTAGAATTTTAGAATTTTAGAATTTTAGAATTTTAGAATTTTAGAATTTTAGAATTTTAGAATTTTAGAATTTTAGAATTTTAGAATTTTAGAATTTTAGAATTTTAGAATTTTAGAATTTTAGAATTTTAGAATTTTAGAATTTTAGAATTTTAGAATTTTAGAATTTTAGAATTTTAGAATTTTAGAATTTTAGAATTTTAGAATTTTAGAATTTTAGAATTTTAGAATTTTAGAATTTTAGAATTTTAGAATTTTAGAATTTTAGAATTTTAGAATTTTAGAATTTTAGAATTTTAGAATTTTAGAATTTTAGAATTTTAGAATTTTAGAATTTTAGAATTTTAGAATTTTAGAATTTTAGAATTTTAGAATTTTAGAATTTTAGAATTTTAGAATTTTAGAATTTTAGAATTTTAGAATTTTAGAATTTTAGAATTTTAGAATTTTAGAATTTTAGAATTTTAGAATTTTAGAATTTTAGAATTTTAGAATTTTAGAATTTTAGAATTTTAGAATTTTAGAATTTTAGAATTTTAGAATTTTAGAATTTTAGAATTTTAGAATTTTAGAATTTTAGAATTTTAGAATTTTAGAATTTTAGAATTTTAGAATTTTAGAATTTTAGAATTTTAGAATTTTAGAATTTTAGAATTTTAGAATTTTAGAATTTTAGAATTTTAGAATTTTAGAATTTTAGAATTTTAGAATTTTAGAATTTTAGAATTTTAGAATTTTAGAATTTTAGAATTTTAGAATTTTAGAATTTTAGAATTTTAGAATTTTAGAATTTTAGAATTTTAGAATTTTAGAATTTTAGAATTTTAGAATTTTAGAATTTTAGAATTTTAGAATTTTAGAATTTTAGAATTTTAGAATTTTAGAATTTTAGAATTTTAGAATTTTAGAATTTTAGAATTTTAGAATTTTAGAATTTTAGAATTTTAGAATTTTAGAATTTTAGAATTTTAGAATTTTAGAATTTTAGAATTTTAGAATTTTAGAATTTTAGAATTTTAGAATTTTAGAATTTTAGAATTTTAGAATTTTAGAATTTTAGAATTTTAGAATTTTAGAATTTTAGAATTTTAGAATTTTAGAATTTTAGAATTTTAGAATTTTAGAATTTTAGAATTTTAGAATTTTAGAATTTTAGAATTTTAGAATTTTAGAATTTTAGAATTTTAGAATTTTAGAATTTTAGAATTTTAGAATTTTAGAATTTTAGAATTTTAGAATTTTAGAATTTTAGAATTTTAGAATTTTAGAATTTTAGAATTTTAGAATTTTAGAATTTTAGAATTTTAGAATTTTAGAATTTTAGAATTTTAGAATTTTAGAATTTTAGAATTTTAGAATTTTAGAATTTTAGAATTTTAGAATTTTAGAATTTTAGAATTTTAGAATTTTAGAATTTTAGAATTTTAGAATTTTAGAATTTTAGAATTTTAGAATTTTAGAATTTTAGAATTTTAGAATTTTAGAATTTTAGAATTTTAGAATTTTAGAATTTTAGAATTTTAGAATTTTAGAATTTTAGAATTTTAGAATTTTAGAATTTTAGAATTTTAGAATTTTAGAATTTTAGAATTTTAGAATTTTAGAATTTTAGAATTTTAGAATTTTAGAATTTTAGAATTTTAGAATTTTAGAATTTTAGAATTTTAGAATTTTAGAATTTTAGAATTTTAGAATTTTAGAATTTTAGAATTTTAGAATTTTAGAATTTTAGAATTTTAGAATTTTAGAATTTTAGAATTTTAGAATTTTAGAATTTTAGAATTTTAGAATTTTAGAATTTTAGAATTTTAGAATTTTAGAATTTTAGAATTTTAGAATTTTAGAATTTTAGAATTTTAGAATTTTAGAATTTTAGAATTTTAGAATTTTAGAATTTTAGAATTTTAGAATTTTAGAATTTTAGAATTTTAGAATTTTAGAATTTTAGAATTTTAGAATTTTAGAATTTTAGAATTTTAGAATTTTAGAATTTTAGAATTTTAGAATTTTAGAATTTTAGAATTTTAGAATTTTAGAATTTTAGAATTTTAGAATTTTAGAATTTTAGAATTTTAGAATTTTAGAATTTTAGAATTTTAGAATTTTAGAATTTTAGAATTTTAGAATTTTAGAATTTTAGAATTTTAGAATTTTAGAATTTTAGAATTTTAGAATTTTAGAATTTTAGAATTTTAGAATTTTAGAATTTTAGAATTTTAGAATTTTAGAATTTTAGAATTTTAGAATTTTAGAATTTTAGAATTTTAGAATTTTAGAATTTTAGAATTTTAGAATTTTAGAATTTTAGAATTTTAGAATTTTAGAATTTTAGAATTTTAGAATTTTAGAATTTTAGAATTTTAGAATTTTAGAATTTTAGAATTTTAGAATTTTAGAATTTTAGAATTTTAGAATTTTAGAATTTTAGAATTTTAGAATTTTAGAATTTTAGAATTTTAGAATTTTAGAATTTTAGAATTTTAGAATTTTAGAATTTTAGAATTTTAGAATTTTAGAATTTTAGAATTTTAGAATTTTAGAATTTTAGAATTTTAGAATTTTAGAATTTTAGAATTTTAGAATTTTAGAATTTTAGAATTTTAGAATTTTAGAATTTTAGAATTTTAGAATTTTAGAATTTTAGAATTTTAGAATTTTAGAATTTTAGAATTTTAGAATTTTAGAATTTTAGAATTTTAGAATTTTAGAATTTTAGAATTTTAGAATTTTAGAATTTTAGAATTTTAGAATTTTAGAATTTTAGAATTTTAGAATTTTAGAATTTTAGAATTTTAGAATTTTAGAATTTTAGAATTTTAGAATTTTAGAATTTTAGAATTTTAGAATTTTAGAATTTTAGAATTTTAGAATTTTAGAATTTTAGAATTTTAGAATTTTAGAATTTTAGAATTTTAGAATTTTAGAATTTTAGAATTTTAGAATTTTAGAATTTTAGAATTTTAGAATTTTAGAATTTTAGAATTTTAGAATTTTAGAATTTTAGAATTTTAGAATTTTAGAATTTTAGAATTTTAGAATTTTAGAATTTTAGAATTTTAGAATTTTAGAATTTTAGAATTTTAGAATTTTAGAATTTTAGAATTTTAGAATTTTAGAATTTTAGAATTTTAGAATTTTAGAATTTTAGAATTTTAGAATTTTAGAATTTTAGAATTTTAGAATTTTAGAATTTTAGAATTTTAGAATTTTAGAATTTTAGAATTTTAGAATTTTAGAATTTTAGAATTTTAGAATTTTAGAATTTTAGAATTTTAGAATTTTAGAATTTTAGAATTTTAGAATTTTAGAATTTTAGAATTTTAGAATTTTAGAATTTTAGAATTTTAGAATTTTAGAATTTTAGAATTTTAGAATTTTAGAATTTTAGAATTTTAGAATTTTAGAATTTTAGAATTTTAGAATTTTAGAATTTTAGAATTTTAGAATTTTAGAATTTTAGAATTTTAGAATTTTAGAATTTTAGAATTTTAGAATTTTAGAATTTTAGAATTTTAGATTTTAGAATTTTAGAATTTTAGAATTTTAGAATTTTAGAATTTTAGAATTTTAGAATTTTAGAATTTTAGAATTTTAGAATTTTAGAATTTAGAATTTTAGAATTTTAGAATTTTAGAATTTTAGAATTTTAGAATTTTAGAATTTTAGAATTTTAGAATTTTAGAATTTTAGAATTTTAGAATTTTAGAATTTTAGAATTTTAGAATTTTAGAATTTTAGAATTTTAGAATTTTAGAATTTTAGAATTTTAGAATTTTAGAATTTTAGAATTTTAGAATTTTAGAATTTTAGAATTTTAGAATTTTAGAATTTTAGAATTTTAGAATTTTAGAATTTTAGAATTTTAGAATTTTAGAATTTTAGAATTTTAGAATTTTAGAATTTTAGAATTTTAGAATTTTAGAATTTTAGAATTTTAGAATTTTAGAATTTTAGAATTTTAGAATTTTAGAATTTTAGAATTTTAGAATTTTAGAATTTTAGAATTTTAGAATTTTAGAATTTTAGAATTTTAGAATTTTAGAATTTTAGAATTTTAGAATTTTAGAATTTTAGAATTTTAGAATTTTAGAATTTTAGAATTTTAGAATTTTAGAATTTAGAATTTTAGAATTTTAGAATTTTAGAATTTTAGAATTTTAGAATTTTAGAATTTTAGAATTTTAGAATTTTAGAATTTTAGAATTTTAGAATTTTAGAATTTTAGAATTTTAGAATTTTAGAATTTTAGAATTTTAGAATTTTAGAATTTTAGAATTTTAGAATTTTAGAATTTTAGAATTTTAGAATTTTAGAATTTAGAATTTTAGAATTTTAGAATTTTAGAATTTTAGAATTTTAGAATTTTAGAATTTAGAATTTTAGAATTTTAGAATTTTAGAATTTTAGAATTTTAGAATTTTAGAATTTTAGAATTTTAGATTTTAGAATTTTAGAATTTAATTATTTTGAATTTTAGAATTTTAGAATTTTATTTAGAATTTTAGAATTTTAGAATTTTAGAATTTTAGAATTTTAGAATTTTAGAATTTTAGAATTTTAGAATTTTAGAATTTTAGAATTTTAGAATTTTAGTGAATTTTAGAATTTTAGAATTTTAGAATTTTAGAATTTTAGAATTTTAGAATTTTAGAATTTTAGAATTTTAGATTTTAGAATTTTAGAATTTTAGAATTTTAGAATTTTAGAATTTTAGAATTTAGAATTTTAGAATTTTAGAATTTTAGAATTTTAGAATTTTAGAATTTTAGAATTTTAGAATTTTAGAATTTTAGAATTTTAGAATTTTAGAATTTTAGAATTTTAGAATTTTAGAATTTTAGAATTTTAGAATTTTAGAATTTTAGAATTTTAGAATTTTAGAATTTTAGAATTTTAGAATTTTAGAATTTTAGAATTTTAGAATTTTAGAATTTTAGAATTTTAGAATTTTAGAATTTTAGAATTTTAGAATTTTAGAATTTTAGAATTTTAGAATTTTAGAATTTTAGAATTTTAGAATTTTAGAATTTAGAATTTTAGAATTTTAGAATTTTAGAATTTTAGAATTTTAGAATTTTAGAATTTTAGAATTTTAGAATTTTAGAATTTTAGAATTTTAGAATTTTAGAATTTTAGAATTTTAGAATTTTAGAATTTTAGAATTTAGAATTTTAGAATTTTAGAATTTTAGAATTTTAGAATTTTAGAATTTTAGAATTTTAGAATTTTAGAATTTTAGAATTTTAGAATTTTAGAATTTTAGAATTTTAGAATTTTAGAATTTTAGAATTTTAGAATTTTAGAATTTTAGAATTTTAGAATTTTAGAATTTTAGAATTTTAGAATTTTAGAATTTTAGAATTTTAGAATTTTAGAATTTTAGAATTTTAGAATTTTAGAATTTTAGAATTTTAGAATTTTAGAATTTTAGAATTTTAGAATTTTAGAATTTTAGAATTTTAGAATTTTAGAATTTTAGAATTTTAGAATTTTAGAATTTAGAATTTTAGAATTTTAGAATTTTAGAATTTTAGAATTTTAGAATTTTAGAATTTTAGAATTTTAGAATTTTAGAATTTTAGAATTTTAGAATTTTAGAATTTTAGAATTTTAGAATTTTAGAATTTTAGAATTTTAGAATTTTAGAATTTAGAATTTTAGAATTTTAGAATTTTAGAATTTTAGAATTTTAGAATTTTAGAATTTTAGAATTTTAGAATTTTAGAATTTTAGAATTTTAGAATTTTAGAATTTTAGAATTTTAGAATTTTAGAATTTTAGAATTTTAGAATTTTAGAATTTAGATTTTAGAATTTTAGAATTTTAGAATTTTAGAATTTTAGAATTTTAGAATTTTAGAATTTTAGAATTTTAGAATTTTAGAATTTTAGAATTTTAGAATTTTAGAATTTTAGAATTTTAGAATTTTAGAATTTTAGAATTTTAGAATTTTAGAATTTTAGAATTTTAGAATTTTAGAATTTTAGAATTTTAGAATTTTAGAATTTTAGAATTTTAGAATTTTAGAATTTTAGAATTTTAGAATTTTAGAATTTTAGAATTTTAGAATTTTAGAATTTTAGAATTTTAGAATTTTAGAATTTTAGAATTTTAGAATTTTAGAATTTTAGAATTTTAGAATTTTAGAATTTTAGAATTTTAGAATTTTAGAATTTTAGAATTTTAGAATTTTAGAATTTTAGAATTTTAGAATTTTAGAATTTTAGAATTTTAGAATTTTAGAATTTTAGAATTTTAGAATTTTAGAATTTTAGAATTTTAGAATTTTAGAATTTTAGAATTTTAGAATTTTAGAATTTTAGAATTTTAGAATTTTAGAATTTTAGAATTTTAGAATTTTAGAATTTTAGAATTTTAGAATTTTAGAATTTTAGAATTTTAGAATTTTAGAATTTTAGAATTTTAGAATTTTAGAATTTTAGAATTTTAGAATTTTAGAATTTTAGAATTTTAGAATTTTAGAATTTTAGAATTTTAGAATTTTAGAATTTTAGAATTTTAGAATTTTAGAATTTTAGAATTTTAGAATTTTAGAATTTTAGAATTTTAGAATTTTAGAATTTTAGAATTTTAGAATTTTAGAATTTTAGAATTTTAGAATTTTAGAATTTTAGAATTTTAGAATTTTAGAATTTTAGAATTTTAGAATTTTAGAATTTTAGAATTTTAGAATTTTAGAATTTTAGAATTTTAGAATTTTAGAATTTTAGAATTTTAGAATTTTAGAATTTTAGAATTTTAGAATTTTAGAATTTTAGAATTTTAGAATTTTAGAATTTTAGAATTTTAGAATTTTAGAATTTTAGAATTTTAGAATTTTAGAATTTTAGAATTTTAGAATTTTAGAATTTTAGAATTTTAGAATTTTAGAATTTTAGAATTTTAGAATTTTAGAATTTTAGAATTTTAGAATTTTAGAATTTTAGAATTTTAGAATTTTAGAATTTTAGAATTTTAGAATTTTAGAATTTTAGAATTTTAGAATTTTAGAATTTTAGAATTTTAGAATTTTAGAATTTTAGAATTTTAGAATTTTAGAATTTTAGAATTTTAGAATTTTAGAATTTTAGAATTTTAGAATTTTAGAATTTTAGAATTTTAGAATTTTAGAATTTTAGAATTTTAGAATTTTAGAATTTTAGAATTTTAGAATTTTAGAATTTTAGAATTTTAGAATTTTAGAATTTTAGAATTTTAGAATTTTAGAATTTTAGAATTTTAGAATTTTAGAATTTTAGAATTTTAGAATTTTAGAATTTTAGAATTTTAGAATTTTAGAATTTTAGAATTTTAGAATTTTAGAATTTTAGAATTTTAGAATTTTAGAATTTTAGAATTTTAGAATTTTAGAATTTTAGAATTTTAGAATTTTAGAATTTTAGAATTTTAGAATTTTAGAATTTTAGAATTTTAGAATTTTAGAATTTTAGAATTTTAGAATTTTAGAATTTTAGAATTTTAGAATTTTAGAATTTTAGAATTTTAGAATTTTAGAATTTTAGAATTTTAGAATTTTAGAATTTTAGAATTTTAGAATTTTAGAATTTTAGAATTTTAGAATTTTAGAATTTTAGAATTTTAGAATTTTAGAATTTTAGAATTTTAGAATTTTAGAATTTTAGAATTTTAGAATTTTAGAATTTTAGAATTTTAGAATTTTAGAATTTTAGAATTTTAGAATTTTAGAATTTTAGAATTTTAGAATTTTAGAATTTTAGAATTTTAGAATTTTAGAATTTTAGAATTTTAGAATTTTAGAATTTTAGAATTTTAGAATTTTAGAATTTTAGAATTTTAGAATTTTAGAATTTTAGAATTTTAGAATTTTAGAATTTTAGAATTTTAGAATTTTAGAATTTTAGAATTTTAGAATTTTAGAATTTTAGAATTTTAGAATTTTAGAATTTTAGAATTTTAGAATTTTAGAATTTTAGAATTTTAGAATTTTAGAATTTTAGAATTTTAGAATTTTAGAATTTTAGAATTTTAGAATTTTAGAATTTTAGAATTTTAGAATTTTAGAATTTTAGAATTTTAGAATTTTAGAATTTTAGAATTTTAGAATTTTAGAATTTTAGAATTTTAGAATTTTAGAATTTTAGAATTTTAGAATTTTAGAATTTTAGAATTTTAGAATTTTAGAATTTTAGAATTTTAGAATTTTAGAATTTTAGAATTTTAGAATTTTAGAATTTTAGAATTTTAGAATTTTAGAATTTTAGAATTTTAGAATTTTAGAATTTTAGAATTTTAGAATTTTAGAATTTTAGAATTTTAGAATTTTAGAATTTTAGAATTTTAGAATTTTAGAATTTTAGAATTTTAGAATTTTAGAATTTTAGAATTTTAGAATTTTAGAATTTTAGAATTTTAGAATTTTAGAATTTTAGAATTTTAGAATTTTAGAATTTTAGAATTTTAGAATTTTAGAATTTTAGAATTTTAGAATTTTAGAATTTTAGAATTTTAGAATTTTAGAATTTTAGAATTTTAGAATTTTAGAATTTTAGAATTTTAGAATTTTAGAATTTTAGAATTTTAGAATTTTAGAATTTTAGAATTTTAGAATTTTAGAATTTTAGAATTTTAGAATTTTAGAATTTTAGAATTTTAGAATTTTAGAATTTTAGAATTTTAGAATTTTAGAATTTTAGAATTTTAGAATTTTAGAATTGTTAGAATTTTAGAATTTTAGAATTTTAGAATTTTAGAATTTTAGAATTTTAGAATTTTAGAATTTTAGAATTTTAGAATTTTAGAATTTTAGAATTTTAGAATTTTAGAATTTTAGAATTTTAGAATTTTAGAATTTTAGAATTTTAGAATTTTAGAATTTTAGAATTTTAGAATTTTAGAATTTTAGAATTTTAGAATTTTAGAATTTTAGAATTTTAGAATTTTAGAATTTTAGAATTTTAGAATTTTAGAATTTTAGAATTTTAGAATTTTAGAATTTTAGAATTTTAGAATTTTAGAATTTTAGAATTTTAGAATTTTAGAATTTTAGAATTTTAGAATTTTAGAATTTTAGAATTTTAGAATTTTAGAATTTTAGAATTTTAGAATTTTAGAATTTTAGAATTTTAGAATTTTAGAATTTTAGAATTTTAGAATTTTAGAATTTTAGAATTTTAGAATTTTAGAATTTAGAATTTTAGAATTTTAGAATTTTAGAATTTTAGAATTTTAGAATTTTAGAATTTTAGAATTTTAGAATTTTAGAATTTTAGAATTTTAGAATTTTAGAATTTTAGAATTTTAGAATTTTAGAATTTTAGAATTTTAGATTTTAGAATTTTAGAATTTTAGAATTTTAGAATTTTAGAATTTTAGAATTTTAGAATTTTAGAATTTTAGAATTTTAGAATTTTAGAATTTTAGAATTTTAGAATTTTAGAATTTTAGAATTTTAGAATTTTAGAATTTTAGAATTTTAGAATTTTAGAATTTTAGAATTTTAGAATTTTAGAATTTTAGAATTTTAGAATTTTAGAATTTTAGAATTTTAGAATTTTAGAATTTTAGAATTTTAGAATTTTAGAATTTTAGAATTTTAGAATTTTAGAATTTTAGAATTTTAGAATTTTAGAATTGTAGAATTGTTAGAATTGTAGAATTGTAGAATTGTAGAATTTTAGAATTTTAGAATTTTAGAATTGTAGAATTGTAGAATTGTAGAATTGTAGAATTGTAGAATTGTAGAATTGTAGAATTGTAGAATTGTAGAATTGTAGAATTGTAGAATTGTAGAATTGTAGAATTGTAGAATTGTAGAATTGTAGAATTGTAGAATTGTAGAATTGTAGAATTGTAGAATTGTAGAATTGTAGAATTGTAGAATTGTAGAATTGTAGAATTGTAGAATTGTAGAATTGTAGAATTGTAGAATTGTAGAATTGTAGAATTTTAGAATTTTAGAATTGTAGAATTGTAGAATTTTAGAATTGTAGAATTGTAGAATTGTAGAATTGTAGAATTGTAGAATTGTAGAATTGTAGAATTGTAGAATTGTAGAATTGTAGAATTGTAGAATTGTAGAATTGTAGAATTGTAGAATTGTAGAATTGTAGAATTGTAGAATTGTAGAATTGTAGAATTGTAGAATTGTAGAATTGTAGAATTGTAGAATTGTAGAATTGTAGAATTGTAGAATTGTAGAATTGTAGAATTGTAGAATTGTAGAATTGTAGAATTGTAGAATTGTAGAATTGTAGAATTGTAGAATTGTAGAATTGTAGAATTGTAGAATTGTAGAATTGTAGAATTGTAGAATTGTAGAATTGTAGAATTGTAGAATTGTAGAATTGTAGAATTGTAGAATTGTAGAATTGTAGAATTGTAGAATTGTAGAATTGTAGAATTGTAGAATTGTAGAATTGTAGAATTGTAGAATTGTAGAATTGTAGAATTGTAGAATTGTAGAAATTGTAGAATTGTAGAATTGTAGAATTGTAGAATTGTAGAATTGTAGAATTGTAGAATTGTAGAATTGTAGAATTGTAGAATTGTAGAATTGTAGAATTGTAGAATTGTAGAATTGTAGAATTGTAGAATTGTAGAATTGTAGAATTGTAGAATTGTAGAATTGTAGAATTGTAGAATTGTAGAATTGTAGAATTGTAGAATTGTAGAATTGTAGAATTGTAGAATTGTAGAATTGTAGAATTGTAGAATTGTAGAATTGTAGAATTGTAGAATTGTAGAATTGTAGAATTGTAGAATTGTAGAATTGTAGAATTGTAGAATTGTAGAATTGTAGAATTGTAGAATTGTAGAATTGTAGAATTGTAGAATTGTAGAATTGTAGAATTGTAGAATTGTAGAATTGTAGAATTGTAGAATTGTAGAATTGTAGAATTGTAGAATTGTAGAATTGTAGAATTGTAGAATTGTAGAATTGTAGAATTGTAGAATTGTAGAATTGTAGAATTGTAGAATTGTAGAATTGTAGAATTGTAGAATTGTAGAATTGTAGAATTGTAGAATTGTAGAATTGTAGAATTGTAGAATTGTAGAATTGTAGAATTGTAGAATTGTAGAATTGTAGAATTGTAGAATTGTAGAATTGTAGAATTGTAGAATTGTAGAATTGTAGAATTGTAGAATTGTAGAATTGTAGAATTGTAGAATTGTAGAATTGTAGAATTGTAGAATTGTAGAATTGTAGAATTGTAGAATTGTAGAATTGTAGAATTGTAGAATTGTAGAATTGTAGAATTGTAGAATTGTAGAATTGTAGAATTGTAGAATTGTAGAATTGTAGAATTGTAGAATTGTAGAATTGTAGAATTGTAGAATTGTAGAATTGTAGAATTGTAGAATTGTAGAATTGTAGAATTGTAGAATTGTAGAATTGTAGAATTGTAGAATTGTAGAATTGTAGAATTGTAGAATTGTAGAATTGTAGAATTGTAGAATTGTAGAATTTTAGAATTTAGAATTTTAGAATTTTAGAATTTTAGAATTTAGAATTTTAGAATTTTAGAATTTTAGAATTTTAGAATTTTAGAATTTTAGAATTTTAGAATTTTAGAATTTTAGAATTTTAGAATTTTAGAATTTTAGAATTTTAGAATTTTAGAATTTTAGAATTTTAGAATTTTAGAATTTTAGAATTTTAGAATTTTAGAATTTTAGAATTTTAGAATTTTAGAATTTTAGAATTTTAGAATTGTAGAATTTTAGAATTTTAGAATTTTAGAATTTTAGAATTTTAGAATTTTAGAATTTTAGAATTTTAGAATTTTAGAATTTTAGAATTTTAGAATTTTAGAATTTTAGAATTTTAGAATTTTAGAATTTTAGAATTTTAGAATTTTAGAATTTTAGAATTTTAGAATTTTAGAATTTTAGAATTTTAGAATTTTAGAATTTTAGAATTTTAGAATTTTAGAATTTTAGAATTTTAGAATTTTAGAATTTTAGAATTTTAGAATTTTAGAATTTTAGAATTTTAGAATTTTAGAATTTTAGAATTTTAGAATTTTAGAATTTTAGAATTTTAGAATTTTAGAATTTTAGAATTTTAGAATTTTAGAATTTTAGAATTTTAGAATTTTAGAATTTTAGAATTTTAGAATTTTAGAATTTTAGAATTTTAGAATTTTAGAATTTTAGAATTTTAGAATTTTAGAATTTTAGAATTTTAGAATTTTAGAATTTTAGAATTTTAGAATTTTAGAATTTTAGAATTTTAGAATTTTAGAATTTTAGAATTTTAGAATTTTAGAATTTTAGAATTTTAGAATTTTAGAATTTTAGAATTTTAGAATTTTAGAATTTTAGAATTTTAGAATTTTAGAATTTTAGAATTTTAGAATTTTAGAATTTTAGAATTTTAGAATTTTAGAATTTTAGAATTTTAGAATTTTAGAATTTTAGAATTTTAGAATTTTAGAATTTTAGAATTTTAGAATTTTAGAATTTTAGAATTTTAGAATTTTAGAATTTTAGAATTTTAGAATTTTAGAATTTTAGAATTTTAGAATTTTAGAATTTTAGAATTTTAGAATTTTAGAATTTTAGAATTTTAGAATTTTAGAATTTTAGAATTTTAGAATTTTAGAATTTTAGAATTTTAGAATTTTAGAATTTTAGAATTTTAGAATTTTAGAATTTTAGAATTTTAGAATTTTAGAATTTTAGAATTTTAGAATTTTAGAATTTTAGAATTTTAGAATTTTAGAATTTTAGAATTTTAGAATTTTAGAATTTTAGAATTTTAGAATTTTAGAATTTTAGAATTTTAGAATTTTAGAATTTTAGAATTTTAGAATTTTAGAATTTTAGAATTTTAGAATTTTAGAATTTTAGAATTTTAGAATTTTAGAATTTTAGAATTTTAGAATTTTAGAATTTTAGAATTTTAGAATTTTAGAATTTTAGAATTTTAGAATTTTAGAATTTTAGAATTTTAGAATTTTAGAATTTTAGAATTTTAGAATTTTAGAATTTTAGAATTTTAGAATTTTAGAATTTTAGAATTTTAGAATTTTAGAATTTTAGAATTTTAGAATTTTAGAATTTTAGAATTTTAGAATTTTAGAATTTTAGAATTTTAGAATTTTAGAATTTTAGAATTTTAGAATTTTAGAATTTTAGAATTTTAGAATTTTAGAATTTTAGAATTTTAGAATTTTAGAATTTTAGAATTTTAGAATTTTAGAATTTTAGAATTTTAGAATTTTAGAATTTTAGAATTTTAGAATTTTAGAATTTTAGAATTTTAGAATTTTAGAATTTTAGAATTTTAGAATTTTAGAATTTTAGAATTTTAGAATTTTAGAATTTTAGAATTTTAGAATTTTAGAATTTTAGAATTTTAGAATTTTAGAATTTTAGAATTTTAGAATTTTAGAATTTTAGAATTTTAGAATTTTAGAATTTTAGAATTTTAGAATTTTAGAATTTTAGAATTTTAGAATTTTAGAATTTTAGAATTTTAGAATTTTAGAATTTTAGAATTTTAGAATTTTAGAATTTTAGAATTTTAGAATTTTAGAATTTTAGAATTTTAGAATTTTAGAATTTTAGAATTTTAGAATTTTAGAATTTTAGAATTTTAGAATTTTAGAATTTTAGAATTTTAGAATTTTAGAATTTTAGAATTTTAGAATTTTAGAATTTTAGAATTTTAGAATTTTAGAATTTTAGAATTTTAGAATTTTAGAATTTTAGAATTTTAGAATTTTAGAATTTTAGAATTTTAGAATTTTAGAATTTTAGAATTTTAGAATTTTAGAATTTTAGAATTTTAGAATTTTAGAATTTTAGAATTTTAGAATTTTAGAATTTTAGAATTTTAGAATTTTAGAATTTTAGAATTTTAGAATTTTAGAATTTTAGAATTTTAGAATTTTAGAATTTTAGAATTTTAGAATTTTAGAATTTTAGAATTTTAGAATTTTAGAATTTTAGAATTTTAGAATTTTAGAATTTTAGAATTTTATTTTAGAATTTTAGAATTTTAGAATTTTAGAATTTTAGAATTTTAGAATTTTAGAATTTTAGAATTTTAGAATTTTAGAATTTTAGAATTTTAGAATTTTAGAATTTTAGAATTTTAGAATTTTAGAATTTTAGAATTTTAGAATTTTAGAATTTTAGAATTTTAGAATTTTAGAATTTTAGAATTTTAGAATTTTAGAATTTTAGAATTTTAGAATTTTAGAATTTTAGAATTTTAGAATTTTAGAATTTTAGAATTTTAGAATTTTAGAATTTTAGAATTTTAGAATTTTAGAATTTTAGAATTTTAGAATTTTAGAATTTTAGAATTTTAGAATTTTAGAATTTTAGAATTTTAGAATTTTAGAATTTTAGAATTTTAGAATTTTAGAATTTTAGAATTTTAGAATTTTAGAATTTTAGAATTTTAGAATTTTAGAATTTTAGAATTTTAGAATTTTAGAATTTTAGAATTTTAGAATTTTAGAATTTTAGAATTTTAGAATTTTAGAATTTTAGAATTTTAGAATTTTAGAATTTTAGAATTTTAGAATTTTAGAATTTTAGAATTTTAGAATTTTAGAATTTTAGAATTTTAGAATTTTAGAATTTTAGAATTTTAGAATTTTAGAATTTTAGAATTTTAGAATTTTAGAATTTTAGAATTTTAGAATTTTAGAATTTTAGAATTTTAGAATTTTAGAATTTTAGAATTTTAGAATTTTAGAATTTTAGAATTTTAGAATTTTAGAATTTTAGAATTTTAGAATTTTAGAATTTTAGAATTTTAGAATTTTAGAATTTTAGAATTTTAGAATTTTAGAATTTTAGAATTTTAGAATTTTAGAATTTTAGAATTTTAGAATTTTAGAATTTTAGAATTTTAGAATTTTAGAATTTTAGAATTTTAGAATTTTAGAATTTTAGAATTTTAGAATTTTAGAATTTTAGAATTTTAGAATTTTAGAATTTTAGAATTTTAGAATTTTAGAATTTTAGAATTTTAGAATTTTAGAATTTTAGAATTTTAGAATTTTAGAATTTTAGAATTTTAGAATTTTAGAATTTTAGAATTTTAGAATTTTAGAATTTTAGAATTTTAGAATTTTAGAATTTTAGAATTTTAGAATTTTAGAATTTTAGAATTTTAGAATTTTAGAATTTTAGAATTTTAGAATTTTAGAATTTTAGAATTTTAGAATTTTAGAATTTTAGAATTTTAGAATTTTAGAATTTTAGAATTTTAGAATTTTAGAATTTTAGAATTTTAGAATTTTAGAATTTTAGAATTTTAGAATTTTAGAATTTTAGAATTTTAGAATTTTAGAATTTTAGAATTTTAGAATTTTAGAATTTTAGAATTTTAGAATTTTAGAATTTTAGAATTTTAGAATTTTAGAATTTTAGAATTTTAGAATTTTAGAATTTTAGAATTTTAGAATTTTAGAATTTTAGAATTTTAGAATTTTAGAATTTTAGAATTTTAGAATTTTAGAATTTTAGAATTTTAGAATTTTAGAATTTTAGAATTTTAGAATTTTAGAATTTTAGAATTTTAGAATTTTAGAATTTTAGAATTTTAGAATTTTAGAATTTTAGAATTTTAGAATTTTAGAATTTTAGAATTTTAGAATTTTAGAATTTTAGAATTTTAGAATTTTAGAATTTTAGAATTTTAGAATTTTAGAATTTTAGAATTTTAGAATTTTAGAATTTTAGAATTTTAGAATTTTAGAATTTTAGAATTTTAGAATTTTAGAATTTTAGAATTTTAGAATTTTAGAATTTTAGAATTTTAGAATTTTAGAATTTTAGAATTTTAGAATTTTAGAATTTTAGAATTTTAGAATTTTAGAATTTTAGAATTTTAGAATTTTAGAATTTTAGAATTTTAGAATTTTAGAATTTTAGAATTTTAGAATTTTAGAATTTTAGAATTTTAGAATTTTAGAATTTTAGAATTTTAGAATTTTAGAATTTTAGAATTTTAGAATTTTAGAATTTTAGAATTTTAGAATTTTAGAATTTTAGAATTTTAGAATTTTAGAATTTTAGAATTTTAGAATTTTAGAATTTTAGAATTTTAGAATTTTAGAATTTTAGAATTTTAGAATTTTAGAATTTTAGAATTTTAGAATTTTAGAATTTTAGAATTTTAGAATTTTAGAATTTTAGAATTTTAGAATTTTAGAATTTTAGAATTTTAGAATTTTAGAATTTTAGAATTTTAGAATTTTAGAATTTTAGAATTTTAGAATTTTAGAATTTTAGAATTTTAGAATTTTAGAATTTTAGAATTTTAGAATTTTAGAATTTTAGAATTTTAGAATTTTAGAATTTTAGAATTTTAGAATTTTAGAATTTTAGAATTTTAGAATTTTAGAATTTTAGAATTTTAGAATTTTAGAATTTTAGAATTTTAGAATTTTAGAATTTTAGAATTTTAGAATTTTAGAATTTTAGAATTTTAGAATTTTAGAATTTTAGAATTTTAGAATTTTAGAATTTTAGAATTTTAGAATTTTAGAATTTTAGAATTTTAGAATTTTAGAATTTTAGAATTTTAGAATTTTAGAATTTTAGAATTTTAGAATTTTAGAATTTTAGAATTTTAGAATTTTAGAATTTTAGAATTTTAGAATTTTAGAATTTTAGAATTTTAGAATTTTAGAATTTTAGAATTTTAGAATTTTAGAATTTTAGAATTTTAGAATTTTAGAATTTTAGAATTTTAGAATTTTAGAATTTTAGAATTTTAGAATTTTAGAATTTTAGAATTTTAGAATTTTAGAATTTTAGAATTTTAGAATTTTAGAATTTTAGAATTTTAGAATTTTAGAATTTTAGAATTTTAGAATTTTAGAATTTTAGAATTTTAGAATTTTAGAATTTTAGAATTTTAGAATTTTAGAATTTTAGAATTTTAGAATTTTAGAATTTTAGAATTTTAGAATTTTAGAATTTTAGAATTTTAGAATTTTAGAATTTTAGAATTTTAGAATTTTAGAATTTTAGAATTTTAGAATTTTAGAATTTTAGAATTTTAGAATTTTAGAATTTTAGAATTTTAGAATTTTAGAATTTTAGAATTTTAGAATTTTAGAATTTTAGAATTTTAGAATTTTAGAATTTTAGAATTTTAGAATTTTAGAATTTTAGAATTTTAGAATTTTAGAATTTTAGAATTTTAGAATTTTAGAATTTTAGAATTTTAGAATTTTAGAATTTTAGAATTTTAGAATTTTAGAATTTTAGAATTTTAGAATTTTAGAATTTTAGAATTTTAGAATTTTAGAATTTTAGAATTTTAGAATTTTAGAATTTTAGAATTTTAGAATTTTAGAATTTTAGAATTTTAGAATTTTAGAATTTTAGAATTTTAGAATTTTAGAATTTTAGAATTTTAGAATTTTAGAATTTTAGAATTTTAGAATTTTAGAATTTTAGAATTTTAGAATTTTAGAATTTTAGAATTTTAGAATTTTAGAATTTTAGAATTTTAGAATTTTAGAATTTTAGAATTTTAGAATTTTAGAATTTTAGAATTTTAGAATTTTAGAATTTTAGAATTTTAGAATTTTAGAATTTTAGAATTTTAGAATTTTAGAATTTTAGAATTTTAGAATTTTAGAATTTTAGAATTTTAGAATTTTAGAATTTTAGAATTTTAGAATTTTAGAATTTTAGAATTTTAGAATTTTAGAATTTTAGAATTTTAGAATTTTAGAATTTTAGAATTTTAGAATTTTAGAATTTTAGAATTTTAGAATTTTAGAATTTTAGAATTTTAGAATTTTAGAATTTTAGAATTTTAGAATTTTAGAATTTTAGAATTTTAGAATTTTAGAATTTTAGAATTTTAGAATTTTAGAATTTTAGAATTTTAGAATTTTAGAATTTTAGAATTTTAGAATTTTAGAATTTTAGAATTTTAGAATTTTAGAATTTTAGAATTTTAGAATTTTAGAATTTTAGAATTTTAGAATTTTAGAATTTTAGAATTTTAGAATTTTAGAATTTTAGAATTTTAGAATTTTAGAATTTTAGAATTTTAGAATTTTAGAATTTTAGAATTTTAGAATTTTAGAATTTTAGAATTTTAGAATTTTAGAATTTTAGAATTTTAGAATTTTAGAATTTTAGAATTTTAGAATTTTAGAATTTTAGAATTTTAGAATTTTAGAATTTTAGAATTTTAGAATTTTAGAATTTTAGAATTTTAGAATTTTAGAATTTTAGAATTTTAGAATTTTAGAATTTTAGAATTTTAGAATTTTAGAATTTTAGAATTTTAGAATTTTAGAATTTTAGAATTTTAGAATTTTAGAATTTTAGAATTTTAGAATTTTAGAATTTTAGAATTTTAGAATTTTAGAATTTTAGAATTTTAGAATTTTAGAATTTTAGAATTTTAGAATTTTAGAATTTTAGAATTTTAGAATTTTAGAATTTTAGAATTTTAGAATTTTAGAATTTTAGAATTTTAGAATTTTAGAATTTTAGAATTTTAGAATTTTAGAATTTTAGAATTTTAGAATTTTAGAATTTTAGAATTTTAGAATTTTAGAATTTTAGAATTTTAGAATTTTAGAATTTTAGAATTTTAGAATTTTAGAATTTTAGAATTTTAGAATTTTAGAATTTTAGAATTTTAGAATTTTAGAATTTTAGAATTTTAGAATTTTAGAATTTTAGAATTTTAGAATTTTAGAATTTTAGAATTTTAGAATTTTAGAATTTTAGAATTTTAGAATTTTAGAATTTTTGAATTTTAGAATTTTAGAATTTTAGAATTTTAGAATTTTAGAATTTTAGAATTTTAGAATTTTAGAATTTTAGAATTTTAGAATTTTAGAATTTTAGAATTTTAGAATTTTAGAATTTTAGAATTTTAGAATTTTAGAATTTTAGAATTTTAGAATTTTAGAATTTTAGAATTTTAGAATTTTAGAATTTTAGAATTTTAGAATTTTAGAATTTTAGAATTTTAGAATTTTAGAATTTTAGAATTTTAGAATTTTAGAATTTTAGAATTTTAGAATTTTAGAATTTTAGAATTTTAGAATTTTAGAATTTTAGAATTTTAGAATTTTAGAATTTTAGAATTTTAGAATTTTAGAATTTTAGAATTTTAGAATTTTAGAATTTTAGAATTTTAGAATTTTAGAATTTTAGAATTTTAGAATTTTAGAATTTTAGAATTTTAGAATTTTAGAATTTTAGAATTTTAGAATTTTAGAATTTTAGAATTTTAGAATTTTAGAATTTTAGAATTTTAGAATTTTAGAATTTTAGAATTTTAGAATTTTAGAATTTTAGAATTTTAGAATTTTAGAATTTTAGAATTTTAGAATTTTAGAATTTTAGAATTTTAGAATTTTAGAATTTTAGAATTTTAGAATTTTAGAATTTTAGAATTTTAGAATTTTAGAATTTTAGAATTTTAGAATTTTAGAATTTTAGAATTTTAGAATTTTAGAATTTTAGAATTTTAGAATTTTAGAATTTTAGAATTTTAGAATTTTAGAATTTTAGAATTTTAGAATTTTAGAATTTTAGAATTTTAGAATTTTAGAATTTTAGAATTTTAGAATTTTAGAATTTTAGAATTTTAGAATTTTAGAATTTTAGAATTTTAGAATTTTAGAATTTTAGAATTTTAGAATTTTAGAATTTTAGAATTTTAGAATTTTAGAATTTTAGAATTTTAGAATTTTAGAATTTTAGAATTTTAGAATTTTAGAATTTTAGAATTTTAGAATTTTAGAATTTTAGAATTTTAGAATTTTAGAATTTTAGAATTTTAGAATTTTAGAATTTTAGAATTTTAGAATTTTAGAATTTTAGAATTTTAGAATTTTAGAATTTTAGAATTTTAGAATTTTAGAATTTTAGAATTTTAGAATTTTAGAATTTAGAATTTTAGAATTTTAGAATTTTAGAATTTTAGAATTTTAGAATTTTAGAATTTTAGAATTTTAGAATTTTAGAATTTTAGAATTTTAGAATTTTAGAATTTTAGAATTTTAGAATTTTAGAATTTTAGAATTTTAGAATTTTAGAATTTTAGAATTTTAGAATTTTAGAATTTTAGAATTTTAGAATTTTAGAATTTTAGAATTTTAGAATTTTAGAATTTTAGAATTTTAGAATTTTAGAATTTTAGAATTTTAGAATTTTAGAATTTTAGAATTTTAGAATTTTAGAATTTTAGAATTTTAGAATTTTAGAATTTTAGAATTTTAGAATTTTAGAATTTTAGAATTTTAGAATTTTAGAATTTTAGAATTTTAGAATTTTAGAATTTTAGAATTTTAGAATTTTAGAATTTTAGAATTTTAGAATTTTAGAATTTTAGAATTTTAGAATTTTAGAATTTTAGAATTTTAGAATTTTAGAATTTTAGAATTTTAGAATTTTAGAATTTTAGAATTTTAGAATTTTAGAATTTTAGAATTTTAGAATTTTAGAATTTTAGAATTTTAGAATTTTAGAATTTTAGAATTTTAGAATTTTAGAATTTTAGAATTTTAGAATTTTAGAATTTTAGAATTTTAGAATTTTAGAATTTTAGAATTTTAGAATTTTAGAATTTTAGAATTTTAGAATTTTAGAATTTTAGAATTTTAGAATTTTAGAATTTTAGAATTTTAGAATTTTAGAATTTTAGAATTTTAGAATTTTAGAATTTTAGAATTTTAGAATTTTAGAATTTTAGAATTTTAGAATTTTAGAATTTTAGAATTTTAGAATTTTAGAATTTTAGAATTTTAGAATTTTAGAATTTTAGAATTTTAGAATTTTAGAATTTTAGAATTTTAGAATTTTAGAATTTTAGAATTTTAGAATTTTAGAATTTTAGAATTTTAGAATTTTAGAATTTTAGAATTTTAGAATTTTAGAATTTTAGAATTTTAGAATTTTAGAATTTTAGAATTTTAGAATTTTAGAATTTTAGAATTTTAGAATTTTAGAATTTTAGAATTTTAGAATTTTAGAATTTTAGAATTTTAGAATTTTAGAATTTTAGAATTTTAGAATTTTAGAATTTTAGAATTTTAGAATTTTAGAATTTTAGAATTTTAGAATTTTAGAATTTTAGAATTTTAGAATTTTAGAATTTTAGAATTTTAGAATTTTAGAATTTTAGAATTTTAGAATTTTAGAATTTTAGAATTTTAGAATTTTAGAATTTTAGAATTTTAGAATTTTAGAATTTTAGAATTTTAGAATTTTAGAATTTTAGAATTTTAGAATTTTAGAATTTTAGAATTTTAGAATTTTAGAATTTTAGAATTTTAGAATTTTAGAATTTTAGAATTTTAGAATTTTAGAATTTTAGAATTTTAGAATTTTAGAATTTTAGAATTTTAGAATTTTAGAATTTTAGAATTTTAGAATTTTAGAATTTTAGAATTTTAGAATTTTAGAATTTTAGAATTTTAGAATTTTAGAATTTTAGAATTTTAGAATTTTAGAATTTTAGAATTTTAGAATTTTAGAATTTTAGAATTTTAGAATTTTAGAATTTTAGAATTTTAGAATTTTAGAATTTTAGAATTTTAGAATTTTAGAATTTTAGAATTTTAGAATTTTAGAATTTTAGAATTTTAGAATTTTAGAATTTTAGAATTTTAGAATTTTAGAATTTTAGAATTTTAGAATTTTAGAATTTTAGAATTTTAGAATTTTAGAATTTTAGAATTTTAGAATTTTAGAATTTTAGAATTTTAGAATTTTAGAATTTTAGAATTTTAGAATTTTAGAATTTTAGAATTTTAGAATTTTAGAATTTTAGAATTTTAGAATTTTAGAATTTTAGAATTTTAGAATTTTAGAATTTTAGAATTTTAGAATTTTAGAATTTTAGAATTTTAGAATTTTAGAATTTTAGAATTTTAGAATTTTAGAATTTTAGAATTTTAGAATTTTAGAATTTTAGAATTTTAGAATTTTAGAATTTTAGAATTTTAGAATTTTAGAATTTTAGAATTTTAGAATTTTAGAATTTTAGAATTTTAGAATTTTAGAATTTTAGAATTTTAGAATTTTAGAATTTTAGAATTTTAGAATTTTAGAATTTTAGAATTTTAGAATTTTAGAATTTTAGAATTTTAGAATTTTAGAATTTTAGAATTTTAGAATTTTAGAATTTTAGAATTTTAGAATTTTAGAATTTTAGAATTTTAGAATTTTAGAATTTTAGAATTTTAGAATTTTAGAATTTTAGAATTTTAGAATTTTAGAATTTTAGAATTTTAGAATTTTAGAATTTTAGAATTTTAGAATTTTAGAATTTTAGAATTTTAGAATTTTAGAATTTTAGAATTTTAGAATTTTAGAATTTTAGAATTTTAGAATTTTAGAATTTTAGAATTTTAGAATTTTAGAATTTTAGAATTTTAGAATTTTAGAATTTTAGAATTTTAGAATTTTAGAATTTTAGAATTTTAGAATTTTAGAATTTTAGAATTTTAGAATTTTAGAATTTTAGAATTTTAGAATTTTAGAATTTTAGAATTTTAGAATTTTAGAATTTTAGAATTTTAGAATTTTAGAATTTTAGAATTTTAGAATTTTAGAATTTTAGAATTTTAGAATTTTAGAATTTTAGAATTTTAGAATTTTAGAATTTTAGAATTTTAGAATTTTAGAATTTTAGAATTTTAGAATTTTAGAATTTTAGAATTTTAGAATTTTAGAATTTTAGAATTTTAGAATTTTAGAATTTTAGAATTTTAGAATTTTAGAATTTTAGAATTTTAGAATTTTAGAATTTTAGAATTTTAGAATTTTAGAATTTTAGAATTTTAGAATTTTAGAATTTTAGAATTTTAGAATTTTAGAATTTTAGAATTTTAGAATTTTAGAATTTTAGAATTTTAGAATTTTAGAATTTTAGAATTTTAGAATTTTAGAATTTTAGAATTTTAGAATTTTAGAATTTTAGAATTTTAGAATTTTAGAATTTTAGAATTTTAGAATTTTAGAATTTTAGAATTTTAGAATTTTAGAATTTTAGAATTTTAGAATTTTAGAATTTTAGAATTTTAGAATTTTAGAATTTTAGAATTTTAGAATTTTAGAATTTTAGAATTTTAGAATTTTAGAATTTTAGAATTTTAGAATTTTAGAATTTTAGAATTTTAGAATTTTAGAATTTTAGAATTTTAGAATTTTAGAATTTTAGAATTTTAGAATTTTAGAATTTTAGAATTTTAGAATTTTAGAATTTTAGAATTTTAGAATTTTAGAATTTTAGAATTTTAGAATTTTAGAATTTTAGAATTTTAGAATTTTAGAATTTTAGAATTTTAGAATTTTAGAATTTTAGAATTTTAGAATTTTAGAATTTTAGAATTTTAGAATTTTAGAATTTTAGAATTTTAGAATTTTAGAATTTTAGAATTTTAGAATTTTAGAATTTTAGAATTTTAGAATTTTAGAATTTTAGAATTTTAGAATTTTAGAATTTTAGAATTTTAGAATTTTAGAATTTTAGAATTTTAGAATTTTAGAATTTTAGAATTTTAGAATTTTAGAATTTTAGAATTTTAGAATTTTAGAATTTTAGAATTTTAGAATTTTAGAATTTTAGAATTTTAGAATTTTAGAATTTTAGAATTTTAGAATTTTAGAATTTTAGAATTTTAGAATTTTAGAATTTTAGAATTTTAGAATTTTAGAATTTTAGAATTTTAGAATTTTAGAATTTTAGAATTTTAGAATTTTAGAATTTTAGAATTTTAGAATTTTAGAATTTTAGAATTTTAGAATTTTAGAATTTTAGAATTTTAGAATTTTAGAATTTTAGAATTTTAGAATTTTAGAATTTTAGAATTTTAGAATTTTAGAATTTTAGAATTTTAGAATTTTAGAATTTTAGAATTTTAGAATTTTAGAATTTTAGAATTTTAGAATTTTAGAATTTTAGAATTTTAGAATTTTAGAATTTTAGAATTTTAGAATTTTAGAATTTTAGAATTTTAGAATTTTAGAATTTTAGAATTTTAGAATTTTAGAATTTTAGAATTTTAGAATTTTAGAATTTTAGAATTTTAGAATTTTAGAATTTTAGAATTTTAGAATTTTAGAATTTTAGAATTTTAGAATTTTAGAATTTTAGAATTTTAGAATTTTAGAATTTTAGAATTTTAGAATTTTAGAATTTTAGAATTTTAGAATTTTAGAATTTTAGAATTTTAGAATTTTAGAATTTTAGAATTTTAGAATTTTAGAATTTTAGAATTTTAGAATTTTAGAATTTTAGAATTTTAGAATTTTAGAATTTTAGAATTTTAGAATTTTAGAATTTTAGAATTTTAGAATTTTAGAATTTTAGAATTTTAGAATTTTAGAATTTTAGAATTTTAGAATTTTAGAATTTTAGAATTTTAGAATTTTAGAATTTTAGAATTTTAGAATTTTAGAATTTTAGAATTTTAGAATTTTAGAATTTTAGAATTTTAGAATTTTAGAATTTTAGAATTTTAGAATTTTAGAATTTTAGAATTTTAGAATTTTAGAATTTTAGAATTTTAGAATTTTAGAATTTTAGAATTTTAGAATTTTAGAATTTTAGAATTTTAGAATTTTAGAATTTTAGAATTTTAGAATTTTAGAATTTTAGAATTTTAGAATTTTAGAATTTTAGAATTTTAGAATTTTAGAATTTTAGAATTTTAGAATTTTAGAATTTTAGAATTTTAGAATTTTAGAATTTTAGAATTTTAGAATTTTAGAATTTTAGAATTTTAGAATTTTAGAATTTTAGAATCTTAGAATTTTAGAATTTTAGAATTTTAGAATTTTAGAATTTTAGAATTTTAGAATTTTAGAATTTTAGAATTTTAGAATTTTAGAATTTTAGAATTTTAGAATTTTAGAATTTTAGAATTTTAGAGTTTTAGAATTTTAGAATTTTAGAATTTTGAAATTTTAGAATTTTAGAATTTTAGAATTTTAGAATTTTAGAATTTTAGAATTTTAGAATTTTAGAATTTTAGAATTTTAGAATTTTAGAATTTTAGAATTTTAGAATTTTAGAATTTTAGAATTTTAGAATTTTAGAATTTTAGAATTTTAGAATTTTAGAATTTTAGAATTTTAGAATTTTAGAATTTTGGAATTTTGGAATTTTAGAATTTTAGAATTTTAGAATTTTAGAATTTTAGAATTTTAGAATTTTAGAATTTTAGAATTTTAGAATTTTAGAATTTTAGAATTTTAGAATTTTAGAATTTTAGAATTTTAGAATTTTAGAATTTTAGAATTTTAGAATTCTAGAATTTTAGAATTTTAGAATTTTAGAATTTTACAAATGCAAACGCCCGCGATGTTACAAAAATTCAAACACCCTGGTAATTAAGTGAACGTTTGCACCTAAAAATTTGCTAACGCGGTCTCAAGCATCAACCCACCGCTCGCGCAATCATGAATCGGTAACGTCCGCAAGTCTCTACCATTGATCCTAGCAGCCCAAACTCATGCTTTCAGTTGGACCAAGACGTGCACGCGCGATCAATGAAGAACACGCGAACATGCGAATGGCATCACGTTTATAAAAATAATGTGTCCTCGTGATATTACAATTCTCGGTCCTAGTAGCATAAGTCCAATGCCTTCAGGTAGACCAATCAAAAAGTTGATGCTCATATCTACCAAACTACACGTTCCATGGCGACATAAAAATCGAACTTATACTCACGAAGTCACATACACGCGACAAACGAACATACAAATGCTTGAGCCCTTCGTTATCATCCATGCAACCTACACCCGCGCTCTCGCAGACATGATAACATCACCGTGATAATATGAACGTCTCAGCACTTATAAACATTCAAACGCGATCTCAAGCGTGAACCTACAGTCCCCCGCACTCGCGCGATCATGTATCGGTCAAATCAGGAAATCTCTATCCTCGATTCCAGAAGTCTAGGTCCATGCCTTCAATTGAATCAACTAAAAAGAAAGCTCTCATATCCACTGGTCAACACGTTCCATGTCGACATGACCAGTGATAGTGATATGGAGTAACTCACTCCCTGTCAGAATGTGATCCATACACCGAAAACTAAATATCAGAATGACGGTCCGCGTGGCCATCCAAGAACACACTCAAATATGTGAATGATCACAGAGTTACAAAATCGAATTTATTCACGCGTATTTTTTTGCTAAAAATGCTCATAACTTTTTAACTAAACGAGCTATCTGAAATCTGTCTATATAAACAATATTCGTCTCTTTAAGCTCTAAAAGTTTTGTGAAGACACTATTGAAGTAAAAAAATATTTAAAGTTATAATGAAAAAAACTGAATGTTTTAGGGTTGCCCTATCACACAACATTATAATGGCTGTAAAATTAAAACCATTAAACTTAGAAGTATGATTTCCTCCGCAAAGTTGGTTGAAAAAGGTTGTACTACACTTTTGCGGAACACTTGATTGTTTTATCTCTTCTTGTTTCATTAGGGTTTGGACAACCCTAATGTCACCCATCTCAAAAGATGCCTGAATTGACACAGATTATTTGTTCCGAAGACATGAAATTTCTAGAACCAGTAGCTTAGTCACAAATGTTTTTGTCATCCTAAATTCTGGAATCGGACCACTATACATTGGAAAAATCTTCACGAAAATCAATCAGAAATACTACCAATTCCCCCAAATACATTGATTACTTTTCATGAAGATTTTTTAATATTTGGATACTTGGAAAGTATCAACCGCAGCAACTGGAAACCTCAGACATTGAAATATACTTTTTTACAAAGCAGAAGCTCAAAGCTTGCTCTGCCTGCAGACAGTCAAAGACGCAAACATACCTCATCGCCGCTGAAGTTTATTGTAAGTTGACAGTATTATATCGAGAAGCAAACCAATGCTCATGCATATACCAAAAATAAACGATCACACCAAACTGTTCCTGGTGAATGCATAAATAAAATAAAATACTATTTGCCAGGTGCCTCTTCTACGAACCGGTCATAATATTGGACCTAAACATAACACATCGATTGGCTGAAGTATTGATGGATATCTCCGCCATGCTACGTTTCTAAGGAAAATCATCTAAACGCTCAGCATTACGAAGCTGCTGATCGTGTTCTACATAAATCCGCTAGATTTCAAAACACCGAATCTTTCGATACCATGATGGCGTTTCCCAGGTGCGTTTCAGCATATGTTGAGCTGGAGCCGACTTGTCACGACCACGCAGGACCCGAATAACAAAAAGCAATGCGGAAATCGACATTACTCTCCTGACCGACTTGGCTTACTAAATTTGCTTTCGACTGGATATTCCACGTGCCATCCTACTATCGTTTTACTTCATTCTACGACAACCACTAAGAAAAATCTAGGCCAATCCAACTTGCTATAGATAAACAACCAATGTATAATGTATTAAAATTTAATCACGTATGTTGTTTTTTCAGGTGTTGAGCGGGGTCATCACATTTGGTAGTTTATTCGTTTTCTTGGCACTTGTGAAGGACTTTCTTAGGAAAAACTGTTTAAACCTGATCTACACGGTAGTCCACGCTGGATACTAATTAAGACACATTAACCTGCCCATAAGTTGCTCTCATCCGATCATCGTGCTACTGTAACATTACAATTGCAAACTCGTCCGAGTTGGATGAGTCCCATTGCTTCACGTATGGCTTTCCTGTGTATTAGTTTAGATTTCGGTACGTACAAAATTGGACGATACCATTTTATCGTAAATTAATATGATTACGTATTAATTTCACAGAAGTACCTTATGTCTATGTCACTAGAGCTGGCTGCTGCTGTAGAAGAGCACGAGTGCGATGACGAAAACTAAGCCGATTGCGAGGAAGGATAGGATGAGGAAACTTACACATGGCGAGATTACCCTGATGATGAAGGACATGGTGGCACCGATCTCGGCGGTCTTGCAAGCATCGAGGACGAACTGCCTTCACGAGACGTTGATTTGTACAGCTATATCGACATGGATGCTGCGGAAAATATTTTAGCTCATGATCTCGGTTCCGGAAGCACGTATCGGAAGCGCAAGTTGACTGAGAATCGGATGTTGTTCAGAAGCGGCACCGGTCGTACTATGGGATCCGGAACCGTAGGGAATAACTGTGACAACGCAAAGTCGGAGTCCCTCAACTTTAGTAGTATGAAACGGTTAGCTTTAGATTCGCCGAGAACTTTACTCAGTCCGTCTAATCTTACTTCAACGCCAACATCCTCAACGATGAGAGAGCGAAAGACTCCGAAGTATAATCCTCCTCCCGAGGTAAACGATTCGTTGCAACACTTCTAGCGATGGACCGTCAAACGTCTGGTGACAGTAGATCTGCTGACCGAACATTACGGCCCGACCCAGGTGCGGCACATGTTGACGGTTATCGAATCCCAATTCCCGCGAGATTTTATTTTACTTGCTCTGAAGGAGCTCGCACTTCAAGTGCTGTCCTACCTGGAACCAAGAGAAGGAAAATAGCAAGGAAGCTGCCATCGTGATGGAAGCGATGGGAGGTGACCGTCCGAAACGGGGCCATGCCAGCAATATGCCTCCCATTTCGTCCCAATGGAAAGTGGCGTACATGCGACAACACATCATCGAGGTGAACTGGCGCTCGAGACCGATTCGTACGGCTAAAGTACTAAAAGGTTTCGATGACCACGTTATCACGTGCCTTCAGTTCTGCGGCAATCCGGTTCCGACGACAATACGTTCAAAGTGTGGTTTGCCAACACCGGAAAGTGCCTTCGAACATTGGTTAACCACACAGGTGGACTCTGGTCGTCACAAAAGGCCGGAAACATAATCATCTTCGGCAGTACTGACCGCACGTTGAAGGTGTGGAACGCTGAAACTGGCCAACTGTTGCATACGCTATATGGCCACACTTAGACTGCTCGTTGTATGCATTTACACGGAAATAAAGTCATCAGTGGTTCTCGCGATGCGACTCTACGATTCTGGGACGTTATCGAGGGCACTTGCTTACATGTCATTTGGCTGCTGTTCGCTGTGTTCAGTACGATGGTATGCTAGTAGTTGCGGGACTGCATGGTTAAGGTGTGGAATCCTGAACGACAAGAGTATCTCCGTACGCTACATGGCCACACTAATCAAGT
Source organism: Topomyia yanbarensis (assembly GCF_030247195.1). NCBI lineage: Eukaryota > Metazoa > Arthropoda > Insecta > Diptera > Culicidae > Topomyia > Topomyia yanbarensis. The sequence continues at coordinate 15,703 of NW_026683349.1, read as the reverse complement.
GTACTCGCTAGTTTGATGGTATTCACATCGTATTTGGCTCGCTTTACACGTCGGTTCGCGTGTGGAACGTGAAAGCGGAGAGTTGCAAGCATGATTTGATGGGCCACCAGAGTTTAACATCCGGAATGGAGCTCCGGAAAAATATTCTGGAATAAGGGAATGCTGACCCGACCCTCAAGGTTTTGGACATCATCATTGGCCAATGCTTGCAAATGCTATCTGGCCCCAACAAGCATCAATCAGCTGTCACCTTTTTACTGTTCAATTCCCGCTTCGGAATCACTAGCTCCGACGACAGTACCGTCAAGCTGTGGGACGTTAAAATTGGAGAGTCCACTCGTAACCTGGTTGCACTAGAATCGGGTGGTGTGTAACGAATCAGAGCCAATAACACGAAACAAATTTGTGCCGTAGGATCACGCAACGGTACGGAAGAAATCAAACAAATGGTACTCGATTTTGATGTTGAGGGTGCCCGCTTGACTGCTCATAAGTTTAGATAAGTATACTTGAAAAAATCTGACGCTAATAAAAAATTTGAAGCAAAAAATATTGCTGTTTTTGTTTTTATTTGAAATAAAAAGAAAACCCAAACGAATAAAATAAGAAGAAGAGCAAAATAAGGAGCACGACGATCGCCCGATTTTCTATAGTTCGACATCGGGCTCACGTCGGTCCGATTACGTCGATGCGTTTGACATATTCGAAGATTGACGCGGTTTATGCAAATGGTGCAAAATTGCAGGATATAAACCCGATATCCTGCTCTGATCGGCCTGTTATCGGGCTTAGTCGGCCCGATCATCGGCCTGATAATCGGGCCGATTGAGCTCTACAAAATTTACTGGGATTCAACTATCGCTTTGTCAATTTTAAGGTTGGACAGAGAATGCGCAAAATTCGCAAACGAAAAAAGCAGTTTTTTTCCACACCGTATGTCAGATCTTCATAAAAATCAATCAGCGTATGTAGAATGTTGTTACAGTACTGCTGATTGATTTTATGAAGATCTAACATACGGTGTGGAAAAAAACTGCTTTTTTCGTTTGTGAATTTTACCCTTTCTCTGTCCAACCTTAACCATGCTCCAAAGAAGGGTTCAAGGAGTTTTTATAACTCAAATCACCTTGGAAGGGTTATTTTGCTAAAAACTTTCTAAGTGACAGATTTTAACTAAAAGTAAAAAATATCTCCAAATGGTTCACAGCCATAGATTAAAACCAAAATTTGTTATTCTTACTGATTTTCTTTTTCGAGTGCACAGTCGACTTGGCAAAACATCACATCAACAAAATTTTCGCAAATAATGACATTTCGACATAATAATAAATTGATATGTAGTTATCTTTTTCCTGATACTAGGTGTAAACCTGGGATGTAAACCGACAGAATACTTATTTTCTTAACCTGATATGAAGCTTACGCTAACAGGTTGTCGCTGCAAATAAACATACCAAATACAAAAATACAAACAATACCGTATTCAATAAAATTACAATTATAATGTGTAGATGAACAATATTTAGCTTGCGTTTGGCAAAGTAAACTTAGTTTGTTTACATTTGTTAGATACGAATTTTGAATAATTGTAATTGTAAATTTATTAGCTTACGATACCCTGTTGGTTACATTTGTATACCTTATGTCAGGTCAAGGAAGAAACTGTTAATATAATAACATTGGGATACTAGAGATAAATAAAAGGTAGTTTTATTTTCTTTCCTTGTCCTGATACTAGGTGTAAACCAACAGAATACCGTATGCAATAAAATTACAATTTTTCTATACATTTTTTTCGCTATACGTTTTGCCTGAATGTAGATATGATGTTTTGAAAATAATGGTCGAGTTATATATCATTGGCTATTTAAGATATTGTACCTACTATTTTGATTGATATCCATAATGTAGTCCTCAGAGCAGTAGTCCCGTCGCCACAAACTGTTCCCAAAAAATTACCATGTTGTGAACAACTTGATTGAAGTAAATCTAATTTTGAAATTAAACATCACGCAACTCCTTCGCCACTTTGAAAGCGATTCCGCATACACGCAATGCTGGATTAAGGTATAAAGAGAAAATGGGAGAAATTGATATTTACATGTTATCCATCTCACTCTAATGTGGTTTTTGTTTGGGGCGAATCCTAGGGCGAAACTACACGGTTAAATAAAACAACCTGCAGAATAAGTTCTTTTAACTTACTTTTGAGTTGTTCGTCTCTTTCGCACTTATTAGTGTTGTCAAAAACAAAACGAGAGATTCGACTCAGTTGAGGTCTTCCGTGGAGGAAGGTACTTTTGAGTTGTTTGGGGTATACTCAAAATTAGGTAAATTCAACTTAAATTTGAGTATAAAAAACCTATCAATAAGTTGCCGTGGTTAAATGGAAACTACCACGGTTTACCTAATTTTAAGTTCCCCCACGCTACCACGTCAAAGGAACTCAATTTTAGGTAGTTGTTCGTTTCCGTGTAAGTCAGTTCCTACACGGTTTAATAAAACAACCTGCAGAATAAGTTCTTTTAACTTACTTTTGAGTTGTGCGTCGCTTTCGCTCTTACCCACACTCACGCAAATTGACTAGCGAAATTCATTAAATTTGCCTTATGAAACCATAAAAAATACAAAAACGCGATTTCATAAGTCACTTATAGATTTCATAAGGTTCTTATGATTTTCATAATCGAAAAGTATGATACAATAATGAAATGAGTATGATTTTCATTGGCGCGCCTTATGATTTTTATCGCTGCCACTAGTACGTTAAAAGAAGATCATTCTAATGATAAATCAAAATGGAGAACATCGTGTTGGACGAGCTTATGCTAATAGCAGATTTTCTTTCGGAGGCTCCAGCAATTTGCTTGGATATTTTCAAAGGTAGTATTGACCAAATTATAAAACAAATAAACTAGCACCAATTTTTACATTCAGGTGCTGGAATCAAAACAATGAATTTGATAACATTCAACGAAAGCGAGTTCGCGGCTGCCATCAGCGCTACTAGCAATACAACGTTCGAGGTCAGTCAATTGTGGTGTTGGGTTACAAACTGGCGTGAAAGGAATGTAAGTATAGTTTTATATTTACTATCCTATGTACTAAATCGTAATTTTTACTTCCCGCGATAGAATCTGGTTAATGCATCAATACTGCCCTGTGAAACAAACGATAACGTTGTCTTAAGCACGCAGACACAAAACAAAAAGACCTCGGATCTTTCCCTAACAGCGAATGATTTTGGCAAGGATTCCATCGCAATGAACGACGCCCGCCTGGAGGTGAGACCAACATACGATTCACAATTCACAAATCAAAACAGACTATTTTATCAACATTTTCAGCCATATAAGTCACCGGTAGCTACCACCGGAACTGAGGACAATTTTTATATGCGTTCTTTTCTTTCTCAAGATGAGAGCTGTGATAATTCTAAAACAGAGGTGGAATTGTACACAACCAAACGATACCGAAAATAGCTCAAGTTTGTTTTTTTTTCTCAGGAAACACAAACGATTCACCAAGCAGACATTTCGGATTACTTCAGAACCGAACAAGTAGAAGATGTTTCTGAATGTGTTGAAGATAATACAAATTCAAACGAACAGGTTGAGGTCCGACAGAACAAGGTATTTGTAAATACAGTTGCTTCTCTAATCTTCCGGTCATCACATCGCATGCTTTGGTATTGTTAGTATGAATAACAAACATGAAGATGTGACACAAGGCGCCAACAGCGCACTAAAATCCTGTCAATCCTATTTTTCATTGGATTGTCTGCTCTAAATATATCACCAGGGGACCATTCATAAATGATGTTGGATATTGACAATAGGGGAAGAGCGTCACGTAACGAGATAAAAAATAAAAATGAATTTTAGACGTATCAGCGGATCAGGGATAAAAAAAACGAACAACATTGCTTATGAATGGCCCCCACACAAAGAATATTCCATAACGAATATCACGTAACATCGGTGACAGAGCATTGGGATCAAGGCCAAGTCCCCCCTGGGTCGTGCAAAACTGAGAAGCAACATCAATTTAGGCACAGATAGCAGACGTCCATTTATTTTCATTTTGTTTTCTTTTGTCTTTTCATTTGTTTCTCCTGCTATGATGTCTAAATCGATCGAGCGTGTCGACCAAGGAAACCGAAAGCCAGTGGCCCAAACAGACCAGGAACAGGAGGGAGGACTACGAACAAGGGAACGGACAACTGAGGAGAAATCGTTTACCTATTTATTATAACTACGATACTAATCACAATTATTTTGCTTTTCTTGTTTCGTTTCAGCAAACCAAAATCTAAACGGACTAGCACATACGAACAGTTAGGCTTTGTAGGTTCTCATCTTGACAGAGTCTAGATGGGCGGATGAACGTCTGCCAGAGGGTGGGCTGAGAAATGACAATGACACTGTACGAGATGGCGCTGGGCCTGTGGCCTTCGACTGGCATGGTCCATTCTCATTGATTCGGAAGTCTTCTTGGCTGGTTGGTAGATATGTGCTCCTACTTGCAAGTTGATCAATTCGCTTGGGTGGGGGACATGTAGATCCTACTAGTTGTCGACTCTTTTGATCGTGAGTATAAGGCTAGTTCAGGAAAGGAGTGCAGGACTGGCACCTAAGAGATAGTTAATTATTCAGGATTTGTTCTTATGATTATTAAACTCGATCAAGCACACCGGCTCTCAGAAATGATAAGCAACCCTTTCGGTGTGGTCTGTTCGAGTCGAACCAGGCGGACATTCGTTTCGAGCAAACTTCATGTGGAGAAATATTGCTTACGCCTTTATTGGCAGAGATTCTTTTTAACGAAATCCTAAAATACCTTCACTGGTATAGCTACTCAGGATAATAATAATAGAAAAATTAAGGGTTTGCCTGGTCCATAATGTAATGAAAATGTATATTGACTAGAACAGGGATAATTGAGTTATGTTATAAGATAGAGAAGAAGCAGCACAGTTGTAAGATAGAGAAGAAACAGCACAGTTGAAGGAAAAGTATTCGCGAGTAAGGACTAATACTGCTAATAGTCGATTGATCTGCTTCGGACCTAGGAGACAAAAAGGAGATTAGGAAGAGACAGAAGCGGATTCAATGCGAAATTTGCCAATATGACGTTGACCCCAAGGCGATGGTAGGATGATTTTCCATAGGATGACAGACTAGATGACACGACGTTACACGCTCTGAACTTGCGCCAAATAGTTTGTATTCGATTGATCCGCTTCTGACCTAGGGGACCCATGAGGAGATCAGGAAGAAAATAGAAGCGGAATCAAGGCGAAGTTTTAATTGCATCACTGACGACTTAGCACGCGTTGTTAGGAGCAGGATACATTGGACCAGACAAAATAGAGAACTTGACGTTACACACTTCGAGACAAACAGGCGCAAAATTTAGTCCTCCTCCCGAGGACCGGTGTTTATTTGGCGGACAGTCGCTAATCCTTCCGATTTTGCAAATTTTGTCTCGCGGGACGGACCGAGATCCCTCAAGCTATAAGCTGCAGTCCTATCAGCCCGTTAAAAAAAAAAAAAATATCATTTCAGGAGACTATTTATTTCTTTATACAAATGAAAACTGAACCTAGCTGTTTTGTACATAACATTCGAAAGAAATCATCGATGAAATTTTATTTGAAATAGTTTTTAGGTTCTTTTTCCAACATTATATTAATTTATAAATGGTATAATCTTCGATTTCATTTTTAGCTGGACATTGATTATAAGAAACTAGGTTTGGGTGACCCAAACGAGGCGTGCAAAAAATGGAATTCCCTATTCCAACCCATTGCAAAATACGTTGCTAAACACGCCAAGGATCCTTCATCGAAAGAGCTGATCCGCGACATCCAAGATCAACAGCATTCTCTTGGTAAGACATTAAAAACAAAATTTCTCCTGTTGGCTTTCAGGCATTTTATTTAGGCATCAGGGAATACGTGTTGTTTAGTTCATCTATTTTTGTTTTGATGTCATGGACCGAAAACAGACTTGGTTTCAGAAAATAGTATTTCACGGAGCCAACGATTTTTCGATATATTCATGTCCGCGGCTCAAGTTTTGATTCACTCCGAAGGATGTACTGTAAGATCTTTTATTATGCTTGTTTCCATATTTGCCATCATTTCAGCAAACTGTGAGTAACGAGAAGTATAAAAATTAGATACTTAATAAGCTTCAATACCAAACAAATCTCACCTGTTTTCTGTGGTTTGAACAATTAAAAGTTTAAAACTAACACTAACTTTGTTAATCTGTAAAATAGTTTTCACTATCAGATTCTCGTTAACACTAATAAAATTACTTATAATATCCAAAATAAACCGACTGATAAAAAACAGCCTACTACTATGTTCACATTAGCACTGATATCAAGTGACATACGGATTACCTTGATATCCGACGATATTAAGTGCCATATTACTTGATATCCCATACAACTCGAATGTTATCTCATATCATCATTTATGTGTGATATCCGGGATATCATGAATCAAATCAAGTCAAATTGTCAAAAGTGGCGACTGGCAACACGGATAGCGGCATTGAACGCACTCATTTGCGAAATGTCATTTTGAAAATTCAGTGGTTCGCAGCAACCGATCACAGTTTTTGCACATAAGAAAAAACAACAATACATAACTATGGCTACAGACTCAAGCCAAAAGTGTTACACAATCTCGGTATCGGAACACTGGCAAAGAGACGGTTCGAAGCACCATTAGAACCATCAATCTTGGTTTCCAGGTAAGTAGCCTTCCAAATTTTTCAATTGATTCAATCAATTGAATAAAAATCTTTCGATGTGAATTCTTCCAGCCGCGATGAACACTCGTCGAAACGAGATGACAAGTCGTGCGATGCATATACATATCACTACAAGTTTCGCCGAGCGGACAATTTTGGGCCTAGCGAAAGTAGTGTCGATAATCACTATCCGGACCAATCCCTATCGGTAATGTTGGTGATTATCGTGGAAACGATGGTCCTAATGGTGATCAAATCCTACACATAAAGAATGCTTCACAAATGGATTATGGATCTCATCCGAGTCAGTTCATGGGGGTGGTGATGGCGGTAGTGTATGTTCACTTGATGATAAAGCACGGCTGTATCAAGACGTTTCGACAAGGTCCGGTACTAACAAGAACACACGGCGACAGTGTATGTTGAATCAGTTAACATTTGCGTCTCCGTGACACCTTTCACTCATCAACCCAGGTGCCTGATTGGCTCCAGTCCAAACAACTGTCAACCGAATTCAACCAAACCACCCGCAAACGATCGGGAATTTATTCATGTTTCTCAGGTTGTACATGTTCGACAGGTCAGCCAACCGACTTCGGAAATACACGAAAATTTCGTGCGGTCAGTTTGAGGGTCAATTATGCTACCTTCATTAAGCCTTCAACATCCAGCTTTAATTCTGGCATCACCACAACATGTAAATGATCAAAACTCATATGCAATCACTTTGAAGTCATGGGACAGCAACGGCCACATCCGGGCATCCCGGAACCGGTTCCGGGGGATCTCGTAGATCCGAAATGCGCCACCTTTACCAAAAGGAACATCAAATACTACACATTCTCATGAAGAACACAACGATGCAAATTGCACACCAGTAGACCATTCCTTAATCCCTTCGGAAGCATCCGAGAGATCCAGGAATTGATCCCGAGGGACCCCCTGGGACCGGCCTCCGGAAACAATAAACCCCATCCGTGAAACAATTGGACCAACATACACCTATCGTACGGCACATCAAATTACATCAGCGTGTTGATCTATGAACAATCACGTTTAAGGTAAGCTGGATAGACTGAAACAAGGGTGGGTTCCGGTTCCTCAGGTCAAACATTTTTGATGAATATTCCTGTCGTGCGGTACATCAAATTACATCAGCTCGACAATCTATGAACAATACTAGCACGTTTGAAGCCATTCGAGCTCATGAGAACACTTTACGACCGGTTCGGAATATTCCGGAATCCTGTAAGGACCAAACATTTTTGGTGAATAGGAATGTTTGTACCGAAGTATCGGACCACGGAATAACCGAACCGATCGTACAGTGTCCCCGTGTGTTCAGATAACCTACAACAGAATTGCATGGTTTAAGGATCATCAAACTGATGTTACTCTATGTGCCGCATGACAAGCACATTCACCAAAAATGTTTAATCCGAACAACCGGATCACGAAATAATCGGAACCAGTCGTAAACTTGCCTGTGTGTCCGTATGATCCCAAACGAAATCACAATGTTCATAGATCATGAATGTAATGATGTTATTTGATGTGCCGCACGACAGGTATATGTTGGTCCAACCATTTCACAGACAAGGCCTGCTAGTTCCGGAAACCGGTCCCAGGAAGTCCCTCGTAATCGGCTCCTAGATGTCCCGGATGCTTCCGAAAAAGTCCAGGAATAGTCTACTAGTGTCCAACTTTCATCGTTGTGCACTCTTCATGAGAATCTGTAGCATTTGATACGCCTTTTGGTAAAGTTGGCGCATTTCGGATTTTTCTGGTCCCCCGTAACCTGCTCCAGAATGCCCGGACATGGCCATTACCATCCCAACATAAGCTCGAAGGGTTCACACTTGAGTTTTGACCATGTGCATGCCACAGTAATACCAGCCCCAAGGCAGGAGTTGAAAACTTAATGAAAATAGCATAAACGACCCTCGGACAGACCCCAACGAATTTCCGTATAAATTCGGAACCGGTTATCTATCCTGTCCAATATATACAGCCCAAGAAACCTGAATGAACTCCAAATCGTCCGCAAGTGGTCTGGTTGAATTCGGTTGACAATCGTCCAAACTAGAGCCAATAAAGCACCCAAATTGATCAGTGAAAAGCATCACAGGGACGCAAAGGTTAATGCAAAATGTAATTAGTATGTACAGCTGTTTGAACTAAACTTAATTTATGAAGAAACAATATAATTTAAGGAAATAGTTATATTACGGGTTGATGAAATCTATGATACTTATCATATAAAATGACGTGACGTGTATGCTCTGTAACCATTGTTGTGTGTAGCTCATCAGACGAAGACATGATAAAAAATGAATAAACGATTGAAAATATAGTATTGTAAGTCAAGGAAAACTAAATCCGAAACATTTAAACTATAAAGTGTATTAGTGTGCAAAGCCTCTCGCATAACCACGTGTTACTGTAATGTATACTAGAGTTGATCAGGTTTTATACACTATACACATTTCTTTGTATGTTATCTGTTGTATTATTTTTTCATAAACATTAGATCCACTGTCATTGTTGGGCTCTAGAAAAAAAAATTGAAGTAACTTCATACAGATTTTTCAGACGGTGCTATGGCTGGCAGTAACTCAGGATGAAATTACAATCCGAGTCCTGGATATCCTGCCGATATCGTCCAAGGAAACGTTTGGCGCCATCGCATACAACATTTTGCAAATATCCACGCATTCGCGATTTTCGAATAAGAGCACGCTGAGTACAAAAATAATGTTCTTCTTTTGGTTGCCATGCACAATATTTATAGACCTACGGGACAGCCCCTGCCGTAATGATCTCTAGTGATAACCAGGACTCTACAATTTACAATTCTATAGAATTTAATATTGTTTGTCAATCATATTACTCCAAGAATCTTGAAATCGGTTCCAGAATGACCCAGTGTACCCGGCCAATAATTCATTGGTCGCGAGTGGATCTGTTTATCCTACATTGTAGATGAGAATACGTATCACACCATGGTACTGATATCTTCAATACAGATTATTGGGGGAAAATCAAGATTCCCCGATCTTTCAGATTACCGAGACCAGTAGGAAGTTAAGAGTTCTTCTACATCTAGATGTTCAAGTAATAGTTTTTATATGTGGCCCTTCAACCCTGTCATATCATTGTAGATTTGCAAGAATACATTACTGACATTTTAATCTGACCACGTTAACCACCTTGACCGATTCCAGAGGTCATTGGAAATGCAACTAAATAGGAATCTTCTAAGTTCAGCAAATCTAGGTTGAGGCTATAAAAGCCAAAATTGGTCGGCTGTCAGTATTTAGTTTCTGGATAATTATTGAATGATCTGGAGGTATAGTTCTGAAAACACGAAATATTTAGTGAATGTCGATCCCCAGCAAATGTTTCCTGAGTGTAGCACGTATTTCTAATTCACTGCATAAAGGCTGGTCGTAAAACTAAAACTAAAATAAACAATGAATCAACTTCTTCCGTTGCATTGTTAATTTTCTACATTTTTTTTTGCTTGACGACCAACTTGAAATTGATGACACTTCAGTTGACAATTCAAACGTCAAGTGATATCATCTAAATTGAATGTGAACACTTTGACGTGATATCCATATCACCTCGGCATATCAAGTAATATCAGTGCTAATGTGAACATAGTATAACCAAAACAATGGGTTTGTTCCAGTACTCGATTCTTGCTCAGGGGTGCCAACCTTCCAGATTTATCTGGATTCTTCCAAATTTTTAAGTGTCGTCCAGGCTACAGACACTTTAAGACTTGCAGTAAAACCTAGGATAGGATCCGCCAGCTCTGTCCCCTATTTTTGAACCAATTCTGAACCAGCTCGTGATTGGACGAAAGTGACATTGGCAAACGTTCGGCTTGGAAACTAAAAGTACTAAAGGGCTGCTTGGAAGTGTTGTCGTATTGTGACATTAAATGTAAAACGACGATTGTTTACTGTGTTGTTTTTTTGTTTTCCCGAGATACCGCTTTCTTTCCATAACGTCCGTCTGTAATTATGAAGTGCAAGGCATTTTCTGGCAGACGAATTCAAACATATTATCCAGAACTGAAGTTCTACAGGTGTCCGAGAGATCCGGTAGCGCGGTGTGTGGATTAATGCGGAAATGTCTCTTTTCGAAGTCTAACCGAGTAACTGACTATTTAGCCTAAGTATGAAAATATTTTCAACTTCATGTAAAAATTGTCTTTGTTCCAGCGCCGAGTAAATTGGGAGTATTGTCTATCGCGAGATAATATAGCATTTCGTCGAGTTGTTGCTATATGGGATACACACGAGTGCGGTCGAAACAAAAACAAACGTCAAAATGTTTTCTCACTCGCACTGATGCAGACTAGATGGGCGCGTAATTCAACACACGGCCCGGTGGCGCATGGCTGAATAGTCGCAATGTGGATTTAAGAAAAGATTCGCAATACTTTGGAGCAAACCGTGAAAAAGCTATTCCGGAAATCGCTTCTTGTTCTTCTTTTAGTATTATCGATACAGTTGAATTTTACAGTTTTCAACTGCATCAATCATCGGTGTAAATAGAAGCGTGTTATTTTCTACTGCTGTTTTCTCCGAAAAAATCACATGAAGTACTGGAACAAACCTATATACCTATACAAACTAAATAAAAATTAAGCCTTGCAAAAAAGTAGTTTTAGAATATTTAAACTAAATGCGAACAGAGAAGATTGATCTTGTGAATGAGGGTGCTCGACTCAGAAAGCAACTTACAAAAATGAAGAGCATGGAAATATTTTGTATACATATTTTCACGTAATGGCCAACAACAAATATATATTATTTTGCTTTGCTGTATTCCGATGGAAAACCCGTAATGATCATTTAAATGCGGATATAAAGACTAAATCATTGATTTTTCCCGGAGCGTGAAATTGATACATAATATAGAATATTCTTGTTGCAGTTGAAAGCTGGAAAATCCAACCAGCGAAAATCGTATTTTCTCTGGTTCTAAACAATAGAATCACGTCGAAAGTGGTGAGCTGTTTTCGTACAATGATGCGCTATCCAGCGAACTACTTCCGACATCATGGATTAACACTAAACAGGAGAAAAACCGATTGTCGCTGGATGGATTTTCCAGTTTTCAACTGCAACCAGAATATTTTAATCAGAAGTTTTGGACACGATTGTAACAAAACAAATATTTTGGCAACATTGGTCGACTGGGGGTATGTCGTTTTCAGCAGGGATTAGCAAAATATAAGAAGAAGCTAGAGAAGAAGTCAGCTGGCGGATCCCTGAGTGCATATAAGGAGAGTGACGACACTGTCAAAATTGGAACAATTATTATTTGTCAGTGTCATTCCAAACGAGTCAAATTCATGTATTTTGACAGGTCGTTTGTTCGTTCGGAATATCACTGACGGATAATCATGACAGTTGTCTTCACTCTCCTTACATACACTCTGGCGGATCCTATCCTAGAGTAAAACTAACTAAATCGAAACTGGCATCACGGCAGATCCCATACACGCTCATTCAAAACTACTCAAAATTTGAGTACACAACACTCAATTTCAAAAATGGGAGCAATATGTCAAAAAATGAGTTTTTATTTGAGTAAAATTAACTCAACTAGTGAGTAATTTTCGAAATTTCAAGTGAAAAAAGCACTTATAGACAAGAAAAAGTTAATGAACTTCGACGTTAATTAAAACTTGGATAAAAGACCAAGTCGCGAACATAGCAGTTGTAGAGTTGCTTCGGATCATTCACAAAATTAAAAGGTAAGTTTATCTAAGTTTTGCTTCTATTCAAATCAATTACCCTTTCCTGTTTTTTGTAGTTTCTGCCATTACAACGAGGCGCTGATTTACATGAAATAGGAGGAGAAACATTCTCGGATTATATTTCCAGGCATCGTTAGCGCCTGGAGGTTCAGGTAAATGATATTTGAAGTCCCGGTGAGATTTTTTGCTGCTATATTAAAAATACGAATTGATTATTTTTTGCATTTGCTTTTTGAGTAAAATCTACTCAAAGTTGACATTTTCATCCCAAACTCAAAACTGAGTAAACGAAGCAAACTCATTTTTTGACTACATGCACTTTTTATGAAATTGGCTGGCCACTCAAATTTGAGTTTTTACGAATGAGCGTGTAAGCTTTGCATGGGCTTCCTCTATTTCCCCTCACAAAACCATCATGCTCGTTTGGCTGCAATGTCATATATACAGGTAGGGCTAAGACGGCACTTTGGTATTCGTAAGATGAATCTTACATGAGTGGTGTGAGTGATATCAGAATAAATCGACTTGCTTTCGTCATACCGGTCGTTCGGCTCCCATTGAATCGTGTGAACGCTATGACGTCGACCCGTTTTGCTTCTGGATTGTTTACATATTTTTGGTGGCCAACATTGGCAAACCGTGTGTTCTGCCACACCTATATATAACTCATTGGTTTGGCTGCACTTTTTGACAGTCCGTTTGGCTGCAATTTTTGATACTTCGCAGATTTATGTTTGTCTGATCCAGATTTATCCAGACAATTTGAAAAATAAGTTACAGAAAATAAAATAAGTGACAAGAATGAATAGTTGATTTTACCATCTTTTAAGCTGCAAATTTTCAAAACAAAACTTTTTAAAAAAGCCGGAAACACAACATACATAGTTTTTTCGCTAAAATTGAACAAATTTTGTCGAATTTTCATCAGCTGGAAGTCCCAGCAATCCAAGATGCTGAAAGCTCAGAGATCCAATCTTAATCTATGTTGAAAATTAAGCGTTTGAGATGGTCAGATTGGCAGCGCAAATATCGAATTTTCAGTAAACTGTAATATATTTGTTAACATAAATATGTTTCATTCAAAAATTACATTTATAGCTCTCCCAAAAAATTAGGCCGTCTAGGCAATTCCAGATTTTCTCAAAAAATATTACAGATGTTTTGGGAAACACTTGGCATCCCTGCTTGCTTCCACCCGGTCAAACCAGAGTCAGCAATAAGTTTGTTCCAGTACACGCTTCTTGCTCCCATAGTTGTTCCGGAGCAAAAAACTTGCTTCTTTTTCCTCCGGTTTGCTACCAGAAGAAGGAAAAATCGAAGAAAGTACACGGCCATGTTTCTCCCTGTTTGCTCCGGAGTACTTCTAGATTCTTCTGGTACTGGAACAAACTTAATATTGGCTCAGTGATTCCAGCTCAAATGCAATAACCCACTGAGAAGACCAAAAAATGTTTCAAAATCGTTCAACACGGGTCCAACGATGGACGTCTGTTGAACGTTTATTTGGACGTCGTCCAACGAACGCCCTTCATTGGACGATTTTAAAACCAACCGTTCTTACTCAAAGTACGGCCGGAAATGAGCTGGAATACTGGTTGATTCTAGTTAGTATTCCGTCCGTTAGTCACTGGAGCCGTACAGAATACGCACTAGAACCAGCCAACATTCCGGCTCATTTTTCGGCAGAACAGTACTGTCCAACGAACGTTCTTGATTGGACGATCAACCGTTCTTACCCAGTAAAGTTCAACCGGAAATGAGCCGGAATTTCGGCTGGTCCCAGCTCGTACACCGGCTCCAGTTCTAGTTAGAATCGGTTGTGTCACTGGAGCCGGTGTACGAACTGAAGCCAGCTGGAATTCCGGCTCATTTCCGGTTGAACTTTACTGGGTAGGGGGTAGTATTCCGACTCCAGTAGTGACACGAACGTTTCTAATTAGGGTAATTGTTTACTTTAGCTACTTTTCCCCCTGTAAGTGGAAAACATGTTTTTCTTTCGTGAATATGTTAGTTTAGTGTTGCAGATTCATAAAAAAGAGGCGGAAAGCGAAAATTTTTAATAATTTATTAGACTAAAAATAAGTTCTACCTACTAACCTTGCACATAGGGTTATTGTGCTCCCGAAAGTAAGGTTTTTGGCGAAGCTAGTTTAATGCGGCTATGCCGCATAGCCGAGTCCAAGGATCCGAAGCGGCGCAAAGCCGCTGAGGATCCGCTGGAGGAGCCTTCCTTGTACTTGTCATCAGAAACGTAAACAAACCTGTGATCCACTCGTTTGCCCGGTATACTCAAACATAGAGGCTATCACTAGTTTAAGTCCGACTGAGCGGCAGCGAAGTCGGATAGCACCCAATTGAAACGATGTGGCGTAGCCACATTAGGCAGTGACGATAATTTAATTTTTGCCGATGAATACAATCCTATTGTTACTTAAGGTTGCACAGAGAATGCGCAAAATTCGCAAACGAAAAAAGCAGTTTTTTTTCCACACCGTATGTCAGATCTTCATAAAAATCAATCAGCGTATGTAGAATGTTGTTACAGTACTGCTGATTGATTTTTATGAAGATCTGACATACGGTGTGGAAAAAAACTGCTTTTTTCGTTTGCGAATTTTGCGCATTCTCTGTGCAACCTTAATAAAACATTGTTAATGCCTAATGTGGCTACGCCACATCGATTTTTTTCTCATGCTGGCCGACTTCGCTACCGCTCAGTCGGACTTAAACTAGGGATAGCCCCTATGTTTGAGTATACCGGGCAAACGAGTGGATCACAGGTTCGCTTACGTTTCCGATGACGAGTACGAGGACTACGGCTATGCGGCATAGCCGCATTAAACTAGCTTCGCCAAAAACCTTACTTTCGGGAGCACAATAACCCTATGAACAAAGTTATTAGGTACAACTTACTTTAAAGCTAATTAATGAATTATTAAAAATTTTCGCTTTCCGCTTCATTTTTATGAATCTACAACACTAATCTAGCATATTCACGAAAGAAAAACATGTTTTTCACTTACAGGGGGAAAAGTAGCTAAAGTAAACAATTACCCTTATTAGAATCTGTTGTGTAACTAGAACCAGAATACCCAGCCAGCATTCCGGATAATTTTCCGGCTGAGCTTACTGGGATTCCGAATAGTTTGACCGAATC